>NC_045684.1:9714998-10034652 GCF_003331165.1 Xiphophorus hellerii
ACACGTAGCAAACGTGTTCAGTGTTGTGCCAACCGCCATAAAGAAGAAGAAGAAGCTTAGTGTTTGCGGAAGTAAACATGGATGCTAACGGTGGATCGTATCTTAGGATTTTGAAGTTGTTGTCCGACCGGAACCAGCACATTGACAACTTAATCCTCATTATAGTCCGCCATAGTTGTTGTTCTTCTTCCCGCTACAGGGCGCAGAATAGTGACGTTTGTCGAGTATCAGTCGGATGATCAGATACGTATCGGATATCCAAGTGGACTGGGTCGCATTCGAAAAAATACGTTCTGTTTTGTTCAGACTGTCATAAAAAGATCAGATACAGGTAGATTTAAGGCAAACCCCCCCTAAAACAAAACAAGATTGGATTTGGATCACTTCAGGCTGCAGTATGAACTGTAGCCTAGGAGTTCTCACTTTAAATTGCTGCCGCTGGCCAGGCCCTCCCACCCAACTCAATGTTTACACTCACACGGCTGCAAAAGCAGAAGGAAAGCCTCCTGTACCACCAACAAGAAGGTTTCTGAATGGTAAGTCAACAGCAAAACATTTGTCTTTTCCAGCAGCCAAAGATAAAAACCAAACGTGCTGGAGCTTCGCTTTAGTTGCCAGGTAACGGGTTTGGGCTCGGCCTGGGTTGCTAGGTAACAGTGAATGTGACTAAACATTCAGGAGGTTTTTGAAACAGCTAATTTTCCAAACAACAAAAAACATTAACTTATTGCCTAAAAAAGCTTTTTTTTTCTCTTTTCTTTGTGGGCTTTTTCTTTAGAGTTTGGGCTGTTTTTAGAAGCAGTGAGACTGAAATTGAAGTACAAAAATGGTTAAATTAGTGCAACCGATTGCCTTCAAAATCAATTTAATTACGTGAGGCTAGTGGTGTGTTAGAGAATAATAGTAAACAAACAGAAAACAAGTATGTAAGAAAGAAAGCACCATGGACTTTAAGTTACATATCAGACTGGTAAGAGATCATGTTGTTGTTGTTTAATTCAAAGTTGGAGTATTAAAAACAAACAAATCCAGAATGATGGAGTACGTTCTGGGTAATCCATCATCTTTGCAGAAAAGTGGCATTTGAGGACTGGAGTTGCTGACCCCTGCTCTAAATTGTCCTCATGTTTGGATGTAGTTGCTTGTCTTGCGTGTCTCTGTGATAGACTGGAGACTGGTCCAGAGTTTGATCCCATCCAATTTTTTAAATTATTATTTATCAACTATTGTGGAATGTAAGCTGATGAATTCAGTTTAGAGATTGCGAATCAATATGTGATGCATTTAATACATTATTAAATATAAGTTTAATACCAGGGCTGGATTTATAATGATGAGTGGAGTGGACTGGTGTCCTGCCCACTATAAGGAACATTTGTTTTCACTAATGCAATGCTAGCTGCAGTAATGTACGACTTAGTCAGAAACAACCAATTAGAGCCAGGAGGAGGGTTTCAGCGCTGCCAATCGTCCTTGTGCTTACCCCTTCTGCTTGCTCTCTGCTATGCTAATGCGGATAGCCTGCCACGAATGCTAAGGCTAGTTAGCATAGCCACAGATGATGGCAGATAAACGTTTTTTTTGTAATGGTAGGTTCTTTTTTCACCATTAGCACAATTGAACAGGGTACACGAGGATGATTGACAGTGATAAGACCCTCCCCCTGACGTAGGTTGGTTGTTTTTGGTCACAAGCAGTGCGTTTTTGTATAGTAGCTCAGGGAGGAGGTTGTTAAGCTGGATTAAAAAAAAAAAAAAAAAATTCCATAGATTATCTGTCTCATACCATACCTTCATGACATGGTGACAGTTGTAATAAATATGGCCAAACATATTTTTTGAAAAAGTTACTAATGATTGTCATTATTCATGAGGTGAGATGGGATAACATAAACTGTAAAACTCATCCATCATATGATTATCTCTGTCCACCTTTTAAAAAACTTTTTAAAGAAGCTCCTGGCTTCTTTCAGCCGCTGATATTCCAGCCTACATTTCCCAGAATGCTTTGCGGGGCAGCAGCTGTGCGCTCCAGCAGCTTGCCCGCAGCAAACTGATGATAACACGCCGAACAAGGTGCAATGAAAGGGCGCTGAGTTGTTGTGTTTTTCTTTTTCTTCATCCAGATTTCGGCTGCTCTGATGAAAACAATGTTCGGCTCTGCGGAGTAGCACGATGGCGGTCGAAGGTAAGGCTGTTCCCCCCCTGCGCTGTCAGTTTTGTTTATTCAGGATTAATTAGTTCTAGTTGAAGGTTTACAGCGTCCAACCCGGGCGGCTCAGCTGTGATTTGTCGGTAATACGTGCTGTAATTGCCCCGTAGAAGTGAAATGGTGGTGTTCTCCACATAGAGCAGTGAACTCGCAGCCTCTGTATTTACATTGTGTGGCTCCTGCTGGGGGAACAGGTCTTTGCATAATCACCTCCGGCTCTACCTGGCGCTGCTTGTGCTTTCTGGAGGAAGAACAGCGGAAACAGAAAGGTTTCTGTCCCCCCCCCTCCTCCTCTCCTTGGTATGTGATGTTATGTCCTGTGTTGTGATGCAACAGAGTCCAGTCTGTCTGAACCTCGTCATTTGAGGCAGCAGGTGTTCTGACATGTGGACCTAAAGAGTCACCCTCTCCTGCTTGTGATCGACACCTTAGTCATTTAAGGCAGCTTCCGTCTGGACGCTTTAAAGTCGGTGGGTCTGTCGGGATGCTCGGTCAGTCTCCTCACCTTATCGGAGGCGTTTTGTGGATCCAGAATCCAATGAGAGGTATGTTAGTGATTCATCTGCGTTTCTGCGTGCAGACATGACGGTAAAGACTGGTTCTCCTGCATCCAAAATCAGATTATTTATCTCTGATCTGTTGAGCAACATGACCTTTAAAAGTCCCTCCCCTTTAGTTTTTCTTTGAATAATAATTTGCAAGCATACAATGTTTTCCCCATGTTAAAAAGGAAAAAAAAAAAATCCCAGCAAGCCATGATGTGAGAGAGTTTACATTATGCACGAAAAAGCTGGAGTTTTCTGGCGTTACTTTGAATTACAAAAAGTATTCATACACCTACAACTTCAGGTTTTATAATTGAAATTATGATTTAATGAGACTATTTGATGCGGAAATTGTGAGTCATAGTTTAGAAATTGATTATTGATTAACCGGAGTACAGATTCAAAAAAGGCAAATAGCTGAGAAAAAAACATTCAGAGCAGTAATTGTACAAAACTGTACAAAAATATATACACGTTATATTTAAGATGAAAATCTTCTTTGTATATAATCATGTTTTAGCCAAAACTCCTCTATTTTCAAAGTTTTTGTTTAAACCTCACCGAGTCAATACTTGTGGAAGCATCTCTGGTTTCAATTATAAGTTTTTTTGCAGTATTTCTCCACCAGCTTTGCATGTTTGAAGTAGAAGTTTTGAAATATTTATCAATTTTTCTTCAAAAATCAGCTCAGGGTCTAGAGGTTAGATTTAGAATTTTATCATGATATTTTGCACTTCTGCTCTGATAATAATAAAGTGACAATAAGAACTATTTAACCATTTTCTTCTTAGGTAACTGTATGGCGCAGCATTCATATTAGAGGAAACACAAATACTTTTCTTTAAAAACACCTAAAGCTTCTTCAAGATGACATTTACTTAAATTTTTTTTATTTATTTCACATTTAAGACTATAAGCAATCATATTTTTGGAGTTACCCGATATTTACTGATGCTCTTGTGAAAAAACAGTTTGGAAAATAGTAAAATAACATTTTAGTCAGTTATTTTTTTGGTCATATTAATGAAAATTTATCGAGACAACAATAAATCAAATTTGTATCAAGATAATACATTTTTCTCGATAAATGACCACCCATATCAGGATAAACCAGATTTGATAAATTACATCTCCGATTAGTATTTTTTAGTTTAATTGATTCTCAAAAGGATGGAGTTCTGGACTTGGACTAGGCCATTCCAACACATTAATGTGCTTTCATCTAAACCAGGCTTTTAAATTGCCCCAGGTCCAAGTGGCCAACATGGTGTTGCTGTAAACAAAGCAAAAAACAACTTCTTTTGATAAACTTCAGAAATCACTATAAACATAAAAATTCCTACAACAGTCAGGTCCATGAATGCAACCCTCAGTAAACCAACGTTATAGTGCAACGTTTGTCTCCTGACTGATGATTAGGGCTGAAACAATTAATCAGATTAATCGTTTATTGAAATAATCAACTAACTAATTTAATGATCGATTGTTAACTGGAATATATGGATAGTTAAGTTAAAATGCTAGAAAAAAAAACCCATTTTACATTTAAGATGAAAACCTTCTTTGTCTGTAAACATGTTTTAGTTTCTCCCAGTTCATATTTAATAAAGGAATGTTACATTATGGCATTTTAGGCAATAAATTGTTTATTTTTGTATTTAAAAAAGGAATTGATTTATTTGTTTGCATCTTTTAATGTGTTCCTAGTGTTGTATAAAAAAGGCTTAAGTGTTTAAATTAATAATCTGTAGAATGTGTTGTTTTATCTGATTGTCAGAATAAGTAAATTAATCGATAACTAAAATAATTGTTAGTTGCGGCCCTGGTAGTGACTTTAGCTTGCAGAATTAATGAAACATTTCTTTATCAACACTTAACCGTAAAACTTACAACAATAAAACATTTGGACTGAAAATATTTGTTTTACTATCTCATCCAAATGCAAATGTTAACCTTTGCAGGAAAAACACTGTCTGCAATATTAACACCGCAAAGGTAATATCTGTATGTTCCAATTGTTCTGAGTTTATTTTTTACATAATAATGTAATGTTCCTCTCTCAACATGTTTGCCGTGTCATACAGGTCAGATTAAACTGGAAACGTGATTTCTTGTAGGTTTCTGTTGATGATTGCTTTTGAAAGAGGCAAACAATCTTTCAACATCGTACTGCAAACTCAGGACAGGGAATGAAATCAAAGTGAAAATCTGATGCAACATATTGAGCTGGATTTGGTAATAACTGGAAATAATCTGGCTGTAGTTCACGAACAAGAAGCTTGTAAAATAATAAACCCAAAAAGTTAAATTCATGGTTCTTTTGAGCTGCTGCTTTTATGCAAACGAAGAATAAAATACAGCAACAGTTACATTTTTGTCTGCAGGTCATCTCAGTACCTTCAGTGACTCACCACCTTGTGTCATTGTGAGACATGATTTATGAGCAATATTTCTCTTCAGTGACACTTCAGTAACATCAGATCTGAGAGCACAAACTGATTCATTTATTTTTTTATAACTCTGGAGAAGCGATGAAACAGTTTCTTATTCAGCGATCCAGATGAAAAGCTGTGCATCCCACCTTTGTTTTAGCAAACTGAAAAATGCTATTGGCATCATTATTGAGCATTTTCTCCTTTAGATTGAGCTTTTTTGTCAATATTTTATAAAATCACATTCACAGGAACAGCTAAATGACTCCAAAAGCACATTACAAACCTCATTTAGGTCACATAAGAACCCAGAATATGTAAAACACTTCAGGACTCGGTTAAGGTCAGAGTTCATGATTAGAAAATAACATGATCCCCAAGTCTACAGGAAAATATTTTGTAGATTTACAAAATTATGCCATAAAACTCTGGAATCTTTGCATCTGTTACATCTGATGTAAAACATAATTTCAGGAAAGACCATCACAACAGTCAAATATGAAGATGGTAGACTAGTAATCTGGCAAAAAAAAAAAAGATTTTGGAGTGGCTTAGTCAAAGTCTGTACTTAAATCCTATTGAAAGTCATATTAGGGATGGACGATATATTATTGTGAAAAATATATCACAATAAGAGCATTTCATATCAGTGGATATTAGTGATCAATGGTCAATATCTATAAATAATTTGTTTTTGTTTAAAATATCTAAATTACTGTCAAACTGGTGACGTGACATTTCCTGTCTTATCAACAGTTTTCACTCCATGCCGCCGTCCTTTATTTTTAAGCAGTTATGAGGTGCAGTGGAGAAACCTTAAACAGCTGCAGTGCAAGTTACTCTACAGGTTGTTGCTAGGTAACCAACGAGTAAGGGAGTTGCTAGGTAACCAGAGAGTGAGTCAGTTGATTCCACCAACTTTGCTTAGTTAGCCGTGAAAGGTTGAGCGGCTAAAGCCTTTCCTTTCTGCCTGCATCTCCCAGAATGCAGTGCAGTTCTGGATATATTGAATATTCTATCAAGCGTATCATTTATTGATATTGATAATGTGTATATCGTGATATGATTGATTTATTGTCTAGACTGTACCTTAAATGGGCTGTTTATGCTCAAACTCGTTAACATGGCTGAATTAAAACAATTCTGCATAAAAATGTTAGCTATAGACGCATGTTTCTACTATTTCTTTTATATTAAAATGAGTTTGATATAAAACATTTAAGTTTGACCAAGAAGAAGCAAAAACAGTGGGAATATTGAAAGGCCCAAAACATTTTTCAGTAGAGTACTGGTATATTTTCCATAGCAACAAAGTCATTAGATCATGAGATGGATTGCTGTAAATGTTTTGCGTTTAGTTTTCATGTCACTTTAACAATGTTTACAAGGTTTCTAGGTGATTGCTGATGTATAAAAGCCAGTTGATGTCCGTCCGGCTTGGTGGGAGGAGTTGTAGCCCATGGCTGGTTGCGATATTTGCTCTAAATGGTGAAAACATGCAGCAGAAATGAATGTTCAGCTACAAGCAGTTTCAGGTCAGGATGCCACTGTGGGCCACAAACCACCAGCAGGAGGTCTGGGGTTGGACTTTAGTGGATCAAGTGAGCTCTGGGGGGAAAAATCATGGCTTATCGCCTTAAATTGCCTGGGTTAGCCATGGATTAGCTTGACTCTTTGCTGATTTATCTTACTAACATATGACTTATCAGTGACAAATCTCTACTGGTTTTATTTAGTGTGATGTGAACTTAAGGTTTTATCACTATATGTTGTGGTTTTACTGTAATAATGATAAAAGTGGTGATGAAAACTAGTTATTACTACTTTTTAGGTAACTAGCTGTTGGCACACAAATACTGCTATTGAAGGACACCAGTCCTGTGATATGCGTCACTGAACTTCACACAGTAACTTAGCTTAATCATATTCTCAAACTTATTGGTAAAACAGTGGAAAAAGTAGTGAAATTAACAAAAACGACAATACAGACTGCTTTTTTTTTTTTTAAACACAATTGGAATTTATTGTGACAATGGTAAATCAAAATTCTTTTGATAAAAAAATTTATCCCAATAAATGATAAACGATACCATAAATACCCACCACTGGATGTAAAAGAGATTGTCGAGGGCTGGATCATTAGCTGAACAAGATTTTTCTGCATTTTTTTTTTGGAAGAAACTGGAAATATTTGATCTTCTTTATGATGGCAGCAGTACAACAAAATTAGATCCCATCATACTCACAAATAGAAATTTATAACAATTGTTCAGAATCAAAAAACCTACATTTACGCTCTTTATCAACCTTTAATTTTATTTTCTAGGATGAAGTGAGATTCCTTCAGGTAACTCGCATCTCTTACACCTTGCTTACTGCTTGAGTAAGGAAAAAGATTTTACCTTCAAATTATCAAAATAAAAGCATCAAATTAAGGTTTGTGCACAAAATCAGCACTTTATGCATCTTTTAATAATAAATTTAATCCAGACTACTTGGAAATAGGCCTATCAAGAAAAGAAATTGTCCCAGAAGTTACTTGGATAAATTATAATATTGTTGTTTTTAGACGGCATAATAATGCAAATACACCCTCAAAAATATTAATAAGATTTAATTTCTAATGAACATTTAACATTGGAACTGGAAGATATTTTAAATATCTAGAATAAATAAACAAACTAGCAGAAACGACAACAAAAAATTAATTATGGAGTCTCTGTGAACAAATTTTACTAGTTGAGACCAAAGCAATCGACTGAAAATCTTTTGTCCTTCAGTTTTTGGTAGAAAATGAAAAAACAAACAAATCATGCAAATGTAAATTATTGAGCGTGTTTTAATTTATGCGTTTTATTGAATTAGTTTGACAGACTTGGTTGAAAATGTCTAAAAATGTCCTACAAGTTGTAAACTGTAGAGGTGTGCTCTGCATATTTTGTTTTTTTTAGAGTGAAATCCAGGATTTTAACAACATTGTAGTAGTAAAGTGTTAATAGTTCCCTTTCTATTGGATCTTCTTGAGGTATTTGAGTTTCTTCCGCCCCTTTGTAGAAACTTGCAGATTAGTTGTATTTATATTTAACCTGCTATTTCACAGAGCACAGTAGACATAACACTCGCGCTTTGTGCTTAGATTTGCTCTTTCTTTCTTCCTGACAGAAGAACAATATCCTCTGGGTGGAACAAAGCGGAACAAGAACATCACTATTTTAAGAAGTGATGTTTTGAGGAGAAAAAAAAGGCGCACCGCTCTCCTGCATCATTGTTTTTCATCTGTGCTGCACTAATAACCTGTGCAAAGCAGAATATGGGTCGTCTCCTAAATCATTTAGAACCTGAGATGACAAAAACCTGTGTGAGGAAGCAGAGGTCTAGGAAGACCTGCTCCCTGTGTGGGCTTTACTTTGGAAGACACTTTCATCGGCGTTTGCCATCTTCAGCAAATCCTGGCAATGAAGGCTGGAAAATGTGTGCATTGCTTTTCTCTGCTTTACAGCCAGTCAGCAGATTATTTGAATTTCACTCTGGAGGTTTAATCAGAGTCAGAAATGATGTGAAAGTTGATCATATCTGCTGCTGCGCTACAGAGTAATCACATTACGACCAAACTGGAATTTGCTCATATTTTGCTTCAAAACAAAAACGATTAATCGTGATTAATCAGTTAATTTAGCAATCAGATAATCGTTAACTGGAGTATACAAACTCAAAAATGGAAATTATTTTAAAAAACACACTCAGGACTATAATTATGTCAAAATTGTACAGAAAATGTATACATTTTGCATCTAAGATAAAAAAAAAAGTTTGTCTGTAAATATGTTTTACTCAAAGTGGCATAGTTTTCTTCATCAAATTCTGTAAAGAAAGAAATAAAATCTCATTTTAAACATATTTTCCTTGCCAATTATTGATCAGTAAATTAAAAAAATACATTGGATTGATACTGTGTCAAGCAGAAAGAGCTGAGCATAAAGTTATTGTTGAAAGTATTTCTTTTTTAGCTGCAGATTCGTCCTTTGCTACATTTATTACTAAATTATTGTAATTTAGCAATAAAATATTTATTTTCTGATTTAAAAAATGAATTCAGTTATTTATTTCCATTCTTTTAATTTTAATGTATTTATAATATTGTAAGAAAAGGTCTTAAATGAAAAATTTGCAGAATGTGAAATTTTTCTATCCCATTAATCGATGAATAAAATAATTGATAGTTGCCGCCCTAATTCAAAGTGTTCTTGATCCAGTTTTATAGCTGGACAAATAATAAATCCTCTAAAAATAACCAGTTACTCTGCAGAAAATTAGTGAAAAATATAAATAATGAGGGATAACTCTGGATATTTGCTCTGTTTTACCTGTAGATCCGTTTCTTCTATGCATCATTTTATTTTCAATTCATCTGAACAGATTGTGTTAAATAATTCAACCTTAAGTTTCTGCGCAGATGGAAGAGCGTTCCCAAAATAGCTGACAAAGTCGTAACCTAGTGACCAAAGTTAAATTTAGCCGTGCCAGACTGACGCAGAGCTGAGCCGGATCTGATGCGTTTTTCTGTGACTATAGTGGAAAAATAAGCGGTAGGTGAAGGAAACTGGACCTGGTTCTGCATTTCTGCTTTGAGTTTATGTGAAGAAGTTACACAAGGGGTTAAAGGAGGAAGGGACCAAAGAAGGTCCAGTTTAATTAATTTATTTCAGAAAATAAAGTTAGTTGGACCTCTTTGATGCGAACATAATCTCATGATTTTTATTTGTTTTTGGTGACTTCTCGCTGTCTTTTGTCATTTTCACTTATATCTTGTCTGACCTTCAACTATTAAAAATAACATTTAGATTCTTATCAAAGCAAAGTTGAATGATACGTTTGTTAAAATAGGAACTTTTTATTCTTTCATAAGCTTTCATACATCTTGTGTGTATATTTTCACACAAACTTCAGTTTTTGTTATTGTGACTGAAGAAGATTTGAAAGTTTTTTTTTTTCCCCCCTTAAAGTTTCTAGTAACTATAATCTGAAAAGTGTGGTGCAGATTTTGTGATGCCTCTAAACTTTTAAACGAAATGAAAATCAGCCAGTTCCTTTAACAAGTCACTTAATCTAATTAGTAAACAGTCCTCAGTATAAATCTGTCACTGCCAAAACACAACATTTTACCAAGTATTTTTTGTTTAGTTTCTACTGCAAATATCGTAGTCCACTTAAAATAAGACAAAACTGATTTACAAGTAACTTTTCAGCAAGATACAGGAGCTTATTTTAAGTAAATGGTTCCTTAATTTTACGAAAAACTTCTAGTTAAGCTGGCAGATTATTTCACTTATAAAATAGGAAAAATGTTTTGTTATAAGTTTATTAATCAGCCAGTGGAACGAGAAGTTTTTCATCAAAATTAAGTCATTATTTACTTAAATCAAGCTGCTATATCTTCATAAAAAGCTACTTTTAAATTAGTTTTGTTTTATTTCAAGTGTACTAAGATATTTGCAGTAGAATCTAGACAAAATTATTTGCCAAGATTTTGCAGTGCATTGAAACAAATCTGTTGTGTTTATAGATCAGTTTTTTGGATCTCACATCCCCCCTCGGATATATTTCTGATTTATTAAACCCTTGTGGTAAATTAATCATGGTTTATTGTCTTTTTGAGTAAGAAAGATGTGTGGAGTGAGGAATATGTAACCGTGATGAAGACATGTGCCATCGCCGTGATCAGAGTCGGATCTGGACGTCATTTCCAGTCGGCAGTGTTTACCCCCGTGGCTGAAGTTGTTCCCTTCAATTTGTGAGTCTCGCCTGGCCTGTTCAGCCGTTCAGAAAATGCACATCAGTCTCCATGATGGAGGCGCAGGGAGAGATTTAGTAGAATAAACATGTTTGTTTGAACCACCGATGAAGGATTACACCTGGCTGGGGTTAATCCAGAGCCGCACTGACATCAGGTCGTCATTCCGATCTAATTCAAGGGAAATGGGATTAAGATGAGGAACGTGTCATCGGAGGGCGGCGTTGTGTAATCATTCTCCTTCAGGGGAACCTACAGCCATCTTTCAAATTCTGCACTGTATCTGCTGCTGCCTGCTTTCCAGAAAGAAAATATCATGTGCGGATATGCAGTCTTACTGCATATCCGCTACAAGATCTGTCCGTCTTGTAGCGGATATGCAGTAAGACTTTCCATTTTTTCTTTTCTCTATCCATCTGAGAGAGGTTCAGTGATTACCATTAAACTGGATCTGTCTCTGGCCGGAGGGCTTCTGCTGCTTCAGCTTGCGTCACTTTCTCAGACTGTTTGCTCACTTGGAAGAAATCCAGGAGAAGGAAAAAGCAACAAGGTCGACTCAGAGCTGCTGAGGATCCTCTCTATGCTGGTTTATTTTTGAGAGTCATCAGAAATAGCAGCAATTCCTTGAAGTAGTTATGTTTTGTGTGTGCTTTCGTAGGCTCTTTGAGGTTTAAAAAGATTTATTTGTGCAATTCTTTGTTTATGTCTGACCACAACATTTAAATGAAGTCTGGATTTTAACCAGACCAATCCCTGCAGTGTTTTTGGATCTTTGGCCTGTTGATGAATAAGCCTGGTGGCTTAAATCAATTAATCACATTGTAAATTAAAACAAGCTTGATCATTTCTATTTGCATGATTGCTTTTCTTGTGTTGTTTCTCTTTCTACCAAAAACTGGACGACGGAAAGCTTCAGTCTGGTGCACTGGTGTCAATTATTTCCATTTTTGTTGTCGTTTTGGTTGATTTGTTTATTTTCTCTGGGTATTTAAAATGTCACCCAGTTCCAGTGTTTAATGCAGATTAGACTTAGACTGACTTTATTGTCATTTTGTATGCACAGGGTGTATACAGAACGAAATTTCGTTGCATACGGCTCAGGACAATGTTTTGAGCTTCCAATGTTGTGAGGTTACTCCAGAATAAAATAAAATACAGTATAAAATATGAATATAAATCTAAATATAGATATATATAAATATAAATTTATATATATATAACATATATATATATATATATATATATATATATATATAAATATAGAAATTAAGATTTTCTTTGAGAATATGTTCTTGCATTACTATGCCATCACCATTACATTACTTGAAAATGGTCTCAAAACAACAATATTATCATGTATTACAATAACTCTTGGAGCAATTTATCAATTAATCACAAAATAAGTTAAAACGAGATTAATTTCCATTTGCATGATTGCTTTTCATCCAGTCTTTCTACCAACAACTGGATGACAGAAAGCTTTAGTCCGATTCATTTGTCTCAACTAAATATTAAAAGGCAATTTGTTTCAAAATGTTAAATGGTTTAATTTTCTCTAGCTGAGTTTCCATTACAAATATGCACAAAACTTTGATATTCTGCTACTGTTGGAAAAAACCCAATTTCTCAATTGTGGTGTTTCCATTAACTAAGAAACGCAATTAAAATCACAATATGCTTATGCAATAAGTTATTACAAAACTTGCTGCGCCATCCTCCTCCTACCACTTCCTGTCGTCTTCTTTGTCATTTCTGCCAGTAGTAACATCTGGTTGTTGATCCTGTGACTTGTTTGAGGCAAAAAAAGTGCGTCCATTGCAGTTTTGCATCAATTTTGATACAGCCGAAAAACCACCTCATGTTAGCATAAAACGTTTTATTGAAAAAGTTTTTCGTTTTTTTAATAGGCGTTTTTCTATTAATTTTATTGAACAAACACAATTTCACAATTGTGATGTTTCCAATAATTAAAATCACACATGAATAAATTTGCTCACGCAATAAGTCACTAACTTTGATAAGTCATGTACTTTTGCACAAAAAATGCTTCAGTGTGAGTCGGTATTAAACGTCCCAAAGTGTTGAAGGGTTTCATTTTCACTTTGTACTGCGACATCTGACGCCTGTGTCGCATTTTAATGCAATATGAAAATAGCTGACAGCGTGGGTCCTTGTCTGGAGAGGGCAGAACAGAATCTACTGCATCCTATAGCTTTATTGACCTTTTGTGTAATATATGAGGAGCAGCGAAATGAAACCCGTGGGAGAGGCCAGATTTTTGCTGAATGTTCTAGTCAGTCGTTTTTTATTTCACCCTTGTAAAGCACATCCTCTCTATTCTCTCAATTGAGGACTTTTGTTGTGTTTTTTTGTTTTGTTTTTTCCCTGAATATTTGGCTCCCTGTTGTGCCAAGAGCAGAAAGTTGGCAGTGCGTCAACTCTGCTCCCTGATGACCAAGCAGCTCGCTGCCTCCCGTTCTGCTGACTGATTGAAGCTGCAGATATGACACAGTTTGTGTGCCGCTGATTACACATCGTGCACAGATGGATGGAGCCGGAGTCAGGTGAAGATGGCCGCTTTTGGCACGACTGGGACTTCGATTCATCTGACATCTGCTCCGGGAGAAATGGATGGACACTTTAGACCCATTAACAAAGCGGTGATGCAAAAATGTTCGTTAATTTTCTGTTTTAGTGCGACAACTAAAAATGTAAGGAGTGAGGTAGGAATGAGCGATATATACGGTTGGACTGACAGAAATTTGGGCTACGATAGAGAGCTATAGTCTACCGGCTAACTGCGGTAATGATTGTTGATGACGTAACAGGCATCAAAGCAAAGCCTTCCTGTTTGCTTCGTTAAGAAGACAGCTGCAAAAACATAAATTATCTGGACCGGATGTGGGTTTAACCTCCCACGGTCTTGGCGCGACACTCAGGAGGAGCGCGGCAGATGTCACGGTCAGACAGCGAGGAAGTGCTGTGGGGCGGGATGATGGTCTTTCCGAAACCACAAAAAGAAAACCTCTTTAAAAAAGAAGCGCTAGGGTGGTAATTTGTTTTACCACCTTAACATACTGACATAAACATGTCATGTTTCCAAGTTGTATTTCTTTAAGTGTACAAAGCTGTAAGTCTATTAATTTAACTGCATATTTTAAATAAACACAGAATAACTGATCATGTTTCATAAAACATGGTTGTTTATTTAAATTTGTATCTTTTTTGTTTCTTATTTTTCCATTTTACATCTTTAAACTTCATTACCTGTAAAGTAAAAAGATTGGACTTCATCTCGCATTCATCTGGATCCAGATGCTGTGTCAGATCAGGGTGTTTGAACATATTTTTTGCATCCTGATTCATGCTATAGAAATTTATCTGGGATTTAGCTGCAGATACGTTGAGCTTCTAAAGTTTGAAGCAGCAGAAAATGAAA
The DNA here is from genome assembly GCF_003331165.1 of Xiphophorus hellerii. NCBI lineage: Eukaryota > Metazoa > Chordata > Actinopteri > Cyprinodontiformes > Poeciliidae > Xiphophorus > Xiphophorus hellerii. The sequence goes on from NC_045684.1 coordinate 9,729,417, forward strand.
ACGGTGAAATCAGAAACTTCCCTCTTTGCCTGGATTAGTAACTTTCCTGCTGCTCAAATGGAGGATCTTTGTCTCCTTTATAAAATAATAATAGTTTTTACTTGGGTCTAAATTAAGACAATCTATTTTTGTAATCCTTTGACTATTTCCCTTTGAAGCACTAACAGCTTTATGCTGCAGATACACGCTTCACTGCGAGCCAGAAGAACAACAGCTTTCTGCCTTTTCACTTTAAACTGGGTCATTGCTTCACTTTTCCTACCAACTCTTCCTCAGTCAGACATTTTCCAGCCTTTCTAGCTTCATATTCAGCTTTTTTCTTTTCATCTAATGTTTTTTTTGCTCCCCACGCCCTTTTTATTCCTTGTCCTCCCTCAGTCTCCGCTCTTCAGAGATTGAAAGCGAAGAACATCTGCGACTGCTTGACACAGAACCAACCAATCAAAGCGGATCGAGCCCCGGAGTTACAAACGCCGCAGCGTAAAAAAGTTCGAGTTCAGTTAACTTTTTATTGGCTCTACTGGCCTTTATTTGATAGTTAATTGACAGGAAAGTGGGTAATGAGAGAAGGGGGAAGACATGCGGCAAAGGTCGGCAGGCCGGGAATCGAACCTGTGACAGCCGCGTCGAGGACTAAGGCCTCCTTATGTGGGTTGTGCTTAACCCCTGCGCCACCACAGCACATCCCAGAGCTCAGTTAACTTTTGATTGAATGGATGTCATAACTCAGTTCTTGGCCTCACTTTGAAAATTAAACATCTTCAGTCAGTCCATTTATGGGCATTGCTGTAGTTTTCCTGTTGACAGGGTGTCTTTAAAAAGTCTTAATTTATGTATCTAAAAGTAAGGCCTTAAAATGTCTTAAATTCATACAAAAAGTAAGTTAACCTTAAATACGTTAATCACAAGTCTTAAGTTTTATCATGTGACGGATATTTAATCTCGTCTGTAGTCACCTTCTTAAAGTAATGGCCCAAGTCCAAAAGTAATTTTGGCAACACACTTAAAAAAATCATTATTTTAGGAGGGTGACATTATGTAGTTTTTTTTCTTGCAGGAATTTTCTGTCAGGTAAAAGTTTGAGTCCCCCTCAGATATAATCATTGCATTCTGTGATTCAAGGTGGTTGCGGCTACCGCTAGCTAACTGCTAATATTATCGACTACCTAGCTTTTTTGCGTCCATCATGTCTAAAGTGTAAATTCATTGCCTGTTGGCTGGACATTTGTTTTTTTCCATTTGTTCATTTCTGATGCGATGCTGCGTTCATCCTGTGCTAAAAAGCTTAACACTACATATATAAAATATGTGATTTTATTTTGTACATTTCAGTTGTGATACAGCTCTTAAATGTTATTTTTAAAGCTCTTAAAAAGGCCTTAAAAAGTTTTACGGGTTCTGCTAGTTTTACCAGCACATTTGAGTTCTTAAAGCGGCAGTATTGTGTGTTTTCCAGCCACAATGTGCCATTTTATAGCATGATCAAGTAACTATTATAGCTTGAGTTGCTAAAAATAATCAGATATGACTTCAAATAAACTTTACTTCCTAATTTAACGCCTTCAAATTGGACCTCTGTCTTTAAAAGTTCCAGCTCTTTCTGAAACTCCGCCTTCAGGAAGTCATGGCTCCTCTATTAACCCTTTAGCAAAGTTTTTACCGGAGTTGCACTGAGAAGCAGCTCCTATAATGAGCTCAGCAGATGTGCAGTTCCACCAGGTGTTTGCTAATTGCTGCTGGCTAGTCTGAAGGAGCTGAGTGGGAGCGGGATGCTCTGAAACAAACAGTTGCCACAAAGGTTGAGGGTTATTTCCGTGGAATTGGTTCCCTAAAACTAACTTAGTTCACAAACCACATTTCTTAAATGTAGTTTTTTTGTGTGCTTTTTTGAAGAATTTTTAAACAAAATTCATATTTTCTATTTAGACATTTTCCTTCCAACTCGGATGCTACGAATTTAGACCTGAATTGATGCGCTACAGCCATTACATTCATATCAAAGATTTGATTCAAGCTCAGTTTATGCAGCTCAGTTTAATATTTATGCCTTGTTGCTCCCACTTTGTAAATCAAACTCTAATCATTTGCATGAAGCAGTTTGAACCTCTGATTTAAGTAACTAATTGGACGCAAGTGTTGAAGCTGAACTCTGTTTTTTTCGATGACTGCATGAGTGGTGACCCACTGAATGAGAGTCATATGAGAGCACTCCACCTCCAAATTGCAGAGGCGGATCATGAATTTTAATGTTGCACAAAAAGCCTTTAACGGCAGCGATGGAAAAAGAGAAAACTGTCCTACTTTCTTCAGCATTTTAAAGCTTTTTCAGGAACTCTGGGTTGAGTTACAGAACGATGAGCTTTAGTCTGAAAGAGAAAGATCATGGATCTGCAATCTTTATAACCTGAAGAACAGTTTTTCTCTCAATTCAAACAAAAACAAACTCGTTAGAGGTCTAAATGTCAGAACTTTTTGAAAAAAGACATTAATACATTTAGACAAATATCTACTTTTGCAAATTTGTAGTAGCTCGGTAAACACAACATTTTGAAAGGGAGAATAGATTGTTTTTTTGCCCTGTGGGATGGAAAGTGATAAAAATAAAAAAAGCTGAGATTCAACTTAATGACAAGAAAAACAGATCTAAAGAAATCTGGTACTTTGAGGAAATTCAATGCAAATATTGCAGGGAAAAATTAAAAATTGTTAAAAACTTGCATTTGTTTTTTTATCCATTTTTAAAAACATAAACTGGTTCTATTTATTTTTGGCCAAAGTTATTAGAGCAGCTTTGGAAACTTAGTTTAGACACTTACTGATGCTTTTTTGGCAGGTTGCTCAGAAACTATTCTTGTTTTTGTTTGTTTGTTTCTTTTATTTTAAAATATTTCTAGGTAGATTCTTCCGCCTTTTAAGATGAATGAAGGCTTGCGTCCTACTCTTAGGACAGTGTTAGGGCCCCTTTATGAAAATAGAAAAAATAATAATTATGAGAATAAAGTCACCAGGAAAAAGTCAGGAAAAATATTGCAACTTTAGTCTCATATTATTTCAAATCTATTTTTGTAGAACTTAATTTTTGTTATTTTGACTTTATTCTCAAAATATTTTGACTTTATTCTTGAAATATTCTGACTATCATATTATTTATGTTTATATTGATAATATGAATTCATGTAATCAATATTTTTTCTCAAAAATATGGACTATTTATTACATTATTACTGTAATATTTTGACTTTATTCTGATAATATTATGACGTTACTCAAAATATTTTGACTTTATTATATTATTTCGCCTTATTCTCATTGTTTTGACTTTATTCTCTGACAAGTTTATTCCTGTAATGTTGTTTTATTTTTTTCTTAGTGTGTCCATAATACTCTTTCATGCACTCTGAAGGTTTTTTCTGAAAAATCTTTCAAACTTTTTATTTTCTGTAAGTGAGTTCTGATCTTCTGCTCATCTGCTGAGTTTGCCAACATCCTCAGATCAAACTGGGGGAGAATTAGCGCTGCATACATTTTGTGGGGTGAAGTTGTGAATAATCAGATCCCATCTCTGCGGGTGTGTGCAGATTTGTGTTTGTTTTAAGACGTGGAGACGGAAAACAGATGGAGGAAACTCGGCGGTTCAATCAACACGTTCGCACCGCAGCTGATTAGCTCGCTGTTTCTCTTTTTTTCTCCGCCCAGCTGCGAGACGGAAACCGGTTTCCAAATCCGTGCTGAATATTTTGGAAGACGTGCAGCTGTGCAGATGACTCAGCTGTCAGAGCTGCTGCTCGTCCATCTCCTTAAATCCCAGAGAGTCTCTAACACGCCCAGTTGCTCGCTTTAGTTTCCTCTCTTCTTGGCTTTTCTTCAGAGTCAGAACTCATTTCGGTTCCCTGAGAGTTTATTCTGGTTAGAGAGAGAGAGAGCACTTTGAACCTGACTTCACTTTTGATTAAGGATCTTCTTCTGGTTTCGCTTTGAACCAGTTCCTGCTGTGTAATGCTGAAGGCGTCCAGGAGGAATGGAGGCTGAAATCTCCTGTTGCCCTGGTTCTGTTGCCTCCTTTCATCTGGGTTTAGACCCATTAAGGCAGCCAGAGTTCACAGGGAAAGTTTACTGCGTGTGAAGTTCTGACTCCGTCCTAAAATTCAGGAATATTTACAAGATTTCGGTTTTATTACAGAATTAAAACTGAAATTTAACAGGAAATGGAAATTTGTGGAGTTTGGAAAAATAAGAGAAAAAATGTTTCTGGATTTAATCGCCGTTCATTTTGGAAATACCACATCTGTTCAATCAGTTCAATCAATTCATCCATTATCCATACATCCATCCATCTGTTCAATCATACATTAAATCATCCATCCATCCATCCATCCATCCATCTGTTCACTCAGTTCAATCCATCCATCCATCCATCTATCTGTTCAATCATACGTTAAATCATTCCATCCGTCCATCCCTCCATCCATTCATCCATCCATCCATCCATCCATCCATCCATTCAATCATCTGTCCATCCATCCATCCATCCATCCAATCATCCATCCATCCATCCATCCGTTCAATCATCCATCCATCCATCCAATCATCCATCCATCCATTAATTTTCTCCATTTCCATTAAGTCAAAGTTGATCTTCAAAAAATGAAATAATTCAGAAAAAATAAGTTTAGCTCATTAAAATGATATATTATATATAATATAAAATTCTGTGTACACCGTATTAGAATGCAACATAAAACATGTATTAGTTATAATAAAATGCTTATAATTCTTTTATTTAGACTTTGCTCAAAAAAATCTTTGCGAGTAAAAAAGCTGAACTTGTTTCCCCCAGAATCTTCATCCTATCATCCTCATCATCAGCTCAGTGATTTCTTTTCTCTGAGCCGGACTCTTCGCCACATTAACTGAATAAAACCCAATCTAACACCTGCTTTCATTCGACTTTTTAGTGCAGTGGGAAAGTTTTTAATCCGTATTTAGTCACGCGTCGGAGAACTCTGTAATTGCGGAGGTAATAATGGGATTAGGCTCCAGGTTGCTCGATAAGACGAAAACACTCGGCTGCTCATTTTCACTGCTGGTCCCGAAAAACTATTCAGCTGGTCGGTTTTACTTTGAAACAGGGTTAAAATTTATGATTTTGGTGTTAAAACGCTTAATTGGTTTTATTTTGTAAAACTTTTATAAAAATGTATAACAACAAATATTAAAAAGCCTTTCATGTCTAATTAAGCCGATTTAACAGCCAATAATTTAGATATCTGCCAATAAATTGATAGTTTTGCTCATTCTAGGAGTCATTTTTTAAGGACTTGTCCATAATCTAATAATAATATCCAATAATTTAAGCAGTTATAATATTATAAGCTCATGAAACTGAGCTATATTGTAGTAATCAAACTGTCAGATATTTTTAACAGTAACTGATTAATTGAACTGAATTAAGAGTCACATGAGACATTGAATAAAACAGTTTTTTATTACCAAATTGTTCCAAACTGTAAAAAAAGAAAAAAAAGTTTTATGTTCTGTTATTACTTTATGGGCTTCAGTTGTTATATTTAAATTATTTTGAGGTAATTATTATTAAATTTTTGCTCAAACACTTATTTTTTTTAACATTATTTTACATTATACTCTATCGTTTAAAAGGCTAAAGTAGTGAAAAGATTTTCATTTTGTTTCATAATAGAATAATTGACTACCCTGACTGTTAGGAGTTCTTTATGTTTGTCAGAAAGATTGTCTGAAGAGGGAAAAAATGCCTTTTTTATTATTATTTTTTTATATAGTTCACCAATCTGAATTTAAGTCTTAGCAGTTCATGTCCAGTATACGTGGGGTCTGCAGAGATACTCCCTCTTCCTGTACAAATGAAACAAAATGATCAATAAATAAAACGGAAACACATATAGACCTAATTACAGGATGTTTAAGGACTTAAGATATAATTAACAACAATCAAACTTAATGGCATTTCACCAGTTTGTGCAGATTTCAATGAAATTTCTTATGAAATCTAATATTTTCTTTTATAAAAATAGCATAGATGCCACATATTAAACATTCAAAAATATATTTTGTTGCCTGAAAATGTAAGATTTAAATCCATGTATTCTGATAATTCACTCCACATAAACTGGAGTTATTGTTGGTGTTCAACTTTTCTGATTTGATCCCAGTTGCTTGTAGACACAGCAATGAAAGAACGATTCAGTTCTTTTAACTTAGTTCTGGATCCTGACATTTTTCCAGCTCCGTTCGCTTCCTGTTTCTCTAAATTTCATTGATTAGAAGAAAAGGTGGAAGAATGAAGGCAGACGTGATGCGTTCACAGCGCGTCAGCGAGAACAGAGGGAAGAATGTAATCGTGCTATTTATAGCAACTGTTGCTGTTTAAAAAAGACGTTTCTCCATCCTCTCCTCCTCCAGCCGCCCACCCTTCTTTTCTTTTTCTTTTTGCCTAAAACGATGAAAATAGCGCCGCAGATGTCCTTCCTCTCTCCCCCAGCTTACCCTCTTATCATCTCGTCATCCTTCTGTCTCTGTGGTCGGCCCATCGCTTTGTTCAGACCCTCTTAGCAGAGGATGTATAATTCATCTCTCCTCCACAGCGAGGTTGCACACCAGTCATGAATTGAGTCGGGGGGGAGGAAGGAGGGATGGAGGGATGGAGGAGCGAGGGAACAAGGAGCCAATGAGAGGAAGCGTCGCTTCGTGCCAAGCATCTCAAGTCGGTTTTGTTTGAGACTCGGCCGTCTCATGGAGGTTCTGCAGAGCGTCTATCTCCGTTTTTATTTGTTGGCAACAGAATAAATGACATCATGATAAACGGTATTCAAATTTGTTTAGTGACGATTTCTGCATAATTAGAAACTTGCTGTTTCGGAAACATCAATTCTTCCACTTAAAGAGTAAAACGTAGTTTTATAGGATGCTGCTGGTGGAGAAGACGGTAAAACGCTGGAAAATCTAAAGCTTCTTTCACCTTTTGAGTTTTAAGGTGGAAAACATGCATGAAAAAAGTCACATTTTTGCTGTTTTATACAAAAATAACATGAAAAACAGAAACAGAAAAACGGTGTTGAACCAACTCTTATTTTTGTTTTTAAAAACAGACATAAATGTACTAAATTACAAATTTATTTGATAACTCTGCACCAGTGCAGCACATTTAAATACACCAATAACTAACATTGTAACTAACATATGTAAAATATATTTTTCAACGTGTTTACTTGACTTAGTCTAAGATGTACAGGTTGTAGAAATGCTGTATCAAAAGTTATATATTTAAATTTTATGTTTGAATTTCCATTATTTCTTTTTCTAGACCTCTAATTAGGTTTGTCGCAAAAAGTAATAAATTGTTTAATTGCATGATAAATTAAAACGAACTCAATAATTTCCATTTGCATGATTTATTGCTTTCTTTCTCTATCAAAATCTGGATGATAAAAGTCTTCAGTCTGGAGCTTTCGTCTCAATTATCCTTGTTTTGAAGGATATTTTTGATTACAGAGGGTAAATAATTTAATTTATTTGATGTTTTGTTTATTTTGGATGTTTAAAATGTCTTCCAGTTCCAGTGCTAAACGTTCATTAGAATTTAAAGTTTATTTATCTTTGAGAATGTGTTTTTGCATTATTTTGCCATTACTAATATATTAAAAAAATAACAGTATTATCATGTGTCAGAATAACTTCTGGGGTAATTTATCGGCCAGTAAAATTCGTCATCATCGCGACAGGCCTAGCAGAAACTGCCTACTGGCAGAACTGCTGATATTTTTAATTAAAAAGGAAAAGTGATTCAGCAGATTTCAGTGCCTTGTGTTTGTGCTTAGGGGAGCAGAGCCGACCACCCAGAGTGGATCTGACTCTCCAGCTCCTCGTACAAACTACAGCTGCTGTAGTTTGATCTAAATTGTGTCAGACTTGCTCCAAGCAGACTGAAATCCCTATCAAATTCTTTGTTTTCTTCGGCTCACTGCTTCGTGTTTGACCAACGCAGAGCTGGAATATTATCAGCTTCATAAACCTGGAGATTACCATGCATTTAGGAACATTTTACTGTTCATATTCGGTATATAATCTTATGATTCACTGAATAAATTCAATGTTCTTTCTAATTTCATGCACACACTCTTCTTGGCTTGTTAAGTGAAGCAGAATGTGCAGCAGCTCCTCTGACCTTTGACCCGCAGATGCAGCAGAAACCCAAGCAACCTTGAGGTGTGATAAAAAGGATTTTTTTTTTTCCGCCTCTTGCTTTCTCATAAATAACCTGCCGGCGCTTTCGGAACAAGCGGGCAGGTTGGATGACGACAAATAGTCTGTTTGAATCAGACGTTAACAAGTCACGCTGCTGGCTGTCGGTTCTGTGTCCGCCTCGCCGCCTGATGAAACTAAAATAGTGTTTTGGCCTCACACTTCATAGAAACCCAGGACTAAAAATAAATACTCCAAAGTGAAACGGGCAGAATAATGGAAGTTTATATAAAACATGATTCAAACAATCTCCAGATATTCTTCTTGTTCTTTATCAAGCAATGAATCGTTTGTGTTTTATCAAATTACAGCATGTAAACAACCATTCTTTAACTGTAGTATGGTTGCTACAATAACAAATTTTGTTGGACAATAAGCATTTGAGATGAAAAAAAACAACTTGTTGTTTTGAGACCCTTTTTAAGTAATATAATGGCAAAATAATGCAAGAACACATTATTAAAGATCAATAAATTCTAATAAACATTTAACACAGGAACTGGAGGACATTTTTAATATCCAAAATGAATAAACAAAACAACAGGAACAACTAATGAAGTGAATTATAAACAAAATTGTCCTTCAACAAAAGGCCAAAGCATCATACTGAAGACTTTTATCATTCAGTTTTTGGTAGAAAAAGAGAAAGAAAAGAGATAAATGATAAATTATGCAAACGGAAATTGAGTTTTAATTGATCATGCAGTTAATTATTGCTTATTGTGACAGGCCTAGTCATGATACAAATATTAATACAATACTAAAAGAACTGAAACGCATTCATATCGCTGCAACCTTTTAGAAAACATATCAGGTTCTTTGTAATAAAGATTAAAAAAAATAGTATTTGGCCAAGTTTAGCACACACTCTGGAACATTCCCCAGCATTTTAATAAAAGATTTAAGTGTTTTTTAAAGAAATATTTTGCTTTTTAAATTATGTTTTAATGTTTCACCAAACTGAGGTCGCTCAAATGAAAATCAACAACACATAAGATAATGACAGCTCGTACCAACTCCATAGAACCCCGTTTTAAAAAGTGACTAAAAATATGCTTTAAATTTTTCATGTATTTTTGACCTTCATCCTTGAATAGTTTTAAAATGTTCAGTTCTATTTTAAACTTTTCTTGGTTTTACTTTTTGCTTTGTAATTTGTAATCTGAGTTTTAAATATTCTATGAGTTTGCCACTTTTCATTCCCGAAAATGATCTGAACTATCTCTACCAAAAAATTACTTTCACGATAACTGATTGTCAGATTGTCTCGGTTATTATTGTTATGAAACATGTGGGGGTCTTTTTGACACAATTTTTAAGATGTTCTCTCAAACATCAATAAACTTTAATTGTAGAAAAAGAAAAGACTCAACAATGGAACTGGAAGATATTTTAAATATCCAAAACAAAACAACCAGAAATGGTAAATAAAGCAGAAATTAAAGCCACACACAACAGAAACCATAAATAAAATGGATAATGGTGTCTCTGTAAACACAATTACCCTTAAAACTATTGATCAGAATGAAAATTATTGACTTCAATTTCATTTATCATGTGATTAATTGCTTATTGTGGCAGACTTATTGATATTGGACCATGATGTGGATTATTATTTCTCACCATCTGCTGCCATCTAGTGGACATCCGGCTGTTTCAATGTGAAATAATTTGAAAACAGTCATTACTCAGACTTTTACTCGTCATTTTTTAATTTTTACAAACTTTTCTGTCATGGTCATCCTCTCACATTGTTACAAATTAACCAGATTAAATACAGCTCAGGTAAAGCTTTTTGGTTTCAGGAGAAAATGTCGACTTTTTTTCCCATCTTGGTTTATTTTTTCCCTTTATCTTCCAACCCGTCCAGCTGTTCACTGCAACTTGAGCCAAAATGGCATCGACCACCAGCTGCGTCCCGAGGACATGACTTCTCAGCTGGAGGAGGACGAGGAGTTGGTGGACGCCGAGGCCGTCCTGCTGGACGACGACAGCCCGAGTTACCCGGACCTCCGCCGGCCTTCGTACCACCGCCGCTCCCCGCCGCACCGCTCCGTCTCAGAGTCCGAGCTGACCCGGGTAAGACATTTGTATTCCTTGTCTGTTTTACGGATGCATACAATTAGTTGACTTACAATTAACTACTGTATTAGATTCAAATTAGTTCAAATGAATCGATTAGCTAGTAACGTCCGTTAGAGCTTCTGTTAGTGTTGTAGTTTGGCCGCCATCCAGCAGTGGGCGCCGCTGGTCGTCCTCAGGCGGAGCCGTTGATATAGAAACAAAGATGGCGGCGATAATACCGCAAGTAGAAGGAAAAGTAGTCCGAGGAGAGTCCAGTTTGAGATGCAAAATGCACTTTATGCGGTTTTGTTTTGAAATAAAAACATTCGGCATGTTCTTTAAGTTTCACTTTATTCAGCTGAGCTTCAAGGCGGAACAGCGTCAACTTTTTATTTTAAAAATTACTGATGTGCTACAAAGGCGAGGCTGTGGTAGCAGAAAAGCGGACGGTTTGAGGCAGATAAATTGTAACATGACAGAAAAAAGCCACGATCTTAATAAGCAATATTGTTTTTAGAGGGCTGTAGTGAGCTAAAGCGCTTTGTGAAGCGAAGTTTTAACATTAATTTAAGAGCAACCACAGACTGTATATATTTCTTAACCCTTAACAGCAACCTAGGAGGCTCCCATCTTTATATTTTATAAATATGTCTAAGTTTAACCAAAATTATCTGTTTATTCAGTCAGTATTTAATTCAAATGACACAAATAAGTCCTACAACTCAGTATACTAAGAAAAGATAACCCTTCATATTATGGAAAGACAGACACCCTCCTTTATGCAAGATGGATTAAAAAAATGTCTGCCTGTCAAATAATTGTTAGTTGATGGATCATAGAAATAAACTTTATATCAACTCATAATTTTATAACTTTTGTCCCTAGTTTGTTTTCAAACAACGTCAGTAATAGTTTCAATTGATCTCTGGATCTGCAGAAATTGTTTAAATCACAGCTCTGACTCTGAATAAAACAGGAAAGGACAATAAAAGCCTGTTTTGCAAGTCTGTCAGCTGTTGCTACGTGTGTAGATGTGCTATCAGGAACACAGAGTGATCCTTTACTTCCTCTCCTGAAATGGAGAGATGCGGGGATGGAGGCAGGAGCGGTTGCTTCTCATGCACAGACACAAGCTCATGTTCTCCTTTCTCAGAGTAAAACATCTGGTAATCAGCTGTCAGTCTGAGTGAGTGGAAGCACTTAGAGTGAGAAAAGGGCTCGGTGTAAATCCTGGATGAGCCACTTAAAGACCAGACAGAGCCTCTGATTCGTTTAAAACACAACGTGCGTTTCCTTTTCAGGAACGTATTTGTGCAGAACAAAAATAGTTTTCTGAGGTGGTTGTTTATCTTTCTCTGCTGGTACTGGAGTAAAACCAGATTATCTGGGTAGAAATTCCCCTGGAAAACCGGCACCGGTAGACATGTTGTAATTTGAATTATCAAGGCAGAGCTTTAAGGATTAATTAATATCTTTACTGGTAATATAACTTTAAGAAGAGTCGTTTTTTTCTGTCTACATTCTTACAGAGTCTGGCTGACTGATAAACAACATGGATGGTGAAGCTTTGCAGCTTCAGACTGTTTTTCTCTTGCTTCTCATATGAAAACCCTGGAAAACTGTAGCTACTAAGAACAAATATACATGTTTTAGATTGAACAGGCAGTGTAAGACTTTGCTGTATATTTTTAAATAGAGAGGCAGCTCATAATATTCAATTATCTTATAATGGTTAATTTATTTCAGCAGTTAAGAAGTTTAAACCTCAAGGCCTTCAAGGCTTTTGTAATTAGTTTTGATTATGGTTGGCACTCAATGAAAACATAAGAATTAAATTATTTAGACAATTAGAAAGTTATAAAAGACTAAATAAAACAGAGGTTTTATGGCTTCTGTGTTGATAATTGCCCAGTAAATAAAAAACAAAAAGCAAAAAAGAGCTGTGTACAAGGATATTGATAAAAACAAATAGTGGAAGAAAAAACTGTTCTAGAAGGGATAAACAACTGCAAAAAGAATAACTTGGGTGGATTTAGAAGCAAAGCACATTCAAGAGTTTGGACCAATAGATATTTCACACAACTTGGGTTCAAACTCTCTTAGCCGACTTTCACATTTAGATTAAAATAAATCTGCGTTTTATTCGGACATGAAGGCCTCAGAGTCTGGAGGAAGAGTGGATGGACGCAGGTATGAAAACTGTTTCCAGTTGGTGATGATTTTCTGTTGATCCACTGGATTTTGTCATTTTTTCGGTAAGCTAAAATTTCTGTATCATTTTATCTTCCATTTTCTGATGTAGTAGTACAATTTTCTGAGAAACCGAGTTTTATGTTATGTCATCTTTAATTCAAAACAAAATAGTTACTATAATAATTAACTTTTCAACTGCATTTTAATTTAATGAGCTGTAACTACAGCTATCATAAAACAATTAGCATCTGTACAGTAATGCTAGGTTAGCAATAGATGTTACTACTAGCTTTGTGCTAAGGTTTATGGAGAATCCAATTCATTGCTAACAATTAGCATTAGTGGCTTTTTCATCGGATCAAGAATATACTACGTAATATGTAGACTTAAAATAACGATATATTTAAAAACTCACAGAAATATTTTTCTTTAAAAGCTAAACAGATTAATACATTTTGTTTGGGTAAATAAATATTTTTATTAAAGTTTTTTGATAAAATTGCAAGAAGTTTTGACATGGGCTCTTTGCACCTGCCGCGCTGACGTCACAACCGCATGCGCAAATGCGGCTCTCTTTTTTTCCGCTTTGAGTTACCATGACAGCTAGAAAAGACAAAGTCTTATTTCAGACGCAAATAAAACAATACTATGAACATTGCTGTCTTCCTAATATAAAGGGCTTTTAAGTTTTCATGGATTTCCAAACTGTCCTGAATTAAGAAGACGGTGGCTTGTGAATATTCGTCGCTACCAGTTAAAGCTAACGCCACACAGCAAAGTTTACAGCCTTCACTTCACTTCGGATCAACTTCTTCAGCCTAAAGAAGAAGGTAAAGGAGCCTCCTGTGTTATTTCCATGGAATCACTTCTGTATTCAGCCTGAAAGAGAGTTTATGTGAATGAGAGAGCAGACCAGAGCCAGACAACCGAGCAACTGATCTGCCTGTACACACTGCTGTAAACACCGTCCTGCTTCACAAAAAGCATGCAAAACTAATAAAGCGAAATAACACAGAGACCTTAAGGAACACGGCCATATTTTTCTAAAAGCAACAACTCTGAACCTGAACAGTCAGCTGAACCAGAACTCTGACACCAGAGCTGCTCTACTGTTAAGCTATGGGCTTGTTGTCCCTCAGGCTTCAGAAGCAAAAAGCCTGAACCGTAAAATCCCCGTTACTTGGTCTCTGACACTAACGACAATAAACGCACGTAATATACTTGAAAACAAGGTAAAAACATTGTCCGTTAGAATGGATGAAAAATGTTTAGATACTTAAATAGCACATTTTTACAAAAAAAAAGTCTAGTATAAGCTAAAGCTAATGTTAGCCACAAAGTTTAAAGAAAGTAAAACTCACCTTCGTATCTGTGTATAACGAGGCGAACATCTTAAAACCTTTATCCAGCTTATTGTCGGGGCTTCGGATCGATGTACATCATTAATTGATACCTTGGACAAGCCCTGCAAACACCCAGTGTAAAATGCTTTTTTCAAAAGATCGGAAAAGATTGAGCCGCTTTTCCCCGAACGCGGAAGCTGAGGTGCAAAGAGCCCGTTCCGCTGGTTGTCAAAACCACAAGCAGCTGGTTGTCTTGACAACCAGTGGTTTTCTGGGTAGAAAATGCTACTTTTCTACCTAAAAGAAACATTTTGGACAGAAAAAGTGCTTACCAAACTGCTGGGTGGAGATTTGTTATAGATGAACCAGTTTGAAAACTAATGAAGTAAAAATAAAAACCTCAAGATGCCTTCAGGAAGCCTGGAGTGCTGTTCATCAAGGCTTCAGTGATGGCTGCCTGGAGGTAGCCTGTTAAAAATTAGCACTGGTTTAAAACTTTTGCACTATAATGTATAATTGAAGCGACAGAGCGTGCCATCTCAGTGTCAAGTGTCTGCATTAGAGTTAACATCCTCACTCTTTTGGAGAATTTCCAACAGATCAAGTGCATTAAAGCTTAAATTATGAATAATGTTAATGTTTTCCATTAGGCAGCCTAAAAGCGTTCATCAATACATGCAGAAGCTGAGCTAAACCGAGCCGCAGCAAGTTAGCGTAAATTAAAGTCACAGTGACATAACGGCCCAGAGTATCTGAGGCTCCTGTTAAAGAATGACGCTGCATTTAGCTGATGCTGCGCTTTAACATGTGATTTCAAATTAAAGCCATCAAATCTGATTTTTCAGAGCCGTGTTATTTAAAATAGGAACACAAGCTGCTCTTTCTTGGGGGGAATAAACTCGAGCATGTCAAATATTTAGTTTGTTTCAGCTGTAAGCACTTTTTTAACCCTAAAACAGGCAGGAGTGGAAAATAAATCGCAAAAACTTTTAATTTGATGTTATTACTCATTTTTTTAGGCCCTAAAAAAATTCCACATTGATTTTATATTGAATATTTTGAATTTTATTAGTTGTGTCTTCCAGGATATTTTGCTATTACAGTTTAAAAAATCTATATAGCTACGCACTATAGTATTGTTTGGCCATTTGGATCTATTGTAGCACTTTTAAATTTGATTTTATTAATTTTCACCTAGTAATCATATGACAAAGCAATATAATAATTCATAAAGTGAAACGAAAACAACTTTTTATGATGAACAAATGGAACTGAAAATGGCATAAAACAAAACACAGCAAAAATCTTAACGCTTTATTTTTTTTTTACATTTTGTCACATTATGATGTTTATTTATTGCTAAATTGTGAAGTTGAAAGAAAATCATCAAGTTTTACTTTGTCTTTGCATTCATGCTTTACTTTGTGTTGGTCGGCTACATCCCAATAAAATACATTAAATAAAAATAATGATTAGATTATCTTATAGATTTTATATATTTTACATATTTTGTTGTAATATAATAAACTTTGCCTAAAGTTATTGCGATGTCATTTTTTTCACCAGCAGTTATGCAAAAAAAAAAATCCTGCACAGACCCATTAAATAAATGTGAATATTGTTGAAAAGTAAATGAAACACATTAATTACATACAGAGTAATTTTTTCAAGCTTTTCTTTCTACTGTGATGCTCTTTGAATTATATTTGATGAAACTATCTTTTAATTATTGGACTATTAAATCAGACATAAATTAAACAAAATGTAGGCTTAATGAAAATTATATTTAATAGTCATTTAAGTTATTTTCTAAAGGTGCGAGCCTCATCTGAACACATATACTAATTAATTAAATATGACTATAATGTTGCTTTATTAATTTTCTTATCCTAAAACTTAAATTTCTTTCCCCTTATTCCTAAAAAAATCTGCATTATTTTTCCTCCATTTTGTAGTTCTTTACTGTGTTGGTCTGTCACATTAAATCCCCAATAAATGCAAGTACTGTAAATAAATTTCAAGCACCTTAAGAAATAAATTGTTTAATCTAAACAAAAATTAAGCAAACCAAATCGCTGCTGTATTTGTAAGACCAAACGACAACAACAAAAAAAAAATCTTTAATTTGACTTTGATTAAATCTTAACGCCTCATAACGTCGGTATTCCAGTGCAGCTATATTTCGGTTAATCTCATCAACCATATCGCTTTCTGAATCCGTGTTGCTGATGAATCATCGCTGGGATTTATAATGGAGTCTGAGCTTTTTACCACAGATTAAGCATGATGTATAAAAATCAGTTGGAGTCAGAGGGGAGCTAAAGTCTACAGCAAATCATCAATCAATATGCAGCTCAAGGTGAGTTCATCTCGTCTGGGTTTAACACGCCCTGCTGTTCTTTATGGACCCGACCAAATATGAAGGTCGGGGGCCTCTGAAGGGCCGCCTGCGCACTCGTTGTGTTCAGGCTGAAAATCCAATTTCATACAGAGGCTTCGTATGAAAGCTCAGTAATGCATCCGGGACGCGCACGGCCCCGCCGCCCTATCCGTGTGTCTCGCAGATTAATTAAGAAGAGGGTGGGGGGGTTTCATCTCCTGCCAGGTCTGGTCCGATTGAAAAGGGAGCCGAGGGACAGCAGAGCTGGCAATTAGTCGCACAGCAGAGACAACGTGGAGCTTTGAGCCTCCAGCAGCCGGTCGCTTGGTGCCAATCAAGACCAGCTAAAGAAATTCAACTCTAACTTTGCTGGAGACTTGAGATGCAAATCTTTCAGTATCTAACGATTCAATTCAGATTGTTAGGGTCACAACTCGATTCAGAAACCAATTTCTCAGTTCAAATGGTGACTGACGAGAGAAGAAGACAGTGTAAACAAGTAGAATCAGAATTCCTTTTATTGTCATTGTGCACGAAAGAAAGCACAACAAAATTAAAACAATGTCGACTCTCGAAGGCAAGACAAATAATTAAATAAAGTTAATTATTATCTCAATGAATATAAAAATATAGTAGAAACACACAGAAACTACTGGGGTGAATAAATAAGGTTTTAGATACATTTTAGATTAATTATTAATATAGAACATTTATTTAAACAATAATATAAGGTTCCATACTACCTTATATAGAAGGTAGTATGGAAAAAAAATAGGAGTAAATTTCCGACTTAAAACTCTGAAAATTTGAGATTAATCTCAGAAAAGATCTAGAAATTACAAGAACTTTCTGGGCTTGAAAAGTTGAAAATTTGCTAGGAAAATCTCAGAAACATTCTAGAAAAAAAACACAAGAAAATTTGAGTTTTAAAAGTCAAAAACCTGTTAGAAAAAAAAAACAAGAAACATAACATAGCTGTTATGTGTACACATATAGTGGTGCTGTTATTAAATAATGCAATTAAAATTTAGGGAAAAAAAATAACTTGGTTGCAGCCATTGCAGTTTCCTTTCTCTTCACGGTGCAGTGTTCTGTTCGGACACCAGGGGGCAGTATGTGACAGTGAATCCTGCTGGTGTGGAGGTTTAATGTAAATCTGCAGTTTCTTGCTGGATAAAGACAAAAAATCAACGTAGACCAGGAATGAACATCTGTGCAGCAGTTTAAGTTTTCAGATTATAGAGTTTATAAAAATGATAGATTTACTGTGGGGTTTTATTTTAAACTTTGCTTTAAGCAGTGGATTTTAGTTTCAGTTCTGCTGTGGAGTTTCTACTTCCATCAGAGAGGTATTGATTTCTCACTATGATAAATTTGGAAGCTGTATTCTGTTGTTCCATTTACTCTGGGGCGTTTCATACTTTAATTGGTCGTTTCTGATACAACAATAAAAATGACACAATGTGCAATGAAAAATATAAAGCTGATTTAGAGCTTTAAATTTACCACCGTACTATTCTGTTTTTGCTTTATGTTTTGCATTTAAATATTACTGTTAATCAAACTTTTATATAAGCTAAAACAAAAACCAGAGAAAATCAAAATTGCTGTTTTTAAACTATTTACATTTAATAGAATAGAAGAATATAAATAAACAAGCAATCTTCCAATCCAGAGCAATGTGCAACTTTATTGGTCAATAAAAATATTACAGTGTGCATGTCTCTTTGAGAATTAAGACAGATTATTTACAAATAGTGACAAAGAAGTTTTAAGAGTATGGATGTAAACATTTATTTAAGTGGGAACTCAAATTATTAAAGGAACATGAAGTTATCCAAACCAAAATGGTCGTATATGAGAAACCAGTCTTGCTGCACTTGGTAAGTTAATTATTAAACTGTAATTTATACATTTTGGGAAAGCTGCATTGCTTTATACTCTGGGATCAAGAACATTTGACAACAGGAACTAGGTCAAATGATCTAAAAAAGAAACGAATCATGCCCTAATGACTGAAATTCAAGAATGAATCAGAGGAAACCGTAGCTACGTTTCCATTACAAATAGAGATTCCACTAAGGATGAGTCATTTAAAACATGCCCTACTATCATCACTTCCTGTCATCTTCTTCTTCGTCTTTTCCTCCAGTAGCAACATCCTGTTGTTGATCATGCTTCATGTTTGACGCAAAAAAATGTATCCAGTGCAGTTTTGCGAAATAAATTGTTGATGCAGAAAACTAGGATGCAAAAAAAACATCCTGGTTTTTTGTAAGTTTTTCAAAATTGCCGTTCTTACATTAAGCAAATTTATTGTCGTAATTCCAATTTGCATGATTATTTGGTCAGTGGAAACGCAGCACTATGTGCAAAAGGAGAAAACGTGGAACTGTTGCGAACCTTCCTAGGAATGGCTGACAAACCAAAATTACTCCAAGATCTCATCAAGGACTCATCCAGAAAGTAACAAAAGAACTCAGAATAACAACTAAAGCATCAATAAGAAAGAAACGAGGCAAAAATGGCGTCAATGGGAAAGAAACCATCATGATACCCAAGACTTTTAGGAAAGATTCTGTGGACAAAAGTTCAACTTTTTTGAAAGTGTGACTCTCGTTACATCAGGTGTAAAAACTTAACAGCAAGTTGCTTCAGGACCAGGACAACTTTCTGTAATCAATAAAACCATTTACTATGCTGCAGAAAATCTTGAAGGAGAATGTCCTTGAGCTCAAGGTCAAACTTGAGCTCAAGGACACTTGGGTTATGCAACAGCAAGTCCACTTTTGAAGGACTCAACAACCAAATAAAAGTTTTGAAAAGGCCTAGTCAAAGTCTTGATTTTTAAATCTGATTAAACTGACCAAAAACTGTCCAGTATAACTGGATTATAAAAAATACTTAATCTTAAACATTTAAATGGTAAACAAAGGAAGTCTGTAGACAGAAAATGTTTTTCTCAGCACTGTATGCTTGTTTTGTTTTTGTCTTTGATCAAAGATGCTTAAAAACATGAACTGTGCTGACTTTTATTCAATTCCTGTTAAAATATCCAAGAATGTTTAAATATTTCAGCTTTTCAAGGAATGCTATGAACAACTTTAATCTATTTGACATGAAATTACTCTAAGCAAATTGCAAATCGTTATAAACTCAGTCTGACAATGTTGGAACCAAAATGCACCGTGTCTGGAAATGATTGCCATCACAAAATGATCGCCTCGTTGTTGATGTAGTGCTTTCACATCAGAGCTTCACAAACAAAATTATTTTATCAGGTCAGAAAAAGAGCAGTTAATGCAAAAACATTAGTCATTTCAAATGTTATGTTCAGGGCTGCAGCTTATGGTTATTTTAGTAAGTGATTAATCCATTGATTATTTTGACAATTGATTAAACCAAAAAGAGAAATTTGAGATTAAGCTTAATTATTATTATTTTTTAAACATTTTTTTAGTGAATGTTTGACTTCTGAAACTTTGAAATGTCCAAGTATTTTTGAGAAAGTTTCTGAGATTAATCAAAAATTTTTTCTTTCTAGCAAATATTTGACTTCTGGAACTGAAATTTCCTGGCTGTTTCCAGGAAACATTTTGATCTCAAAATTTCAGTTTTTTTGAATTTCTTCTTTATAAATTTTTTATCTACCATGGCCTGTTGTGGTCTCTCTCTCTCTCTGCTGGTTGGCGAACAGGAAGGCACCAGCTAGCCTTTTGTAGCGGCCCGAGGAGAACAGCTATGGGCTAAATCGGTGCAGAATGTAAAACACAGATGGCCATTGACTCACAAATGGGTTCATGGAAAATGAGACCCTCTCATGTCAATCTGCTGAGTCTACTCCACAGCTTTGGCTTCTTTTTTTTATTTCGCTGCCTCATCTGTCAGCTTCTCCTCTCCCTCTTCTTCTCCTTCCTTCTCCATCTTGGCTTTCCTCTCTACTCCGTCGCCTCAGGGCTTCCAGTCAGAGTTAATTAGCACAGAGCCGAGTTGTGTTTAATGGTTAATGTGATTTCTTCCTGTGACAGCACCCTGTCCCTTCTACATACACTCAACATCTATCCATGCTCACTTGCGTTGAGAGTTGCGACCTCGCCTACACGCCCGCACACTCGCCTGCTTGCTTTGGCTGTCTGTCATTTCACCTACACCCCGGAGATACCGACCATATGCCCAAACCAGCGTGCGCCTCTCCCTCAATTTCTTTCTCTCTAGGAAGCTAGATATAGAGCGAGTGGGAGTAGTGGTGGAAGAAAAGAAACAGGTGAAAAGCTGTGGGGAGATAAAACCCGTTCCATCTGACAGGGACTGTAGGAGATTGAATTTGGGGCAGAGATGATGGAAGCAGCGAAAAGGGAAAACCAAGGACTTTCCACTGCTATGCCGCGGCACAAAGCAGCCCGAAGAGCAGGTTGTAGATGTGAAATTTTAATCACTTCTCTGTGTGCAAATTTAGTGGCCGCTTAATCAGAATCAGAAGCACTGCAGACACTTTGAGGAGGGATCATAAGGCGTTGCCTGCTGTTGAAGTATTTTGGTTGGAGAGGCGTCTGAAATGTGTGGAACATTTCTGGTTATTCAAGGACTTTTATGAGCCATTTTTATGTTGGCCAAGACAGCTCAGTGAGCTGCAGCGGAAGAAAGTACAGAACATAAGCAAATTAAGAAATGGTTCATTTAACACCTGCAAGTCAGCAAGAAAGCACACTGAAACTGCTCAGAATACACCTAAAGATTAGGATGTAGGATGTAGTGAGAAACAACGACCTCAGCTTTCTGCTCCGTGTTGCACTAAACATCCGCCAGCAGTGCGCTGCTGATCGCTAGCAGCCACTGAACTTAGGCAGGAGTTTGTTCACCCAGCCAAAGAAAATGGATCCACAGAATCAACAGTGTTACAACTTAGTCACAACATCCATCCATTCAACAGTTTATAAATATATATGTTTTCTGTTAATGGTTATCTATATACCATTATGTGTAGTTGGAGGTTGCTACAATCGATAGTAGCTACACAGGCACACCCACTAGAAGGAAACCAACGCACCCAGTGCAACACTGTCATTCTATTGGCTAAGAGGTTGCCAGGCGATGGTACTTTTTTGCTCTGAGCACAAGCAGAAAATGTTTCGCAAGCGAGCGGAGAGGTTTTCAAGTGGAGATTTGATCCGAGCAGGGGCAGGTTTTGAGTGCGAGGAGAAAGGGTTGAGAAAGCACAGTGAATATTTGAAAGAGAGCAGAAGTTTGGAGTACAAGCATTACAAGTTTTGAGAACAAAAGACATGGAATCCTGCTTTCAAAATGAAAATGTGTGCTCTCGTATTATGGCAGAAAAATTCCCCCTTATACTAAGTTTACAGCAGCACATTATGGGCTTGACGAACGGAGAGCGATGAACAACAATGAAGGGGGACCGTTTCAGTGACAGCAAAAACGTTGAACGTTTTTGCAACGTTCTTTTAAATGCATAAATTATTTTTGTATTTTTTTAATGTGAATTTTATTTTGTATGCCTGCTATTTTGAACATCATTTTAAAGACGCAGCTCGAACATTTTTCAACTTTCGTCTTTTGCATTGCTGGCTGCATGTGTACAAGCTTAAAGTTTCACATGGATAAATTACGCTGGTCACTCGGCTGGATGAGGACAAGTGACTATCGCCTCATTGCTCAATTTCAGTAGGAAATTAAGGGAGTTAACGTTTAAACAAAATGACTTCCTGAACATAAAACCTGGAAAACTGAGAATCTTCACACAGACAATAAAACATTTGCTTAATGTTTTATTGAAACATTGAAACATTTTTTGAAAATGCGGTACGTTTAAAGATCTTCAGCAGCTAGTAAAATTATTAATCAACACCAGTTCACAGATTTTGGTGAGACTTATTATGAAGTTAGGGGTAGTTTAAGACTTTTTAGAATTTATCCATGACACATTTAGATTTAAAAGGTTGCTCAGTGAATGCTTTCTGATTTATTTTTGTATTTTTTCCTCTCATTCAGCCTGGATACGTGAAGCTGTCCAAACCAGTGGCTCTGTGGACTCAGCAGGATGTTTGCAAATGGCTGAAAAAGCACTGTCCCAATCAGCATCAGATCTACAGCGACGCTTTCAAACAGCACGACATCACAGGTAAATTTCTGAACTCAAACAGTGATCATTAAGATCAATGTTTTTCACACATGCACCTTAAACTGATATTATGGCTGCTGGACACAATGTGTGATTAAAAACATATTTATTGCTTCAATTTGCTCAAATCTTGGGCTAACACTTAAATTTGGACATTTTTATGCCTCCAATGCAAGAAAACCTTTAAAACAATAAATGGTTAATATTTCCTTTCTGTTTTGGTTGGACAAGATGTCTAAACAGTAGCGATTCAGAAAAATCTCAAAACAAGATCTTCAATATTTATATAAATGATTACTTCTTTTCAAAGTGAAGTCTGTGTTGACAAAAACTAGCTAGTTTTTCACTGCTATGTCTGAAACTCTTATTTTGAAGTAAAAAAGGAAGTAGTTCTACAGTAGTGATCATGTGGTCTGTTATATTCCCCAGTAAAATATGTTAAAAAAAAACAAACTTAAAAACCCCCCCCAGCTTTAAGTAAGGGAAATTCTGAAGAAACCTGCTTCAAATGGGAAAGATGTACGTTTGCTGTAATGCTAATGCTAGCTTGTGGACTACTGGTTAGCAATGCTAATGTTGACCTTTAAGAACAAAAATGTGGTTTCAGCCATGTTTTTCTTTCATGGATACATTTAACAGCTTTCCCATTTCTGTCTATTAAATAAATTATTTCATTTTATTTTATAAAAATTCTACTTTCTCCTTCAGCCACCATAAGGTAGAGCCAACCTTGTTAGCCTCAAGCTTTTATGTACCTCAAAATGCTGTGAAACGTTCCCGTTGTGGGAACAGCAGTTCTGTTCTGCTGCTGTCAATATATCCATCCTTCTATTTTGAAAAAAAAAGAAGTGAGAAATGACCATGAAATCTGTCTTCTGACCTAAACTTGGAGCCAACACAGCTCCTCTTTCTTCCAGAACTCTTCAGAAGTTTCAACATCTTTCCTCTGAGAAGCCAGATTTCATTCATAACCTCCCAGGTGCGCGCCACACCTGCCGTCTGGCTAACAGCCCACCCGTCTGTCCATCCCTCCCCTTCCCTCTGTCTCTGTTACCAACGGTAATGGTTGCCACGTCAATCACTCCCCCAACGACACCCTTCAAGGTCACCCTGGTTCTAACAGCGCTTCAGTCCTCATAGAAACAGACGACCATTAATTTTCACGGCACTCTTCTCTCTCAGAGCCCGGCTGATCACACTAATATGTTTATTTTTTGCTCCTGAAGAAATCCTCGACTCGGCGACCGGCTGGCGACATAAATCTTGTGATGAACGGCGCGTTGACTCACTCTTTGATGCAATTTTAACCGCTATACGTCTACGTGGAGCTTCAGCATCACCTGTTTAATGGTGTGAAAATATGAATCTTTCTGCTTTGCACCGCGAATCGCGCAAATGTCTCATCAGCTGCAAAGAGGTCGAATAAATGACCCACGGTTCATTGCATGCCTGCTGAAGCGCCGCTTCAATTTGACAGCAACTCTCAAGGAGAAAGATTTTAGAAGCATTTGATTTGTTTTCTTTTCATTCGGGTTGTAAACTATCACACTTTGATAGATTGATTGTGATTTTTAGGTTTTTGCGCCACAGTGGATTGATGTGTTTAAAAGATAATTTGCTGCTGGTTTAGAGAAGATTAACACAAACTACCACTGAAAACTCACTCTTATGTCTGAGTAGTTTCTCTACTTTTCTCAAAAGAAATAATTTTTGTGTGAAAAAATAAATAAAATTTCATTAGGTTTATCTCAGAATGAACAAAGTTGAACATCACAATGTTTCTTAGAAGCCAAAACCATTTTATTACACCAAGACTCCCTGTTTTCTCCGTCACTGCAAAACACAAAATCTTACCAAGTATTTTTGTTCTAGTTTTTAGTGAAAATATCTTGGTGTACTTCAGATAAGACAAAACTAATTTACAAGTCACTTTTCAGCAAGAAAATACTAACAAAGTGAATAAATCTGCCTGTAGAGATAGTACTTTTTCAGCAAAATTAAGGAATTATTGACTTAAAATAAGCTCCTATTTCTTCTTTAACTACTTAATTGCTGCTCTGAATATGGTGTTCTTCCAGGGAATGGCCTTTTTGATGCTGGGTTAATCAAGCAATGTTAGAGAATAGAAAAATAATAATTCAAATTAGAAAATAACTGCCAATATTAAAAGAAAACACTATATCCTAATTCACAAATGTTAAACAATTACATTGTTTTTGTTGGGACACCATTTGATTATATTCTGTGTTTCCTTTTTGTTTTGAATGTATCCATTTTAATGTATACCTCCTTGTTTGTTTGGTTAGTTTATTTTTATTGCCGTTATTTGTTGTATTATCTGGTTAATTATTTTGTAGTTCAATGCCCCTTTATTCCACTTGAAATAAAATAAAACTTAAAACAAGTCAGGTTTGAGCAAGATACATGAGCCTGTTTCAAGTCAATAAGTCCTTAATATTGATAATAAAAGTACTAGTTCCACTGGAAATTTTTTTCCACTTATTTCAAAATCAACTGCCACTGCGTCGTTACCTAGCAACCCTAGCCAAGCCCAGCCTGTCACCTAGCAACCCAGTTCTAGTTCCACTGGCAGATTACTTCACTTATAACAAGATATTTTCCTATGTTATGAGTAAAATAATCTACCATTGAAACTAGTACTTTAAAAAATATTAAGGAATTATTGACTTAAAACAAGCTCCTGTATTTTACTTTAAAGTTACTTGCATGTTAGTTTCATCTCGTTTCAAGTGTACTAATATATTTGCTCTAGAAAATACTCTTTTGTGTTTTTTTCTGCTCTGCTTCTGAATTTTCTAAAGCCATTTATTATGAGAAAGAATTAAATAAGTAGTACAGACTTATACTTTCAAACTGAGACAATTGGGAGATAATAGCACGCAGAAAATCTGCAAGTAATTCAGTTTGTCTCCACATTTGGCATTAATTAACAGAAGCCAATTAAAATGGGCCAAGCCTTACCAATTGGACTCACAAGGCAATTTGCATCCTAATCAATCTTAGGAATATTATGCGGACATTTTATTTCATTTCAATGCAGCAACAGAATAAACACGACTAACCAATGTAACACTGTTGGGAAAACAATCATGCGCAGACAAGCAAACAAGGAGTTTGAATATGTTTATGTTGGAATATAGGCATGCATCTGAGATAGGAGATTATCTGTTTATTCGGTGTGTTTGTCAGACTCTACTTGTGACCTTTTCATAGTTGAAACCGCGTGAGCAAGGCCGGGGCTTGACTTCCTTGCGCCAGACTTTTCCTTTTGCATTCAGTGCACTGTATTCCCACCAATCCATCCATAACTGAATACCTCTTTTCGACTGCCAGCGGTGCTCAATCTCACTTGTCTTGGCAACATCGTCATCCCTTTCACTAAGTACCAAATCAATAAGCAGTCTCTCTTTTCCAGATCATAATTCAAACAGACAATTCCTCCGCCCTCTTTAGACATTAAACAGCAGCATGGGGAATGCATTTCACTGCGTATCGAGGCGCGTGCAACATTTTAGCATCGAGCGACTTCAGTATGCAGCAACCGCTTCACTGCTGTAACCTCTGCCAAAGGAATCAATGCTTCCCGTCCTCCCTCCAGCCTCCACTGCCAAGAAGACACCTCCCTTCCTCAGTCCTCACCTCCGACCCCCAACAGACACGACTGCACGGATGTTTCCAGGGATATAGCACAGTCACATAACTATGTTAACTTCAGTTGTTATAAAAATGCTATACATATTAAATATGAAAAAAGAAAAGATTTTGTAATTTAATGTCTTGGAATTGAGCCTCTGTCTCTTTAAAAACTTTTCTAATTGCCAGCGGCTAGTTTAAAAAGGAGCTGAGTGGTTGAGGAGGAGCTGTGTCTCGAAGGCGGGGCTACGTCCACCCAGGCGTTTTGCACAGCTGAATGGTTGCCATGGAAATTAAAATATTTCTCAAATATGCATGAGAGAATTAAAGCAACACTCCAGACTTGTTTTTGATGAGAGAATAAGATTATAGCATGATTTGAAGCTCAAAAAAGTTGATTTTATGCAATACTGCTCCTTTAACAATGTCCCCAACTAAGATTTACCTTCTGATTGATTTCAAAATATATACATATTTTTTTATGTGGGGGCAATAATTTCAGTTTCTCTCTTCAGTCTGGGAAAGTTTCCCTCACAAAACTCAGTGATATATGGTGTCATAAGCCCTTGCTCTGAATAATTAATAGCCTGTAATATTAGTGGTTAAATGAAGGGTGGCTGGAGTCCTGCTACTCTATCCGCCCCGCTAGTCAAACTCGTCATTTCAGCCGCCTGGAAAATACCAGCGAGCCCATTCAGCTCTGGACGAGACATCTTCTGCAACTGGAGGGTCTCACATTGAATACTAAATGTATATTTGATGAGGCCCAAAAAAGGACAAAAGGTGACAAAGTCTATTTCAAAACAGTCGAGGACACACAGAAACTAACCACAGCAACCATTTAGCCCTTAGACAATGAATTGTGCAGGCTGCCGCCGGCTGCTGTCATAGAAATGCAGCTGGTTAATGGAGAAAAAGACATACAGCAAATGAGTCAAACAGACTGAAGTAACAGGGCTGCACATCAGCTTGGAAGCTGCAGTGTAGCATGAAGATTTCTTTTTCCTCCTGATAGAACATTTGTTGGACAGTTTGATACTCTGAGATGAAATAATGATTAATTATACAAATCATAGCTGCTGATTTAGTTCAGATCAGCAATTATGGAAACCAAAGGTGTGTAAAAATGCATTTATTGATTCATTAGCTACCTCTAACAGCTATGGCTTAAGTGTCCCAGATCCTACAGCTTTGTAGACTTTGGCAGCCTTATATGTGGGATGTTTTGATTTTTTTCCTCAAGCTTTTCTTGTTAAACACATAATTTTTACTGTCTAAATCTATAATCATGACTTGGAACAGCTGTTTCTTGTACTTAAATAGATGTTTCTTGTTGTTGCTCATCGTATCAACATGGTGCAGTTTGTGTCAAACAATCCAGACTAATTGGAAAAACTGCTGTTTACCTCCTCGCCTGTGGTGGCGCTCCACCAAGAACTACTGAAGGAAACAACACAGAAACCTAAGACAAGCTCAATTTCCTCCTTAACAAAATGTAAACATATATGGAGTAGCATCAGAGTTTAGTGTTTGGAGGATTTCTCTTTTGTCTTTAGTAAAAGACCAGGAGTCATTTCTCCCACTAGTGCCAGACTTTTAGGTTTGATTAGGTTGTGTTTACCCAGAATGCCCTGCACTATTGACACTTTCCAACTACATAATTTAATTATTCGAGGCGCCATGATGGCCTCAGAAGTGAGGGACAGGACTATTGAACAGAGCGACTGAAATAGTTTTCCAAAGTTGTTTTTATTAGTTTATTCACGGTTTATACTTGTTCAAGTCGAGCTAATTTGTCTGTGAACATAACACACCTGGTTGGGGCTCATACAAAAGTTGGAAACAGCTAGCTCAGAAACCGACCCGTACCTCCTCCCTGCTGACGTGTTTATAAAAATACCAACTTTGCCTGAATTCACACCACATGATTTATGTCACCATGTCATAAACAGCGTTTCCCCTTAAAACAGAGCAGCAATAAAATCGTACAAAAGACGAGAAGCTAACCAGTTTGTTTCCATACGTGCTAGGCTACATGATGGTGTGGCTTTGTCGTCATGGTTACCAATGATTAGATGCTACCTTCTCCATAATGCAGTATTTGATATTGTTCTAATCATACTTAAAGTATAAAATTCTTACGCTGTAAAGTGTTCGCTACAATTCCGTGAATAAACCGAGGGCTGCCAGTCGTTATGATTAACGGCTGCTATCCATCACCGCCATCTTTCCTCATTAAGTTATAAAATAAAACGACAAGTTTGGTTTGCAGCCTTGTCTGTGCAGCACCCGGTGATCATCTTTAAAGTGAAATAAACTAAATAGAAGCGATACTAGGTTGCAGATATCTGTTTTTTGACTGGTTTTAAAGGAGCTCATTGGTTGTTTTGACGTCTGTCATGGCAGAGCGGGTGGAGTTATGGAGAGTGCAAAGGGTCAATAGCTTGTTTCCTGCTTTTGGAGCGGCTTTCACTCTGCTTGGCGTTCACATATGCATTAGAACCAGAGTTTGCTTTTTTGGTCTGCATCAGAGTTTGATTACACATTCACACCTCATCAAACAGTTCTTTCTAGAGAACATTAATCTGAACTAGAGTTTGGATTAAAGCTTACTAAACAGGGCTGGTGTGAATGCACCACTTAAAAATTCCAGCAGAATCATCTCTAAAAGGATCCCTGACTTTTCCTAGCCACACCCTCCTCTCCATGATTACATCTTGAGTTTCTGTCCATGAATCCATAAATGTATTGGCTATACGGGGGATTACTGGTGAAGTTTGTAATCAATCTCCACTGACAGCAAGCTGGACTTTGTGTCAAGAATGTGGAAACGTCTTATCTTTGACCAAATAAAAGCATCCCTGATGAACCAGACTTCTGCACCACCCATAAAGGTTGGCTAAACTCTTGAGTTTTCAGAAACAAAACCATGGAAACTGCATTCACTGAAACAAAAGCAGCTCAGTAAAAATATATGTGGTCTTGATTGGAGGAAGACTTTTCTGAATGCGACTATTTGACTGCAATCATCCTGAGGTGGAAATCAGTCCCAAAAAAAAGGTAGATTTTAATGCCAATCATGAACAGTCATGCTTAAAACTGCCCACTTGTATCTGAATTAGCCAGAACGCATTTTAATGCCAAGTCTGAACAGGATCTCTATTGTTCCACAGATGACACAAAAAATGAGCAGACAGCTGACAGGAAGTGTTAAAAAATGTGCTGCTGTTGTAGAACATTAACCTGAGGAAACAAACTCAAATTATTTCACCAAGTACAATCTCTATTAAATCGAGGCACTGTGTTAATAAGCAGCCTTTGTGCACCTGCTCTTTTTATTTCTACCTGCAAAATGAAGCAAACTCCTGGTGGATCAATGCATATATGTGTGTATTTTGTGTTTATATTTAAGCGGGTGTAAACAAATGCACTCTAAGCTCCCATTCATCAAAGCCGCAGTTGACTGTGCCAGGCTGTAGCTGCAGATTAATCAGCTTCAGCACAACACGGCTGCTCACCCACCACTCATTAATCCGATTCTCAGGCACAATGTGGTTGTGTGCACATTGGCCAGTCTTTGTAAAATATGTGTGTGTAACATGCGTTGCTGTATTTGTCCTTTTATATAGTGGAAGAATTTTAAAAATAAAGAAATTGTACAGACATTAATTAGTAAAAATTAATGATTCCCTCTCTGTTCTTTTTGCCACCTTTCTGCTACATGTATCACCCATATACCCAACATCTCCAGCTTTTCTTTTTGTGCTCAGGATTGTAGCTCAATATTAGCGTTATGCTAACAAACAGCTTCGGTTGTCTCTGTGGACTTCCTGTTGACTCCCTGCTTGAGCTCTGTCGGTATCTTTTGCGTAAAAGGTTTTTGGGTTGTTTCTTTTCAATTGTTACTTTGTCCATATATGGAGTTACTTCCTGTTTCGCTGGGACAATAGTTAGCACTTTGTCCATTTTTATTTTATACATTGTTTTCTTCTATAATTTTGGTTTAGTTTAATGGGTTTTGTGGGTCTTTCTTCATAAGTGACATTTTTCTTCTTTCATTTGGGTTTATGCTTCTAAACAAAACACCCAGCAATTTTTTGTCAATAAGTTAATGTTCAATTTTTGTCTGGAAAATTAGCTGTTTCAAAAACCTCCTGATTAAGTCACATTCAATGGGCATTGCGCCGTTACCTAGCAACCCCAGTCGAGCCCAGCCCATTACCTAGCAACACAAAGTGGAGTTTGGATGTGCTGTACAATGGCTGCTGGAAAAGACAAGCGTTTTGTTGTTGACATACCATCCAGAAACCACTTGCTGCATTCATATTGGTTGTGCAGGAGGCTCAACTACTGCTTTTCAAAGATGTACTGTTATATAATTTGGGCATCAGTTTGCTGCCATTTTCAAGTGAAAGTGTAAACATGGAGTTAAGGGGCTTGGCCAGCAGCAGCTTGTTTGGCTTTAAAGTGACAGGATGCGCTAAAACAGTTCATTCTGAAAATAGGCAGAACTCAACAGACGAAAATCTTGTTGTCTATGAATAATTTTGTACAAAAGATGTAATGAACATGTTTTGTTTAGCCCATAGATCTATCCAGACCTGTTCAAGGAACTATAGTGGGTCCCCTTGAAGTCTTGTTTTAAATTGTAATCTTTGTTTATACAGTTTTAAGTTGACTTTTAAAAAGCCTTACCAGGCACTCGGCCTTCCTGTAAAGCTGCTTTTCTGAAATATAAAACATAATGTGGTGTTTTTGTGAATGAAGATGTAATTTGTAAGACTGAATAGCGTCTGCATAAAGAAACAGGAAGAAAAACATCTTTTTGTATGCTCGGGTTAAATTGATGAGAAATACTTATTTTAAAATTAATGCTCTGCATAATTGTTTTTCAGGCTACTGTTGAAAAACTAAAAAAAATCTTTTTTACATTTAGAAATCCACTTGCGTGCCCAAACCACTTCGCTGAGACGGTCAGCTTCCATTTTGAAGTGGAAAGTAAATATTGTAGATATGTTAGATGGTAGAAGAGATGTTTTTTTATGTTTTGAGATTGCTAAATGAGCCAGTCTTTCTGTAACTCTATTGAATAAGCAGCAGAAGTCTTAATATTTAGTTTTTACCTCTACTTTTTCCTTCTACGTTTCAGGAGTTTTTTTTACAGCTGATTTGCCTTTTCCCCCCTCTCACTATCAGACATTCAACTGCTTCCACAGCAACTCTTTCTCTTACCTCATTTATTTCCTCCTGACCACTTTCCACTTCTCCAGCCCTCCTCTTTCTCCTCCCTTTCTTCCTCCTCTCTTCCTGGCCATGCTACACTGCACAGTGCATTAATAGTGGTATGAAAAATTCCCCGCTGAGACATGGTGGGATCGTCGATGCCAATGACTCAGAGCTGGAGGAACAGAGAGTTAAAAGGCTTGGACTCCTTACAGAAGTTGTTCCACCCCACTGACGTTGCCTTGCTGACAAGGAGGCATGGCACTTTGGCTGAATGTTGAGCTGAGTGTTTTTTATTGTAATCACTGGTATTCTTATATTGCAGTAATTGCAGCACTTCACTGGGTTTGCTCTGGCTTTTTTTTTTTTAAAGGTACGAGTCTGGTTTTGTAAGTTAAAGATTCATGCCAGTTGCTTCTATACATGCAAATATCTAAAAAAGAAATGATTCAACCTGGGATTTGCTCAAAAAGCTTTCTGAACTTGTTTTTTCTTAGTATATTTTGGCATATGGATGTTTGACTGGTCTGATGTTAGAGCCTAAGATCTCAAAAGGCGTACAAACACACACACACACAGTCACCTACACCATTAAATTATTATTTTATAGATACGATTTAGCCTCTCAGACAGTTAAATCTACATATTGATCTGCTCCTTTCAATTTTAACTACTGGCATTATGACCAAAAGGTTTGCAGTTTTATTACAAACTAAACATCTATATGATCGACCAACACAAAGCAATTCATGACTGTGAAGTGGAAGGAATAACAGCTGGAAGTTTTGGTTGTGTCTCTACAGAGGTCAAAAGAATATTTTAACGCATTTCTTTGCAAAATAACTCAAGCTCTGTTAGATTGGATGGTGTTCTTTCCAAGTCAGCTTTTATCTTAAAGGTGACACATTATGCTTTCATGAAAAGATTAAGACAGGGCAACACAAAATGTGTACATTTATTTTGCACACAATCATTCTTAGATTATGAGATTTTAGTTTGCTGCTGGTCATGTCCCGTAACTCAACGTTTACACTTGAAAATGTCTGCAAAAAGATGTGCAATTATACAACTGTACATCTTTGAAAAGCAGTAGTAGAACCTCATGCACAACCAATAAGAATGCAGCAAGTGGTTTCTAGATGGAAAGTCAACAGCAAAACACTTGTCTTTTCCAGCAGCCATTGTACAGCACATACAACAGTAAAACCAGCTGACCAAATGTGCTGGAGCTCTGCACTAACATCATGTACCCAGACATCTTGGAGGATCTTACCTTAACTATTGAGGACTATTTGGAAGCGATGGCTAAACCCTACGCTACCTGTAGATGGCTTGGGTTTGCCATTCGCATGGTATGTGGCTTTGGAGTATTGGATTCCGCGCCTTCCGCACCTGGGGTTGGTGGAGTTATGGCAGGAGGCAGAGTGGGAACGCCAGACAGCTCTAGCCATCATGGCTGGCGACCCTCTGCCTCATAAGCCGGACATCCCACTCTTCCGCTCCACCAAACCAGCTCCTGTGTCTTCGGGACCAGCGTCTCCAGAGCTTCCAGCGTCCGAGCTTCCTAGTGCCCTCTCCGAGCTCCCTAGTGACTCCTTGTTGCCCCCTAGTGTTCCCTCGTCCCCTAGTGTTCCCAGTGTTCCATCGTCGCCCACTAGTGACCCTTCGTTACGTCTTAGTGTTCCCCATGTTTCCTCGTCATGGGGAAACATAGTGCTTCCCTCGAGTTTTCTCCCCCTAGTGTTCCCTCGTCGCCTTCCAGTATTCCCTCTGTGCCTCCT
This sequence comes from Xiphophorus hellerii, assembly GCF_003331165.1. Taxonomy (NCBI): domain Eukaryota; kingdom Metazoa; phylum Chordata; class Actinopteri; order Cyprinodontiformes; family Poeciliidae; genus Xiphophorus; species Xiphophorus hellerii. The sequence goes on from NC_045684.1 coordinate 9,762,468, forward strand.
AGTGTCCCCTCTGAGTTCGTTAGTGTCCCCTCTGAGTCTCCTAGTGCCTTCCTCATGCTTCCTAGTGTTTCCCCCGAGCTCCCCAGTTCTCCTCCTTAGCTCCCTGGAACTCCCCCTGAGCTTCCTAGTGCCCCTTCTGAGTTCCCTCCTGTTAGTGTTTCCTTCGAGTTTCCTTCCCAGACTAGTGCTCCTCCTGAGTCTCCTCCCGAGACCCAGCCTCCTAGTGCTCCTCCCAATTCCCCCAGACCTCCACCGTCGCCTTCAGGAGTACAGCCTCCCGCGGCCCAGCCCCAGCGCCGACGTCACCCGCCGGACCCGCCTCCTGTGGCTCGGTCCCTCCTTCGGTGCCACGGACGCCCGCCGGACATTTCCCGTAGACCTGCCCACCCTGGTTGGGCTGGTCTCTTTTGTTTTTGGACTCTTGGCCCCGTTCTTCGTTTCTGCCCACCCTGGGTGGGTTGTTTTTCGTTGTTTGGACTCTAGCCCCTGGTAGCCGCCCTTGAAGGGGGGGTAAAGTCACGATCTGTGTTTTTCTGTGTATTTATTTTGAGTTTTCTGAGTCTCTGTGTTGTCCTGTCCTCCCTTTGATTGTTCCCAGGTGTGTCTCGTTCCCTGATTAACCCTTGTGTATTCAATGTCACCTGTGTCTCTGTGTCTTTGTCGGGTCCTTGTCTATCTACCAGTCAGTTGTTGTATGCGTCTCTTCTTGTAAGCAATCCATTCTTATAACCAGTTGCTTCCGGCGTTGAGCCCTGGCTTCTGCTCAGTCGTTCTGCCTGGTGTTTTTGGATTTTGTACTCTGGCTTTTTCATCATTAAACTACCTTCATCTAATCTTTACCTGGGTCTACAAGCGTCTGCCTCACCACCAACACCACCACATCATGACAGTCTTGTGTTGGTCTATATTATAAAATGCAAATAAAAAAAACGTTGAAGCCTGGTTGCAACTTGACAGATCATTAAAAACCTTAGAGGAGCAAGGATTTGTACAAAGAAACTGGTATGTATCTATATCAAGTTATGTCCTAATTTGACCATACTGCCTGATGCTGCAGCTGTTTTTCATGCTAATATATGGGAAATCCCATATATCATCAAACCTGCAGTGTGTGTCCTGCTCAGTTGTCTCTCTTATACCTGCAGTTATTGACAACAGACGATACAGGAGCAAAAGAGAGAAATGTGAATCTCAGTTGCCATGCCAATCTATCTTTGGTTTCAGGTGGCAAGTGATGGTTGGTCAATATTTATAGACCTGTTACAGCATGGCTCAGGTTGGCACTGTTATGTCAACTTTAATGTCTCAATCTGGTCTCCGCCTTCTTTGACTTTTTCCCATCTGTCCTTTCATTATGTTGCTGCTACCTGTAAGCTTTTATGACTCTACCTAGCTGTCTGGCTTTTATATACTGGTTGTGATGTCATTTCCACTGAAAGTGCTCTGATTTTAACCCCATCTGGATGTAGCTAGGCCTGTCACAATAAACAGCAAATCAAATAATCCCATGATAAATTAAAACAATCTCAATAATTTCCATTTACATAATTTATTATATTTCTTTCTCTCTGTGTACCAAAATTGGTCTTCAGTTTGATGCTTTGGTCTCAGCTAGTCATTTTTTTGAAGGACAATTTTGTTTTCAGAAACTTAATCACTTTACTAGTTGTTTTGGTTTTGTAAAATGTATTCCAGTTCCAGTGTTAAATATTAATTAGAATTTAAAGTTTATTGATCATTAAGCAGTGGCAACGGCATTATCATGCAGGGTTTCCCCCAGTGTATTATAAGCCTGGCGGGCCACCAAGCTTAACTTATTCTTTATTCTTATAGTCTTTTTAAAAATGTTTCCATTTTAAAGACTTTTTAGTTGTTGTTCGGGTGTTAATCTCCCAATGTTTTAATAACACATAATCGAGAGAAATTTTCAAACTTTCTGTCAACTTTAAATATTTTTTAACTCAAAAAGACGACGGACGGCTCGATAAATGACGGCCATAGCACCAACCACCGGGCTTAGCAAGTTTTCTGGGGGAAACCTTGTTATGCCATTTGTATTACTTGAAAATGGTCTCAAAACAACAATATTATAGATTATCACAATAACTTCTGGGAAAATGTATTGTTCAAATTTGTAGCCTCTATGTAGCACCAAGCAAAGTTCTAGTTTGGTTCTGACTTTAGCATGTTTGTTGCATTGAGACTAGGAATGGCATTTATTGTATGGTTTATCTTTTATCGTCATGATTTTTTGTCATTAGAATATTTGTTTTCTCAATAAATCTCAATTTAAAAACTGTTCATCTTGTCAAGATTATTATTATTTTTACTATTTTTGCAATGTTTGTCCAATAAAAATATCAATAAATTTGAAAACATGATTAAATGCAGTTAGTGTGTACAGGTTAGTGATACAAATCACTTTTCTTAATGTGACTGTTGTCCTAACAAAGCATTTTAGAAGTGGGAACGTTTTCAAGAATAGTGTTTGTGTTTGTGATGCTATAATGAATGTGACACACAGTTGCAAGTTGCAGCTATACAGTTACCTAAACAAGAAAATAATTAATTGTAATACAAGATGTCATGATAAAACTCTTCAGCAAAGACTTGTTTCTTTAAGGTAAACTCCAGGTTTCAATAAAACCTGGAATTGCATACTTACTGCCATTAACAACTACACAGATTCCCAGTTCATAAACTGAACAATCGCTTTAACTTCCTGGCGATTTTAAGGACTTTTCTCCAACCAGCCGTGGCGCTAATTGGTGGCAGCATCTTGTCAAAGCAGCCGTTGGGGCCACTAGAGCAAAACGAGCATTTTGCTTAGTAATTACCCTATATTGTCCTATCTGCTTACCATCCTCCATGTTGCAAAAACACTCATAACAAGGACTAATAATCACAATATTCTACAAGGCTTTTTATTAGTAGCCTAAGTCCTCTTCATAGAAGCCGATTGGATGATTAAATTATGTATTTTATACAAGGATTTGCAATTAACTAAAGAGCTGTTAGGGATTCTTGCTGCAGGGATGTACTGTTCTGATATTTATGCAAAGAAGGATCTGCTTCACATATGCTTCTGCTGAGCTTAATTGGACAATTCAGACTGATGGTCGCATGATGGTGAAGAGACGTCTGTTTTTATTAATCTACCCTTATAAAGTCCAATTTGTGTTTAATTCACCCGCAGCACCTTGTGAGTTTCCTCTTCCATGGATGAAAAGAGGATGTTGTTTAGCAAACATCTGAAGCAGTGTTTGCTAAACTCCCTCTGGCTTGGATCCTTAAGGCTTGTGTTTTATTTTATTTATTTTTTTCGCTTGTCTATTTTCAGGACGGGCCCTCATGAGACTAACAGACAGAAAGCTGGAGCGAATGGGGATTATCCACGAAGCCCAGAGGCAGCACATCCTGCAGCAAGTCCTGCAGCTTCGTGTCCGCGAGGAAGTCAGGACTCTCCAGCTCCTCACACAAGGTAAACTTTTCAGCTTCTAAATATCACATTGAGACGTTTACCTGCATTACACACCCTGTCACTGATGCTGAGAACCTAGTTTCTTCCAGGTTGAAAAATATTCAATAACAAACATTCTAATAAATATACCAATCATTCATTATTCACGAGCCATCTGTCGCCATGGCAATCGCTGCATATTTCAAAGCCTGGAGGAAATGATGAATCAGAAAATGATTATGCAACAAAAGAGTTTTGCAGAAACATTTTCTTCAGCTGCTCTGCTCACAAGCCATCGAGTCCAGATGATGATGGCTTGTTGTTGCAGTTACGTCTCCATATAGATTTACTTTTACGCGTGATGAGCTCCTGTAGCTGCAGGTCCCAACTCTGCTGACTCTGAACTTGTCGGTTTCTCATGTCGCAAGCAGAGATAGTACCTGAGTATGCTGATATCTGCTGAGATACGCTGCAAGGTTGTTCCAGATGGTTGTTCCAGATAGACGTAACAGATGCAGCTAATGTATTCATGAGTGTGCAAGAGGTCCAAAGCTGCAGACACCGAGCTGAAATATAAGCGCACCACTTTTGTTTTTGCTCCCATTTTGTCATGAGCTGAACTCAAACATCCAAACCTTTTTTTGTACACAGAGTAGACCTATTTTCTCTCAAATATTGTTCACAAATCTGTGTTGGTGAGCACTTCTTCTTTGCCGAGATAATCCATCCCACCTCACAGGTGTTCCATGCAAAGATGCTGATTAGACGGCCTGATTGTTGCACAGGTGTGTGACAATAAAAAATCATTGTGGAATTAGCAGTTTTGCTTTATTGGGGGATCAGAGAACCAGTCGGTATCTGGTGTGATTACCATTCACTCTGTGCAACCCACCTGTTAGCGTTCATCAGGTTGATTGGGCGTTGTTGTTCCACATCTCTTCAGTAGCTGTGTGAAGTTGCTGGATATCGGCAGGAACTGGAAGCCGCTTGTTTTAAACACTGGACATATTTATAAATATTTCAGTCGACTAACACAGAAATCTCATTGTGTTATGTCACCATTAGGTCAGCTAGTTATTAACCAAAAGAATCTGAAAGTATGTCAAGCTGTCAGTAGAAAAACTTTTTTTGATATTCTGTTAAAATCTGAAAAACACAACTTTGCAATCATGGTGTTTCCATTAAATAAATGTAATTACAGTCATACGTGAAGAATCATATTTCAGCAATCATATCATTTTTCAGCCACGGCGCTAGCACTCATCATCAACTATCAGAGTTGACATCAACGTCTTATTGAGGCATTGTAACGACAAGTTACTTATAATTAGGAATGGCTACGTATATACAATACTTCTGTTTGTGTGATCCATATATATAACACAAATTGGACGTTCTGTATATATGCTGCATTTTGGGAAATTGTAGTTATGCCTATCATAACCAATTTTGCTGAACGATACATTTCCCCAGAAGTTATTGCTATACACAATAATATTGTTGTTGTGAGACCATTTTCAAATAATACAATGCTCAAAGATCAATAAGTCTTACATTTTAATCAACATTTATCTCTGGAACTGGAAGATATTTTAAATATCCAAACTAAATAAACAAAACAGAAACAACAAATAAAATTATGACGTCTCTGAAAACAAAATTGTCTTTAAAAAAGGACTAGTTGAGACCAAAACATCAAACTTAACATCAAACTTTGGTACAGAGAGAGAGAAAAAAGAAAAATTATAAATTATGCAAATGGAAGTGATTGAGATTGATTTAATTGATCATGCAGTTAGTTGGTTTATTGTGACAGGTCTAATTGTTGTCTGTGTTTGCAGAAGAGCAATAGGTTCAACATTTTGAATGATGGAGTCAACCGTGAATCGTTGAAGTAGGCCAGTGCCTATAAGCGCTTTATGCAAACTGCTGTGATGCGTAAGAGTTTCCATTCCAGTTTTGCAAAAAACACCAATTTTGAAACGACTTCAAAACAATCTCATCGCAAAAACTTGATTTTAAAATTACTGCGGTAAAATTATTTTCATAAGTCCTGTTTGCCCAATGTTAGGGTCTATGCAGATGAAGCCAGTTTCTGTATCCAGCATCTAGCATGCCGAGGGGAGGGAATATTGATCAGTCCATTTATCATAAGATATTGTGAGATTAAGTAATGGTGACATGGGGTCATTGCTGTGATACTAGAGTCACAGTTGTGTTGGTTATGAAGTGGTGCTGGACATTTGTTTTAAAAGGGCCTTGATGTTCATTCAGGAGGCTTTTTCAGCAATTATGAAGGCAACAAAAATGTCTAATTTTTGTTGTTTGTTGTGCTTCCTTATTTAATTGTCTTGGACCCATTAGTCTAGGTTAGTCATCTCTGCTGAAATACTGTGACCTTTTCCTCATATCTCAACAAAATAAGCTAAATATTTCAGAGTGACAGATTTTATTTGATACCTCACTGTTTATTTTTTGTCATAAATATACTTTTGTGCCATCGATGTTCAGAATACAGATGCCTTTTTTGTGACTTTGTAGCATTAATCAAAGGCAGCAGGATCAATTCAGCCTCAAAATATGCAGAGGCTCTGTTTGCAATTTATGCACGTATAACAGCAGCGGTAATCCATTATGTTAATTAAATCTTTTGATGAGCCATTTTTAATTCATGTATAGCCAAACTAAAAGCCTCACACAGGTACATAGCTGAGCTGCCAAAGTTGAAATCAGTGGCAACAAAGCAGACGATGTTCCCAATGAATCAAGCAGCTACTGTTCATTTAGTTTTCAGTTTTTCCTGGACAGTACTTCTCTTTGTGTGGGCCATCAAATGCAGTTATTGAAGTTCTCAGTTTTACTCCAGCGTTTTTGTTACTACATGTCTGAATTTTAAACCAACTAAAACCCGGTTTTTAGTTGGTTTACTTTGATTCGTCAACCTGATGAAGAAAACACAATTTATGACTCTTTTCATAGTGCTTAGACTCGGTGTGTCTACTCTGTCATAGGGCTGTGCAATAATAACAATATATATCACTATAGACACGTAACCAATCAATAATGCGTCCAGTAGCATTTTCACTGAACTTTGATCCAGAAACGCACAGCATTCTGGGGGATGTAGGCAGAGGAAAAGCATTAGCTGCTCTAACTTACTCACTCTTTGGTTACCTAGCAACAACTTTTGAGTAACTTGTGGTTACCTAGCAACAACCTGCTGAGTAACTTGCGCAGCAGCTGTTTAAGGTTTTGCCAGTGAGCCTCATAGCTTCTTAAAAATAAAACAAAACAACTGCGTGGAATGAAAAGAGAAAATGAATGCAGCAATTCAATAGAAAACTGGATAAAACTGTAAAGGTTACACCACCGGTTTACTGTATTTAACATATTTAAAACAAAAAACGAATCATTTTCAGCCATATCCTATACCTTAAACTGAAGCAGTGTGTCACAATCAACCACATACTGATATTTAGTTATTAGATATCAGATATTTTTTAGATAATATCTAAAAAAATTATGTATTTTATAGATATTATCTTTTTCTTGAAAGATACTGTATGTGATTTTTCAGAATTTTTCATCCTGAGTCTATCGCAAACCAAATCTTTCACAAACAGAACACAATGGAGTAATTGAGTGTGGTACAATGTAGTTGTGGGTATGTTATACTTTCAGGGAACAAAATGAAATCTGAATTTTGGTCTAGATGGAAATATGCCAGTATAGATAATTTTTGCATTGCTGTATCACTCACAGGGCTGGCCAAAGCCTTTATCGGGCCCTGAGAAGATTTTCATTTGGGGGCCTCCAATTACCAACATGTGAACACCAGATTCTTTATAATTTCTAAGCTACTCTGTGTAACAAACCTACTGTCATTAGCATCATCTGTAGTTAGCTCACATCATGCCAGTGTTATTATGACTATTGATTTAACCTTACAGAAGTAGCAAATGGGCGGGCATTATCTCATTATCATTTATTGTGATACAGTTTTATTAAAATGTTGATTTTTATTGTCACGATAAAGTCCAATTAATTGTTAAAAAAAAATCTAAGAAAGGTGGTAAAAATTCTCATCACTTTTATCATTATTAGAGTAGTACCATAAAATATTGTGATAAAGGTCTATGTAGCCCACTCCTCGTAGCAAACTGAAAATCTGGGATTCTAAACTGCAGAGTGGTATTTAAGTGTGCCATATTATTTCAACTATTTGAAAGTAACACCAGCCGATGAACAATAAATTTACAGTAAATAAGTTTACAAATGTAAAATCTTGTATTTCTCCAACAGTGGCCATCTGCAAACAGGAAGAGATTAACCATTATTTGTGTAACAACTACAAAATTAATAGAAATAGGTTTCTATGTGTAATAACATTTATTGTTCAATGTTATATTAAATATATATACATGTATATACTTTTGTATATAGTTTGGTGCTCTTGGGGGCCCCCTTGTGGTGTGGAGGCTCTAAGCAGCCTGCTTAGGTCACATGTGTCTTGGGTTGGCTCTGATTCCGTATGATAATTTATGGGGACATCATTAATCATCTCTGCACAAACTTTGTTCCACCAAACAACACTAGTTCCAGCTCAAACCTGGTTGCTTTTTCTCTCCACACAGTAACACGCTTCATGTTCTCCTTGTTCTCTCCTTTCCACCCTGTGAAGCTCAGCCTGTCTTGTTTCTCGCTCAGCAAATCCAGCAGCTTTCCTTCGCCAACCACCAGCAGCAGCCCGCATCGGCGCCGCTTGTTCCTTCACACCCATCTGCACAGACTCTGAGAAACGGGGCTGCCGCAGGGGCCGAGGAACAAATTCCAGGGTTCCAGATTCTTGGAAAACATTTGGACTGAAATAAAGCAGGCTCTCGGTTTTATTCCCTCAGCGAGGTGAAAATAGAAAGTGAGAGGAGGAACAAGAGAGGGCATTTAGCTGAGTGATGACTCTCGCTAAAGGCATCCCTCAGCATCCTAGGCATTTCTTCCCTTTTTTGTCTTTTTTTTCTTGCCTCATCCTCCCTGCTCTTCATCTCCTTTTTCTGCATTGATGATATGGGAGCAGACAGCCCACCCGTCTCAGCAGGACACTGACTTTTAGAGCATATCTGAGCCTTGGGGATACACACTGAGAAGACTGAAGTTTGACAAAGCAGAAAAATGTAGAATTGTAAAGACAAAATCAAAAGGAAGAAAATCAAAGAGCATCTCTCTTTCTTTTTCTTTTTTTTTTTCTACATTATTTTGAATAAAATACGAATTAATTACAAGTAAGAATGGAACCATAGAGTGAACAAAGGAAACAAACGTACTATATGATTTTGTTGATTGGTTTTTAATTGTTAAGTCTAAATGTTCAAAAGTAAGAAAAGGTTCCTCCCTTAGATTTTTGTCCTTTTGGCAGAGATCAGACAAAATTTGGAAGGAGATGAAATGGCTCCAAGGCAAACTTCCTTTCGTTGTTGCTAAAGAGAGACACAGTGGTACGCAGCTTGAAGTAGAGCAGGGAGGGAAACGACTGAAGTGAAAAAGTGGCAACGGATGAATGATGATGAGGTAATGAAGAAAAAGAAGAGGAGGAAAAGAAAAGGTGCAGTTGGTTAGATAGGTGCCAAAAATGTTGGGCGACGACGAAATGGAGAAAATCTGGAGGTGTGAAAAGCTTCGATTCATCTCTGGATTTGTTTGCATGGATGGATTATCTTTCTATTTTTATTAGTTTACTCAATTTACCTTCAAATCTTGGATATGGTCATTGATTATAGGATAATTAGACATGTTAAATCTGGTACTAACATAAAAAAATTCTGTGATTAAATTATCTGTGATTATCTTTAAAAATCTGAGCCCTTTTGAAACATGTCTATCAGGATTAAACACACAAGCATAAAACAGTAATTAATCTGAGAAAACAAACCTGAGAAACTAAAATGAAAATAATTCATTGGTATATTGAAAAACAAAAACTTTATTTTGGTCTTACTATGAACAAATTGAGGAGATATCCTAATCGGTCACATATTTGAAGTATGTTGCTTTTGTTGCGATACGGTGGAATTTTGCATTTAGCTCTGTCAACATGAGTATGTTAGCTGTGCTTAGATGTGACCATCTCATCTTATTTATTTTATTTTTTTATATTAATACTGACTGACTCACTGAGAGTGAAGTTTTAATAGCATGCCATGTGGTGAGAAAGAAATCATCTGAAGTAATCAGAAAGTAGTTTAAACCCAGAGGTTCGCTATTAGTTTCAAGCCTTCAGCATGCTGAGGTGACTGAAACTTTATTGGTGCACTGAAGTGGGCTCAAGTAGGACCAGCTACTAAAACCAACATTTTCTTAACACCACCTAATAATTATAGCGTAAAAATTAATATTAATCCTTCTCCAATAATATTAATCTGAAATAAATGATCTTTTTGTGGTAGTGATGACCTGTTGTCTCTACAAAAATAGCTTTATCTTGAAATAAAGGTAAAACTAAACAATTAACTTGGGAAAAATTCATTGTTTAGCTATTTTTGAGTTATTGTTGGTTTTGTGATCTAAAAATTTTAACATTTTTGTACTTACATTTGGGTCTGAACTGCTTCTAAAAACAGCCTCTTTTTTTAGCAATAAGTTAAGGTTTTTTGGTGTCTGGAAAACAAACCTTTTCAAAAATCTCATAATTGCTAAGTCAAAATCGACGGGCACTGTGCCGTTACCTAGCAACCCTGGCCCATCCCGTCACCCAGCAACCTACTCAGAGCTCCAGCATGTTTGGTCAGCTGGTTTTACCAATGACTGCCAGAAAAGACAAGTGTCTTGTTGACTTACTATTTAGAAACCACTTGCTGCATTCTTGTTGGTTGTCTTAGCGACTCTTCTTCTGCTTTTCAAAGATGTACGGTTGTATAATTGCGCATCTTTCTGCAGCCATTTTTCACGTTAATGTAAATGTTGAGTTTGAGGGTTGTGGTCAGCAGCAGCTTATTTGGATTTAAAGTGACAGGAGGCCCTAAAAAAGCTCATCCTGAACTGAACAGACTAAATTCTCATTACCTAAGAATGATTTTGAGCAAAAAATGTAATGAACATGTTTTGTAAAGCCTGTGGTCCCATCCTAATCTGTTCAAGGAAGCTGAATAGAGATACCTTTAAAATCCCTTTCACAGACTCTCCTGCCAGTCTCACTGAACTTCTCACTGAGTTTGCAAAGTAGATTAGTTAAAAAACCTAATTCTTTAGATTTGCAGAGATGTGGTATTAGTAGCCGCCTGCCGTCTCAAAGGAGTCTCTAATGTCTATCTCCAGCGGTTAATGGGTGAGAGAGACACAGAGACACACGGGACAACCTTTCACTCACCTGAAAGCCTGAAATTATCTGAGAAAAACTCAGGCATGCACAGAAAGACAAAAAAGCCTTATAGACAGACCCATTCTGGGATCTGAATGCTAGCAAATATGAATGGTCATATTAACCGAGGTTAGAATGTGATCATTTAAAGGTGCAGCATGTAAATTGAAATGGTTTTTACATATTTGTCGTGACGGTATGTCATCAATCTACCCTATTTTCCGCACTATAAGGCGCACCACATATTATAAGGCTCACCTTCAATGAATGGCCTATTTTAAAACTTTTTTCATATATAAGGCGCACCACATTATAAGGCGCATAGAATAGACGCTACAGTAGAGGCTGGGGTTACGTTATGCATCCATTAGATGGAACTGCGCTAAAGGGAATGTCAACAAAATAGTCAATAGGTCAGTCAAACTTTATTAATAGATTACAAACCAGCGTTCTGAAAACTCCGTTCATTCCCAAAATGAATTAACAGCTGTTTTATTATTTTCCCGAGGTAAAGTAAGTGATGTGGTATTTTTGTGACACAGTTTATCTTTTAACAACAGCAAGGTATAACATATAGTGGAGGGGAACTGTTCGTCGATTCAATAAAAACGTAAAAAACAGTCTGATACTGTTACGGTAAATCAAACGTTAGTGCAATCACAATATATATCCACTTCTGCACCATTGATTCGTTCATGTTAAATTCTCTGGCTGCTGCTCTATTCCTGTGTTCTACTGCATGACTGATCGCCTTGAGCTTAAACTCTGCGTCGTAAGCGTGTCTCTTAATAGGAGCCATTTTGGGGTCTTTACACAAAACCCAGCTTCTTCTTCTACGGGGGAAAATGAAGTCGGCGGCTGCTTACCGTAGTTGCGAGACCTGTTGTGGCTCAATATTGGTCCATATATAAGGCGCACCGGATTATAAGGCGCACTGTCGGCTTTTGAGAAAATTGAAGGTTTTTAGGTGCGCCTTATAGTTTGGAAAATACAGTACTCCACTTCCTCTCTATGCTACTATTGCCGTCTACAAAAATATAACAAAAATAACCAATCAGAGCTAGGAGGTGGGTCTCAGCGCTGCCAATCACCCTTATGTATTCTGTTAAATGTGCTAATAGTGGAAAAACAAATTACCTTTACAACAAAACCATTTACCCACCATCATCAGTGGCTAAGCTAACTAGCCTAGCATTCACATCAATCTGCTATCAGGGGGGGAGCTGTAGCATAGTAGAGGGAGAGGAGAAGGTTAAAAGGAGCAGGCGCATGCGAGGGTGATTGACAGCGCTAAGACCCGCCTCCTGGCTCTGATTATTTGTTTCTAGTTAGCTCTGAGAGTGCTGGGAGAAGGTAAGCGAGACTGTAAAGGTTGCAGACCCCTGGTTTAAACAAATATGTAAAATAAATATTTTACATAGAAGTTACTGTACATGCTAAAGCTTTAAATGAAGAGGTATTTAATGTGTGCACTTCAGCCGGCACCAGGAAGAAGATGAAACATGGCCACCAGAGAGAAAAAAATCTGCCTGGAATGAGAGGATCTGGAGTCAGAAAGGTACACAAAAGGGTAAAAGCACCGTGTCGTCAAGAGAGCGAGGCCTTGTAATTACTCTAGTGTACCCAGTCAGAATTAGCTCAATGGACAGTGATTAACCTTTAAGGCTTGCTGAGCCATGGGAGGGAAATAATTAGATTTCCCTCTCCGTCGTCTTTGCTACAGGGACGGCAGAGGCTCAGGATCACTTATTGCTTATAATCATCAGAGGTGGGCTCATGCTCTCCAAACAGAAACCGATATTCCAACAACTAAGTCCTCGGAGCATCAGGGGTACAGTCTGGTTAGAGTTAGAGCCGTTTGATGAGCAGCTCCCCATCTACATCCTGAGCAGGAGGACATAATGAGCAGCGCATATTTCCTACACCTGACTAGAGCTGATGTTCCTCTAAATGTGCTTTGTTTCTTCACATTTAAACCCATTTATTATGCACGGCAGGATAAGAAGCAGCAGGAGGAATGCAGATGAAACTCTGAACTTACAGGTGGAATACTGAGAACGGTGGGAGTCTTTCGAGATTTCTTAATTTACACTTGGTGTTTTCAGTTCAGGGCGATTTCAAACGCAGTCAATCAATCAAGTTTATTTGAATAGCACATTTCAGCAACAACACAGTTCAAAGTGCTTTACGTCATAAAAAAGCATAAATACAAAGTCATAGAACACAACTACATTTTGTGAAGTGCCACTGTTACATGTCAAAATGTTGGTCAGTGTTTCATTCATAATGTTTCAAAGAAACTAAACAGCTGGAATTTTAGTCTGGATTTAAAGGAACTCAGTGTTTCTGCTGTTTTGCAGTTTTCTGGAAATTTGTTCCAGATTTGTGGTGCATAGAAGCTGAATGCTGCTCCTCCATGTTTGGTTCTGGGGATTCAGAGCAGACCAGAACCAGAAGACCTGAGAGGTCTGGGTGGTTGATACAACAGCAGATCTTTAATAAACAAACAGTATTTTAAAGTCTATTCTCTGAGCTACAGGGAGCCAGAGTTGGGACTGTAGAACTGGGTTGCCAAAACTTACAAACACTAATTCATAGATATATTAGACATAATTATAGCTCACAAATTTAAGGACCTGATTGCTGTGGGTACAAAGGAGTTCTTACATCTGTTGTTTTTAATCATAGGAAGTAAGATTGGGTGATTTGATGAATTTATCGACCATTGGTTGTTTTTTTAAATATGTCTTTCCTGACACACAGCGCCATTTTATTACACAATCAAGTAACTGTTACCTTCAGTTGTTATAAAAATGCTCTGTATATTAAATATAACTGGAAAGAAATTTGACTTTATAAATTAATATCTTGAAATTGGGACGCTGTCTCTTTAAAAGTAACTACTCTTTCTGAAACTCCTTCAGTAAGTCATCACAACATTGCTCCTCTATTAACCCTTTAACAAAGTTTTTACCAGCAATTCACTGAGAAGTAGCTCATATAATGAGCTCAGCCAATGCACAGTTCCAACTGGTGCTAATTGCTTCTGGCTAGTCTGAAGGAACTGATTGGAGGAGTTACAGGGAAGGGCTGAATGGTTGCCATGAGAGATTAAATGATTGTGCATGAAGGGTCAAAACAACACCCCAGATATGTTTTTGATGAGGGAATGACATTATAACATGCATTAAAATGTTAATTAAAATACAATAAAATTCAAGAGTTATTCTCTTAGTTAAGGTAACGATGCCTGATTGAAGCCAAAAGATGTCGGTAAATTAACTAAGGCCGTTGTTAATGCCAACACAAACTCCTTTTGGCTGCAAGCAAAGCCTACTTTCCCCAGAGAGCCTGAAAATGCATCGGCGATTTATTTACTCAAACTTTTAATAGAAAGGCAGCATTTTATGTTTATTATTTAATTTATTTAAATAATGACCACAATGAGACCAGCTCTTACTCAGTTTAATCATGCTTACAGGCCGTTCCACTGCCTGTTTTACGGATTTGAGTATTAAAAAAAAACAAATACAGAATTAAAAAGTAAATTAAAAAGTCTTTTTGAGTGATTTGGTGAATTAAGAATAAATACATGACATTTTGGAAAAGATCCAAAATGTGCTTTAAAGAGGCTGTTAAACCAGAACCGATGTTGAACTGAATAAAAAATGTATGTAACAGATTCGAGGTTTTATTGTACTGAAGGTTGACGATACATCCAGGAACAAAAGTCATGCATGTGTTTTTGAATGCAATATTCTCAACTTGATGCAGTAGTTCTCTAATCTAGTAAAAATTTGGGGTTAAAAACTAAAGCATCTGGCTAATTTCTAGAATTCAAACTTCAATTTGAAAGAAAATTACAGTTTGTTGTTTAATCAAGATGTCTTACATTGTGATTTTTGTGAGAAGAGGTGCTTCTAAATCTGTAAAATTAACTCAACATAGATTGGAACTTGCTAAACCGACATCTCTCTGCTCCTCTCTTAATTGATTAAACCAAAAAAAGAGAAGCTTTTGTATTTAATTTCACGCCTGTAAACATTTCAGGGTTTCCAGTAACAGCCTGATGCCAGTAAATATGCTATTACTGACTTGTGAAATCATCACTTTTAATAGCAACTTAAATTGCTTGAATTACACAGCTGACGGAGCTCATGGAAAGTGCTTTTTTGAGAATGTGGTGCTAATCTGTGAATGTAGACACAGGCTCACTGCGTACGCTTCATTTACTGTAACAGAGTCTCATTTGAATCAGGAGACAGAGTCAACTTTAGGGAAATTAATCAGCTTTACTGCTCCTAGTCTACCACAGTTTTTTTTTCCATATTTAAAAAAAAAAAGTTTGCAGGTTTGTCATGTATAATTAAGTGTGAGAATGATAATTCTATATTCATGGATTACGTCGTTATTGAAGTGTTTATTTTTTTATTAATCTTCCATTTAACAAGAGTGGCTCTGACTTTCTTGGTTGCAGTCTTTAGGGATAATTGTCTGAATTTGTTATTCAGGCCCCAGTGTGCTTGTGTCTGTAGAAATCTGTGGCCTCGGGGCAGTAAATGAAGGAAGTCTTCTTGTTTTGCTCCAGCAGACCTCGCTTCCTTTGCTGCAGGCATCTTAATAAATTATTTCTCACCGCTTCATGAAAGGAAACACTCCAATCGGAGCGCTTTGCTAAACTGCGTATTGGTCTTTTTACACTTGATCATCTAAAGTTTGCTGACGTGAAAATCGGTAGCGACGTAAGAACTTTCACTGTGCCGAGAACAAATGAAGGGAAAATGTTCACGCTGATCGAGTAGCGCTTCATTTCACTAGAGTCTAGAGTCTGTTTCATAACAAGAAGGCAAATCAATAAATGACTGTAAAAGTTTCTACAGAGAAATTCTCTCCATGTAGGACTAGCATGCAGGTGCATCTTGAAAATCTCTGAATCTGTTTAATTACTCAGTATATGGATTTATTACACACAGTAATATTTTCAAGCAAACTTTCCAGGAGTTTATCTGTCAAATAAAGCAACACAATTACAATTTAAACAAAATGAAAATTATATCTTTTCAATTCCATAAATGTTAAGGGTGCATTCATGCTAGCCCTGTTTAATCCACTTTAATCAAACTCTAGTTTGTTAGTGTGAATGCGTAATAAAACTCTGATGCAGACCAAAAAAGTGAACTCTGACCTGAAAATCCAGGTGTCTGTTTAGTTGAAATGAACTCTGGTGCAGTTCAATTGCAAACCGGAGGCCGTTCCAGAAACAGGGAGCGGACTAAAATGCAAAGCATTCTGGGTAAATACAACCAAAACAAACATACATGTCTGGCGCCAGCGTGAGAAATGGTTCCTGGTCTTTTACCAAAGACAAAAGAAAATCCTACAACCGATAAAATCTGACGCCACTCCATTTTTGGTTACATTTCGTGAAGAAGGAAGTTGTGCTCATGTCTTCCTCTGACACACAGTGTCACACGTCTTCCTTCAGTGGTTCTTCATTCAGCGCCACCTCAGGCAAGGAGGGGAACAGTTTTTTTCTTTTTAGATCATTTGACGCAGTGCAGTGTAAAAAGGAAAATATTGTGTGTATTCCTGGCACAATGTTCAATTTTATAGCACAATCAATTAACTGTTGACTTCAGTTGTTGTAGAAATGCTATTAATCAAATATGACTTTAAATAAATTTTACTTCAGTATTTAACACCTTGAAATTGGGCCTCTGTCTCTTTGCTGCTCTTTCTGAAACTCTTCCTTCAGGAAGTCATCACAACACGGCTCCTCTATTAAACCTTTAAAAACGTTACCAGCGTTTTCAGTAGTGATAATGAGCTTAGCAGATGTTTCACCAGATGTTTTCCAATTTCTGCTGACTAGTCTGAAGGAGCTGCACCTCGAAGGCGGGGCTTAGTCCACCCAGGTGTTTTTGCACAACTGAATGGTTGCCATGGAGATTGAATGATTTCTTAAACATGCATAAAAGAATCAAAGAAACACACCAGGAATGTTTCTGATTGGGGAATAACATTATAACATAATGTACAGCTAAAACAAAGTTGACTTTACATAATTCTGCCCATTTAAAGTGAAGCACAGCAGCTGAAAATGTAACAAATGTTGCCATATCGGCCCCTAGCTAAACTTAGTCTCCTGATATATCAAGTATGAAAACATCTTTATGCTATGGCTATCATGAGCAAGGAACGAGAAAGATTCTTTAAAAGAAAGTGTAGCTGATCTTGTTAAACTGATGTAAACTGGATTTTATTTCACTTTTCTATCCAGTGATGGATGACAAATTGAGTATGTCCCGTTGGGCATCAGGGATGAATACTTTTAAGCTTTCTTCCTCCAGAATATTTATTGAAATGAAGCTCCTTAACTCTAAAGACTCGCGGAGCTCGCGGTAACTCCTGTCCTTCCTTTGAGCTTTTTTCTCTGTGAATCAGATGTTTTTCTGGAGCGTGTGGGGAACCGAGAGCTCTCATTATCCGAGTCCTCTCCTCAGGCTGCTGCTCTCTGCGAGGGCAAATTCTCCTTAAACGTTCCCTCCATTCTTCCCTCGCTTTTCCTCTTTTGCTCTTTTTTTTTTTTATATACCTCTGGTGAAGGTCAGATTAGCTCTTTATATATATATTTATAATTTCCTGTCGGTGATTTCTCCCTCAGAGGCTCCAAGCTTGAGAGATGTGATAAAGGTTAAGACAAAGTGAAACACCTGTGTCTGACAAAGCGAATAATGTGATTTTCTTATTCAAAGAGGCGACTGGATGTCTAATATCCCTCTTAAAGTCCACCAAAGTCTCATTTTCTCTTTGAATATGAACACAATGTCGATGCCATGGGTGACTCCACATTAGGAGCAATTTCAGGTTTCTATGCACAAAGAAAATGTCATTTATATCTAAATGATTACCTAATACCACACGTTGACATCCTCTATAAAACTGCACAGTTTTATTGGTAATAATGTCACAAAACAGAATAATTACTTCCCCTGCTGAGAGGCCTCTTTTGTTGACTGACGAGCAACTAACTCTTAAAACAAAGGTATTGTGAAATGCTAAAAGAACAAGACTGAAGCATCTATGCAATCACATATTATAACGATTAGTATAAATACCTTAGAATATGAGTACATTTTACTGGTGGGGTTTCTGTATTTCTGAGTCTTTGGCATTTCACCTAACTTTCTGAAATGTTTGCTATTTTTTTTGCTCTATGAGATGCTTTATTTTGTTGTATAAAGCCAAGGTTAATCATTGGGGGTTTTTTTTCGTTTAGTTAAAAGTTGCTGCTTGTGGGTGTACACTGCAAAAACACAAAATATTACCAAGTATTTGTGGTCTTATTTTTAGCCCAAATATCTAAATACACTTGAAATGAGAAAAAACTAACTTAAAAGTAACTTATTAGCGAGATTTAAGAAATTGTTTTAAGTTAATAGTTCCTTAATATTGGAAAAAAGTACCAGTTCCAGATTATTTCAGTTATAACATGGGAAAAATGTCTTAGTAAAATAATCTGCCAGTGGAAATAGTACTTCATTTGAAACAATATTAAGCAATTATTGATATGAAATCAACTTACACTGAAAAGCTAAATGGAAGTTAGTTTAGATAGAATAGAATAGAATAGAATTACTTTATTCATCCCAGCAGGGAAATTACAGATATTTAGATATTTGCATGAAAAACTAGGCAAAAATATTTGGTGAGTTTTTGGAATGTATTACTTTAAAATGGAAGCAAAAAAAAAAACCATGGCTCATAATAGAAAAATCTGTTTGTATCATTCTTGAGCTGTGGCCGCACATCATTATTTCATGGACTGCGTATGGCCCCTGAGCCGCACTATGAACACCCCATTGTACAATAACAATAGTTTGGGATTTTTCTTACATTTTTCAAATCATATATTATTCTTAATAACCAACAATACAAGTTTACTTGAGAAATAGCGGTTGTTTTTAAATTAAATGAATCTCTTTATGTTATATTACTAATACTAATACTGGGGCTGCACAGTGGCGCAGTTGGTAGCACTGTTGCCTTGTAGCAAGACGGTCCTGGGTTCGATTTAATTGGTCTCTCTAAATTCTCCCTAGGTGTGTGTGTGTGTGTGTGTGTGTGTGTATATGGTTGTCTGACTCTGTGTTGCCCTGCGACAGACTTGCGACCAGTCCAGGGTGACCCCGCCTCTTGCCCGGAACGTTAGCTGGAGAGGCACCAGCAACCCTCCCGACCCCAAGGGTGTTAGAAAATGGATGGATGGAAGCTAATACTGTTTCTTTTTTAATATTTTTACTTTAATCTCACATCAGATCATTTCAGCCAAGTATGGATTTGATGCTGGATAATAACTTGAATTCAAATCAAATCCAGGAAACGGATGAAAAGAAAGAATCACAGATAATCAGGAAAGATAAACAGAGACTCTGAGGAAGAAATGGAGAGCATAGGTGGAATTGCCCAAAGGCACAGCATCAGCACTCGTCCTGTGTGTGTGTGTCTGAGTGTGTGTACATGCGTGCCTCAACATCCTGGCCTCTAACCCTTGGCGGAGGAAAACAGATTGCTTTGACAGGTCCACTGACATCATGAGATGTTCTGCTCTTTTGCCAGAGTCTCTCGGGAGTCTTTGGCTGCCAAATGTCCAGCAGGGCTTAAGGCTTCACCGCAGCGAGAGAGAGCTTGTAATGTCACTGTTGTAGGGGAAACTCAGCTGTCTGGATGCTATGTTACATGGGACATGATTTTACAAAATAATGAATAAGTCATGGTAGAATCTGGATGTTGTACTGGTCTTCCGGCTCCTTCACCATGTTGTACTTTAGCAGCAGGTTTTGTATCCACTACGTGTTAATTGGTGTCCGTCGTCAGGACGGTTTGTTCCCACTTTGAGCCGATGATTCAGACTAGTTTTCTTTCATCTACTGTCAAGTACGAAGCAGAGCGCGGACGTTTTCCACATATATTTAAATTTTAGTCTTACAGTTAGACTACAATATGGCTGAAAGATATATCACGATGTAAGCATTTTATATTGGTAGATACTGATAATTATGGTTTAGCTTTTACTTTTAAGTATCTGAAATGCAGCCAAACTACTGACGCGATCTTTCCTGTTTTATATACAGTTTCCTCTCCACACCGTTTTTTATTTTTACTTTTAAGTAGTTATGAGACACTGTGGAGAAACCTTAAACTGCTACTTTGCCAGTTACTCAACAGGTTGCTAGGTAACCAGTGAGTGAGTGAGTTGCTAGGTAACCAAAGAGCGAGTGAGTCAGTTGATTCCACCAACTTTGCTTAGCCAGCTGAGAGACTGAGCGGCTAAAGTCTTTCCTCTTCCTATAGCCCAAAGAATGCTATCTAGTTCTGGATCTGAGTTATTTTTATTTATCTATTTATGTATTTCAAACAGTTACAAAGAATATATATAGATATACAAAATAAATATGTAAAAAAAATTTGTAACATAAATTTTGCAACAAAATATTATGTAAAACAAAACAAAAGCTGGTCCAGAAGGGATCAAGAAGAAGCTGTGGCTTATCCAGTCCAGTCCCTGAATTCATTGAATTTATTGAATATTCTATCAGACGATTTATCTATTGATATCGGTCATGTTTCTACTGCGACATATATTGTTACTGATTTATGGTGCATTCACACCAAATACATTTTGAGCTTCAGGCGCGTCTCGTTTACGTTCAAAGGCTATGTGGAGGCATGTCGAGGTTGCGTCGAGCTTCGCGTCCAACGTTGGAGTTGAAAAGTTTGAACTTTCGCCGCTCAACGCGGAGTATCAACTGCCACATAGTGGTGCATTTTCCAACGTGATCTCAGCAAAAAAAAAAAAACTCTGCAGGATAAACTACAGTATTTGTTGCTGTTTGCTCTTGTCCTATAATTTACTACCAATCGAGTTATGACTATAGAGGGAGAAACGGAAAGGACCTTGCTTGGAAGAGGATCAACGAGGAAGTTGGAATGTCGGGCAAGTTATAACTTTTACTATTTGAAAATATTTCTCCGCATTTGAGCTTTGCAAATCTGTCCAGCAAAAATGATAAACATTAAATAAAGATATTTATTTAGATGAAATATGCAGGACATGGTGGAAGAGTCTGACGAACATGTATGCCAAGGAGTCTTCTCTCAACGCTGCCTAGAGCGATTTTGATGCGTCTGACGCGCAAAACGTCAAGTGTCTGACTTCAAAGTGCACACACAGCAAACTTTGAAGCATTGGACACGTTTTTGTGAACACACCATTATTGTCCAACCAATCAGTTGAAGTTGGGTCAGTCCCGGGCCACTTTTCCTTCCCAGTCCGCCCCTGATCATGTGTGTAACCACAACCTGAGCTCATTTCTAAAACAGCAGCACCAGTTGATGCCTCTTGAAACTCGCTGATTTTGTTCTTTTAAGACGCTTTTTCGAACCGGAAGTGGTCAGGTTTCCCACACACGTAATCAGTTTACGAAGAAAACAGAACCCATTAGGAAGTCATGGTATCGGTCGCCTGGGCAGCAGCGCTGGTTCCAGTCAGTCTGCTGCAGCCTCCAGCCTCCCTGACCACCTCCGGACATCCAGGAGCCCAGACGGCCTGGACAGACCAGAATCCTCAGCGCACGCCTCCAGCTTCCCAGCATTCGCTCATGATCTGACAATCTCTTGGATCAATAGCCAGAGGACACTCACTTTTACTCCGAGACAATCCATTACTCCCATAAACATGCCCCCAGCACTGGCTCCAGAGCTGCTGTGTGTAATGGAGAAGAATGGGGGGAAAAATGGCACTCAAGGAGTTGTTTTGGCTGCTGTTTGTCAAGGCAACCATTATGCAGCTTTGAGTCGCTGGAGCCCATCAGTTAATGCATAATCAGGAGAGACGAGATAATGTGCTAATGTGGTACTCTTCTGTGGTTATTTAATTGAGATAAGTTATTAATAGGGTTAGATTGAAAGTCCACATCCTGCTTAATGAGTAGAGCATTAGGAAAACAATTCCTCGTTTTAAATGTTGTATCTGAAATGGCTCTGATTATATTAATGTGTCCATTAGTAGTTTTAGTATAAAAGCGCTATTACAATCCATTTACCTGCCTTATGACGTTACAAAGTTGTCACTTTTTCCATTTTTCTTGAAGAATAATGGGAAATGTTTTTCTAAAAGTAAATTACAGAGTGGCTTATAGGTGAGCTCCAAGTTGATATATTCAGCTACGCTCAAGGCTGGATAAATGGTAATAAAAGCCACATTTATTGAGTGGTCTTTTAGCGCACAACTCTGTATGGAGGGGAGAGTGTTGACTGAAGAGGGAAAGGGATACCAAGGACATTTTGAGTGAAATGGGGTGCAGCGAGCGGGTACATAAAAGGAAATGATGTATGCTCTGGCAGCACGGGATCACAGTTTGCGTATCCAGGATTTATGGCGCCGTACTCGGCAACAGTACACCAACACACCTGATCATCCATTATTATTGTAACATCTCTCACTCTGGGGGCAGACATGATGGATGGGAAGCTGCTAATGACTTTGGCTTGAAATTATAATTACCACAAAAGTGACACAGAGCATTTAGGAAGGTGGCGTTGGCCACTGGGCATTGTCTTTAAAGGACAGACATTTATTTAACTTATCACGAGAAATTGATTTAGTAGCCATGAGAAATGAAGATTGAGGTGAAAAACACATTTTAAAAATATTTTTGTGCAACTTAATTAGAGCATAACCTTCTAGTTTGGTAAAATTTTTAATGTGAAGAGCATTAAAATCTTTGCAAACCCACAAACATCGCTATGAAACATGTAAAGAAACATCAACTTTTATAGTGTTTTTATTCACTATTCAATAGTTATTACATTCATTTACAAACCTTCAGATACAGGCCATGACATTTTATTATCAGATAATACAATTTTTCATTACAATCCCCTCTTTTTTATTATAAGACAATATGTGTTTCTGTGTTTGATATGATGTAAAGCACTTTGAAATGCCTTGCTGCTGAAATGTGCTATACAAATAAAATTTGATTTGATGATTGATTTGATGTATTATCTAAGTCACATCAGATTTGATTTTATTTCCACATTTGTTACGGTTTTGTGCTGCTGAACTCAAAGATTTTACCATTTCTTGCTTGCAGCCATTTGACATTCTGAAAATGAGAATTTAAATACATTTTTTAAACTTTAATTTAATATAAAAAATTTTTTGAAAACAAAATAAAAATTCTAAGAATTTTTTAATGAGATTCAATTCTTTTATTTTCACTTTTTTTGTGCAGCTCCCACATTGAAAAACACTCGTCTAAATCCCTGAAACTTTTATTATATGGGAAAGCTAAATGGTTATTTACATTTTAAGTCATTTCCTCATATTTAGCTGCTTCAATTTAAAGGACAGTTTGTAAAAACCCAAATGAAAACCTTTAACGGACGCTGATCACCCATAATTGATCCCATTAGTCGTTTGACGCTCGATTACCTGCACAAATATCAGCCTTTCTGTTTCCCCTTGTCAAACTTTCAGAGGTTTTTATACTTAATTCTAAGTAATTAAACGCATGTCTCGCCTTTTATTGTTAATTGGTAGTTTTTGACATAAAAATATAGCATTGGAAAAACAAACAGTTTTTTTAGTCACATGTGAGAGGACTGGCAATCAGTGCTTATAATCCTGAAGCGCGCCCTCATCGCAGGTACTCTGCGCCGCCTGCTGCTTAGGCCTTGATGGAGGCAATTAAACGTGACGGAGAAATAACACTCTGTCCTGAATGACTCCTACTCTACAGTTTATTGGACATTCAGGAAAATTAGGCTTTCAGCGACGCATGCAGAGCAGCAATACAGTACATGGTGTAGACCAAATAAAAATAAAAAAAACTGCTGCAAACAAGCAGCAATTTGTTCTGTTCTGCCATTGGTTGTTAATTAGGCCTCAACCGTCTGTCATTTTACCTCAATATTACTTATTAATTCAGCATAATACAGATTATTTCTGCAAAAACTCAAAATCATACAATGTATTTTTGGTCTAGTTTCTTGTGCAAATATTTCAGTACAATTGGAATGAGATAAAACTAACTTATAAGTAACTTTTTATCAAGAAAATCAGACATAAGCTGATTGTTTTAGATTATTCTGTTGGTTTAAACGACTAATATAACATAAGGACAAGTTTTTTATGGCTAAATTAATGAATATCACCAAACTTGGTGGTGTGTGGTGAAATAGTTAACTTGTTTGAAATTGCTAAAATCCACAACTCTGAGGATTTATTTCATTTTTAACAACCTCATGATGATTTATGAATAAAAAACCCAAATTGATTCTTTTACAGAGGAAGTTTAGGAGAAGAAAGAGGAAACGGGGATGAATTACTTTTTAAACATTACCAGAACTCCCACCTTATCAGGAGATACAGATCACCTGATTGTGATCCGGTTTCCTGACTTTAAGTTTTCACTTTCTAATTTCTCATCTTTACTGACAGGAAAAACAACCCGGCAGCTGTTTCTCCTTGTAGGAGGTCAGCCTGTGTTGGTCAGGCAGCAGCTGGCTGGTCTGGCCAAGGTCGCTGGGATAGTTTCTATCACTCCTCAGTTTAATTGGATATGAAGAAAAAAACATGATGGAAAAATTCACAAAAGTTACAAAGCATCTGAGATACAAAAATATTCTCTAACTGGCTAATCAGGCTTGATTTGGTTTCACCTTGGTTGCCTTCTCGCCGTTAGTTTTTCTCATTTTTTCTTTTCATTTCTGACTGTAAGAGGAAAGTTTATAAATCAATAAAATTGTTAGATCTTGCTAGAAAAGTTGAATCTGCACATTTTTATTTATTTATTTTTTTACCATAATGTTTAATCTCAGAGTTGAGAAATGCAAAATTCATTCTTGAAATGTTACCTTGACCTGAAGCTGCTTGAACATTCAAGGTTTCCAAATTTGCACTGATTCTTAAGAAACTGAGTTTCAAATGTTCACTTTTATTTACTTAAAGGTGACCTGTTGTGCTGCTTTGAACAGGTTAGGGTAGCTCTATGGTCCACAGAAATAATTTTTAGATAATGAGATTTTACTCTGCTCAGTTCTTCCTATTTTGAGTTATTTTCAGAATAAGCTGTTTTAGGGTCTCTGTCACTTTAGATATAAATAAGCTGCTGTTGGCCACGCCCCCGACTCGACTTTCACATTCAGGAGAAAATGGCTACAAACAGATTAGACAACCGTACATGTTTGAAAAGCAAGAGTGGAGCCTCCTGCCCAACCAGCACAAATGCAGTGAGTGGTTTCTGAATAATATGTCAACAACAAAACTCTTTTCTTTTCCAGCAGCCATTGTACAGCAGTCCAACAAGCAGACCAAATGTGCTGGAGTTCCGCTTGCTTTGCTAAGTAATGGCGCAGTGACTTAACAAACCAAAAGTTTTTGAAACGCCTCATTTTCCAGACACCAAATATAATTTTTAAGATCGTGGTCGGTTTTTAGAAGCAATAGAAACCCAACTGGACGCACAAAAACAATAAAGGTTGCATCTGCACATCGATTCGCCTGTCTGGGATGGTGTAGTCGTGGTTCTGTGGGCATTAAAGTACAACATAATGGCTCAGATCAGGTATCCTTTTCTTCTGATCTTCCCAGCACTCATTCATGCCTGCACCTTTGTTCAGGTAAGGAGTTGGAGGGCAGGACTATTACAAATCCAGTTTCTTCACAGAGGGGGGGGTGTTTTTAGCTGATGTCCTGCTGCTGTGGTTGAGGCTTAATTAAAACCAGTTTTTTTTTACTGTTAAATGATTTTAACCCTTTTTTTTTTCATTTTTCCCCATTTGACCTTTATCTCGCCACCGCCACCAAATTTCCTCACATTTCTTGTTTTTACATGAGTGCTGTAAATATGTAACTCATCAACTCTTTTATTTTTCATTTGAACAAGACAGACCTTTTTTTTTTTTTTTCCTCGAGGGCGTTTCCTCATCTTCATCACGTTCTTTTCCTCTTTGTCTCTGCTCATATCTGCTCCTATCTTTCATGTTCTGTCTCTGATTCTGGCTGCCGGTCCTTTTTGCCCCCGACCGTGGCAGTGCTGGAGGGCAGCTCCTGATGTGACTCTGGCTTTTGATTATGGTTCTGTCCTGACCCCAGGACGGCCCGGCCTTCATGCAGCAGCCAGCCAGCTGCAGCTAATGAGGAACACCCGACGTTCCCTACTGCTCGCTGACTCCTTGATTTATTGTTTCACCGTGTTCACACCTGCGGCTGTATTCCCTCATATTATTAAACACCAAATAATGAAGTTTACTCTGCAACTGATGAAGCCTTGCTTTGGTCTTTTGCTGACAAGCGTGTTGATGCTAAACAGCAGCACTTAGCCTGCAGTGATTTCAGTGGATAAATGTCTTCTGCAGGAAATTGCTTCATCACACTCTGATTCGCTCACATCCAGCGATGGGAACTGATGTGAAGTTAAACACTTGGGTATTGTTAAATATGAGTGAATATTTAAAAGAAGCACAGTAATAGAAGCTAAATGAAACATTCAAGATGACAAACAAAGCAGGAGAAGTTTATTTCCTCCGCATTTGGAACGAAACGTGTTTTGTCATGTGAAAATGTGCAATACAGGACCTGTCAGAGTAATGATGATGGGGTGTCAGAGTTTGACGCACGATAAATGATCTGAACTCACTGAGTGTAGCAGAAACCTGTGGATGGAGACCTGGTGCTAAAATGAATGACATGGAGTACACAGAGACCTGCTAGTTAAAACGTACAAATTAGTTTGTTTTTTGTACAAACATGCAAATCTAATTAATTTTTGAAACTTTTCTACTTATTTCGGTTTAAACTTTCTACAGAGATATTCCTACCAGTTCACACTGGCTGCATTTCCATTACAAATCTTTGTCACTATTGTCGAAAAACAACAGTTTGGCCATTGCTGTGTTTCCACTAAGTAAGAAATTAAATTAAAATCACATGAAAATAAGCTTGTTTACCTGATAAGTCATTAATAATCATTTCAGCAATGGATGTAAACGCTTACCTGAGATAGTTCAGCTGCCAGCGCTCCTCATCTATCAGCCATCCGAGGAGACGTCGGCGTCTTATTCAGGCGTTGGAACAACAAGCCCCTAAAACCTCAGACTGGCAGCGTATGCGGCGTTTTGGAGAAAATATAATCTGCGATTTTCCGGAAGAGTTATGGATTCAACATGTTTGAATAATGTCCAAAACAGAAACTTCAACAAACTGTCATCTTCCTACTTCCTGTCGTCTTCTTTGTCGTTTCCTCCAGTAGTAAAATCTGGCTGTTGATGATGCGGAAAAAAAAATTTCCATTGCGGTTTTGCGGCATACATCCATTTTGATCCGTCCTAGCACAAAACTTTTCATCAAAAAAACCTTTTTGGATTTATTTTCTTTTTTAAATGACGTGTTCCCATTGAGCAAATTTATTTTCATAATTTCAATTTGTGCAGTTTGATGTGCAGGAAACTACTTCCTGCACAATTTTGTTTCACTTGTATTCAAGTTTGGGATGAAACATGTCGATGAAACACAAACACACAACACATCCTGAAAATAAGGATTAAACCTGATGGGAAGGTGAGGCTTGAAACCAGTGAAGGTTTATAGAGTTAAGTAGTGCTTAAGTGAAAAACAAAAGAGCAACATGAGTGAATATTTAAATTAAACACAAAAATTAAACATTCAATGCAGAAAAAGTTTAATTATAAAATAATAGTGTACTCCAGTCAAGAGGAAAGTACAGCTGAGTCAGTTCATTAAATAATATACAAAATGTGCATTTCTGCTTGAGCATTAAAACATTATTTACGTCAAGTGATGACAAGAAACTGTCTAACCGTAAAGTTGTACAGGTCGTCCCCTTCCTACACAGGAGTAAATCAAAATAAAGTTTGATCTCACCTGTTTGGTCACACTTTCATATCCATACTTACATATAGAGTTAGAGTTTAGTGAGCTTTAATTTCAACTCCTCCTTTCCCACCATGTTTACTAATAATTTAATTTATCATAATTTGTTCTGCATCGACCAACAACTCATAACAAAACCATTTGGATGTAAACGCAACTCTTTATTCTTCACCTCCTTCATTAAACTCTTTCTACTCACCTCCACCTTTTTTCTTCACCTTTTTTTGTAAGTCTATTACCGTCACAGCTTTTGGCTGCAGAAAGCGTTGAATTACGGCATGTCACCGTTTTTTAATGCGCTGGTATAAAATGAGCGCAGGGAACCCATAAGATGCAGAACGAGGCTGGCTAGCCGCGCTCTGCAGCTCTATGGCCGTCATTTACCATCCACCGATATGATACAGTGCACACCTCGGGCACACGACACCAAATCCACCCTGCGGATATTTATGGGGGATGGATTATTTGCAATTATGCCGGCATTAAATCATCAGTTTAAATGTTGGACCCCTCCCGCGGGCGTGATTTCATCTCAGAGCCTGAAAACATTTGCAAGAACTCCTGTTTTTGCTTTAGATTTTTATTTCCCTCTTACCGCAGCAACTTGGAAATCGTTCACTTCTGAACACATTAACGACAGATTTGCTTTGACTCGGTACGGATTCCTGCTCGCCGTTACCAACGGTGAGATATGCAGCTGGCTGCCGCTTATAACTGCTGCAAATCTTCTGGCTTTTTATGGGACTTTAGTGTTTTCCTCATTTACAGTCTGGGAGGAAAATGGAACCATGAACGATGTCTTCATTATCAAAGCAGTCATAATTTAGATATAAATGGGTTTGGGCTGATAACACAGGCTCACAGTCACAATTTCAGATAAAAGTGAATCACATGGCCTAATTGCTTTTGTTTAAACAAAAACCTGCTGCTAAAGTGATATAACTAATTTAATATTGGTTATTTTAACAGGATCATTAGCCTTTATTTACTGTTATTTTACTTAAAGTATAGAATAAACACTTGGCATATTAGTCAGATTTTAAGTGTCTATTTAATCCCCAAAGGAAAATTAAATGTAATTCAGATTAAACTAGTTTCAGTGTAGATGTTGATGACTGAAGGCGAAAAGGTTCTCCTGTAGCAGTCTGTGTTACAAGCAGCTTTAAAGAAGCCTCTGACTGACGGTAAGAATCTTCTTTTTATAAAAATACTTCTTTGTTGAATCATCTTTTATTATTGTACGGTAATTTGGCGACATAAAACACTAGACCAGAAATTATTGTTAATTATAATAAAGTCTTAAAGGCGTCTTTAGATCTGGTTTTTCAGCGAACCAGACTGTAACCTGCTGTAGCATCATAGCTAATCAGTTATTTTCATAATAAATCACATCCTATTAAGTTACCTGTGAATCTGAATGTTACTTAACTCAAATAAAATCCAACTATAGCGAGAAAAATGTCAAGATTGTTGAGATATGTCCTCAAAATATTAAAATAGCCAATGTGACCGATTAAACAAGATGCTTTCCATCTGGTTTGTCAGTAAATGTAATTTAATTTACTAAAAACCTGAAATTAGGGGAGTAAATGATTATATTTCTGGACACAGTGGATTTGTTAATCCCTTTCATTCTTTCTGAAAGCGAAAGCCGCTGTTGTTTTCTTCTCTGCTCCTAAAAGATATCCTTGTTATGCTAAGCTAAATGGCAGCCGTAGCAAATAACCAGAAAAGCCTGGATCTCCTTGAATCAACGGTTCAGGCTGGTTCTGGGCGTGTAATAGCTCGGGGAATATTTTCTTGGCACACTTTCTGCCACTTATTACCATCAGAGCCTCATTTTCACAGCTGCAACAGTTTTTACCAAAACAGTCTTACAATAAAAAGCTTCTCAAGGCTCGAACTACTTGCATCTCTGTCTTTCCTGGCAGACGGAAGAGATAAATTTGGGTAAAACTTTGTTGTGGTTTGTGAGCTGAAGTTTAATATTAACTTTACTGCTGCACTGTTCTTTGGTTTATGCACATTATCCTGGCTAACCCACTCAAATTAAAACTACGGTGTTTTCCCGTCATACAGGAACAAGTCATTACAGATGAGACGTTACTGAGTCACTGTTTATTCTGGTGAGCATGTTGTTGATCTGAGCACGCTCAGTTTGACTGAGGACCCAGAAAACCAGAATATCCCAGAGTTATAACATTAATTTTGGAAGATTTTTACTGATTTAGCCTCATCTTTATATAATGAACAATAAACAATTCTCTAAACTAGACATTGGGACTAAATACTGTATATTTCGCACCACTCACTCATTTTCTATGACTCTCAATCATAATTTAGAATAATTTTATTATTAAAAACGTTAATAACGAGGCTGGAGTTGGCTAATAGCAGCCTGTCAGGACCTGTCAGTCAGTGTGGGAGTGGAAGCTGTGAAATTATTCCTACTAGTGACCTTTCTGTTCATTTTGTTGTATTTTAATAAAGTAATAGTGTGAAATTTAGTCTGGTGAACACAATATGTTCAATTCTTTACATTGAAATTTTAATTTAATGGTGTCTAATATTTATTGTTAATCTTATTTCTTAGTTTTTACCAGTAACAAAAGAGAAACCTTACAACCATTAAAATCCATTTTTGTTTGCATTTTGTTAAGAAGGAAGTTGTGCTCATGTCTTCTTCAGAGGTTTTTGTGTTGTTTACTTTAGTGGTTATTGGTGCAGTGCCCCCACTGGCAAGGAGGGGAACAGGTTTTCAATTAGTTTGGTTTGTTTGACACAGTGCAGTGGGAAAGTGAACCACACCAGTAGGGATGTGCGATATGGCATGAAATTCATATATATTGTGATCTGTGGCGGTAACAATAAATATCACAACATGATTTATATAAAACTTACAATATTAACCAAAAAAAAATCACATACTTAAGTGAAATTTGTTTGTGTTTAAACTTGTTTAACACTCATTTTTGTGGATATTATTTGGACGTAAACTGTTTTTCTATGTTGCTGCCTAATGTGATCGATGTCTGCGTCAAATTCAGCCTTTTCTTCCCTGTGTTGTGACTGGGAGTTGTAGTCAGCTGCATCGCTTGGTTTTAAGGTGATAAAACACTTGTACAGTGAACCCTCGCTATATATATATATATATATATATATATATATATATATATATATATATATATATATATATATATATATATATATGGGAATATTGGCAGATATTTTTATGCCTTTCACTCATTGCTAATTTCACTTTTACAAATTACATATTAAAGAAAAGGTTTAAGATGTGTTTTATCTTGGATTGGATGCTGCCATCGTTAGATATTTAAGTTGAATTTTCTCATATTTTACTGTCTTTTAGAAGCTCAGTTTCCTAAAGATAAAAGTGAAACCTCCTAATTGCGCATTCAAGTGCTGTTTGAGATAAAAATGGCTCTTTTCTTTTCTTGCTACAAAGAGATTGATTCAAGATTTAAATGTGCGCAGCGCCTGTGGTTTGCCACCATGAAGGATCTGCTGAGAGCTCCTCATAAATTTTGCATTCCTCACTGTTCCTGGCTGTAAATTTATTCATGTTTTATTAGATTAAATGAAATTCTCATTTGATAAACAGGGAGCCCTACGACGCACCGTATTTTATATCACTTCAACGCAACAGCTGAGTCCCATCTTGGAGGCTATATTTTACGTGTGTGTGCGTGCGTGTGTGTGTGTGTGTGAACAGTAGAGCTGAGGCTGATGTAATTAAAGTGTTGGACTGAGGGGCTGATTATGATTCTCTCGGTCATAATTTGCCAGGTTATTAAGAGGTGAGACTTACAGACAGGTTTATTGTGGTTCAAAATTAAAATGTTCAGTGTGAGTGGAGATTTTAATCTAATGACAGCAGCTACAGGGGAGTGTTATCATTCCCCTGCAGTATCTTTATTAATGTTTTAAAATAAAGCTGTTGATCAATGGATATTGGTAATGAATAAGTGGCTGGAAATCACCTTTGAAGTAAAATAAAATATAAGGAAGCAAGCAGCACTAAAAGTAGGCCGAAATACGACAGCAAAAATTATTTTATTATGCAAAAGTATATACAGCTTTTTCAAGTCACAAAACATCAAACCTTTATGTATTTTCATGGGATTTTATGTGATAAACCAGTAAATAGTGGTGCATAATTATCAGGAAAATGTGTTGTTAAAAGTTAATCACAGACAACATGAAGGACCAAAGTGTGGGATTATTATATTCAGCCAATACTATAAAAGCTACAGATTATTTGAGGTGTCTCTAAAGGTTTTGAGATTATTTGTTCAAATTAATCTTGCCAAATAACCCAAGCTCATTAAGTCTGTGAGTGGAGGGTGTCTGTGAAAATTGACTTTACAGTCTTTCCATAATTGGCTTTGACTAGGCCGTTATAACAACTGAATAAGCTTTTATCTAAACCATTTATGCAAAACACAAAATGTTATCACGTATTTTTAGTCTAGTTTCTAATGTAACCATCTTTATACACTTGAAATAAGAAACTAACTTTAAAGTAACTTTTTAGCAAGAAGTAGAGGTTTGTTTTAAGTAAATAGTTCCTTATTATTGATGAATAAGTGCTAGCTCGTTGGCAGATAAATTAACTTGTAGTGTGGAAAAAAATTATTTTTATAAGTGAAATAATCTGCAAATAGAACTGGTACATTTTCATCAACAATAAGGAATTATTTACTTAAAACAAGCCTCTATTTCTTGCTAAAAAGTTACTTGTAAGTTAGTTTGTCTTATTCCAAGTGTACTAAGATATCTGTTCTAAAAACTAGACCCAAAATAAAAATAATATTTTGTCTTTTTGCGCTGTAATAGGCAGAGTCTCGTTCTGCAGAAAAATCAACAAACTCTAAATTGAACAATCGATGTTTGTTCTTCATTCAAGGAACTTTTCTAAAATTGAAATTACATTTCTTTTTAGTGATTTGGCATTTTTCCTTTTGTAATGTATTACATTGGTTGCATTTCTGACAGGATTTCAGTTTCTAAACTGACTTTAAACTGAAAGGGAACATAATAAGTGTGACAAATGGTCTCAACAGGAAGTAACATCTCTCACTTAACACCGCGAGAAGTGATGATGATGATCATCC
Organism: Xiphophorus hellerii; assembly: GCF_003331165.1. Taxonomy (NCBI): domain Eukaryota; kingdom Metazoa; phylum Chordata; class Actinopteri; order Cyprinodontiformes; family Poeciliidae; genus Xiphophorus; species Xiphophorus hellerii. Next base: position 9,795,374 of record NC_045684.1, read on the forward strand.
GCTGTTATTATGTGCGGCTCGGGACGCCATCCATCCTTGTTTACCGTCACATGGGAACTCTGGGAAAATGTCAGACACTTGAAAGTTCATTGCACTGAACTCAGCTACAGATGAGGATTATCCTTTACGTCTCACATCCTCACTCTGACCCACCGCGCTGCTGATGCAATAAAGAGCCATCGGTTGGATTCTTACTTTTTATGCATTACCTTTTTAACTTTAAAACCTGGAGTCCATCAAATCCTGACCTTTCCTAACAGCTAGCATCTGTCATAACTGAAATGTACATCTGCATAGTTTAATCCTGACTAGCTGCCAACAGCGCTGACTTATTCATCACCTCCGTCTGCGGTGCAGAAAGAACGCTGCAGAGCAACTTAAAGCCCATCTGTCTGACTCGCCCGTCTCTGCAGAACGTTTTTATTTTTTATTTCCCTTCTGCAAAAGAACACAAGATGATGTGTCAAACCCCTTCCCACACATTCCTGCTCCTTTTCATAATCTCTTCTTCTCTTCTGTCTTTCCCTCGCTGTCATTTGCTGTCTTTTTCCTCCCCTGTACTTTTGAACTTTCTCCCCCTTAATCCTATTTTCAAATTTGGCCCCGTTTCCTCGGCCGCCTCGTCCTGGCTGCAGCAGGGGAGTCGGGCAGGCCAGACATTTGCTTTCCAGCCATGTGTGTTCAGGAAAAGAAAAGCAAAAGGAGAACAAGAAGGATGTGAGAAAGATGCACGGATTACGACACAAAGAAAGTGCGATGTGGTGATATGATTTATTGAGCGGTTTCAGAGATGTCCCTGGTGCAGATTATCTCTGTCTGCTTCTTCATGCATTCCTCCTTCCAGTCGCTTTTAGGCCCGGTTCTTTGTCTGCATTTTGACTGGAATGAGAATGAAAAGCACAAGTTCTGGTGTTGTACCCTAAACAACCAACATCCACAGATTCATACGGCATTTCTTTACTTTCTTAAAATTCTGCTGTGAAGCAGAGTTATAATAGTTCTGGGTTTTTCATTGTGACTTTTTGTTTGTCTAATTCATTTAGCGCTAATTAGTTTCTAGAGTGTTTTTGCTAGTTTTTATTACTTATAGTAGTAGTTTTAGTCCTTTCATACTTTGGTTAAACCTCTGAACAGTAAGTTTCAAATCTTCACCTACATATTTTTGCTTATTTTAATTGTACAAAGTTCTTTAAATATCCTGTGAGTAAATATGTTTACCCATTTATCCTGAACAACTGGAACTTTCAATATCTATCAAGTTATTTTCGCAATTTACCGTTTATTAAAAGAGTTCCCCTCAGATTAACTTCACTTCCTGCTACGGCTGGAATGAAATTACCGTAATAACTTGATATCGGCTGGAAACGTCTCCCCTTTCAGAAACCGTTGGAATTTTTCAGATAGCGCAGATAATTACGGTACTGCAAATTTGGCTGGATCGTCGCCGACACGTTCGGTCTAGAAGGGTTCCCTTCTTTAGGTGCAGACATCATAAAGGTCAGAGTATTTTATTGTCATTACAAGTACATGAATTGGTAATGAATACTCAGCGAAATGTATTCAATAATTGTTGGAAAATTAACTGACTGGAGTTTTGTTTCATTTTCTGTTGCCGTTTTGTGATTTAGCATGAAAGCTAAATCACAATTTGCTGGCAGCTGATGCAAACTGCTTGTGTTTCACATCAGTTTAAAAGTCTAATAAATAGATTCATAAACACAAAACCAGATTATATCTGTAATTTTGGCACCATATAGCTCCAGTTAGTTGTAGTTTTTCCTCATTAATTACCATTTTTATTTATTTCAGTTAACAAAGTAATTTCCCCATTTCGGTTTTTGTTATTTTGTTAGTTTTTGTTATCTGTAATAACTTTGTTGTGAAGTAATAACAGGTCAAGCTCAAAAACATCAGCTTTTTTAAGAGAAAAGATGAATTTTCTGTGAATAATTTGGAGCATTCAACAGAAAAATCTGTGAATACTGAACCGTGAATAGACAAGGGTCTACTTCAGTAACATTTTACAGGTAATAATTATGAACTTTCTGCCGTTGTAAACATTTTAAAACATTTTAATTGCAACATTAAAAACATATAAAAGAAAGAAATACAAAAGTAGCTGAATGTTGGAACTATAAACAGCTGTTTAGTTTTATCAAGGAAGAAAATGCAGAAAATTTCCTGGTTAGCATCAACCTGTCAGACGTGTTGCTAATGTTACTTTACAGAAAACAGAGACGCAGCAAAGAATTAGGATTTCACTGACATCTGACGATGGACATCCAGGTTTTTGATCTTAAAAATCTCTGAATTACTTTTTAAATTGGAGTTATTACCATACTAATTGGTAGCAACTAATTAATGTTACAGATTTTGTTATTTTAGCACTTTTTTTTTTTTGCATTTTCACTGCAAAAACACAAAATCTCACCATGTATTTTTGGTGCAGTTTCTAGTGAAAATCTATTGAAATGAGACAAAACGAACTTATGAGTAAGAATATGAGTGGTTTTGAGTTATTATTCAATGTTTTTCTGCAATATTTCTCCATTTGCTGTAACAGTAGGTTGTTTTTATGCCTTTATCACATTTAGCAGTGAGTACATGAGGTTGGTTGACAGCGCTAAGACCTGCCTCCTGGCTCTGATTGGTGCATTTCTTCAGACGACAGCAGCAGCTCAGGGAGGAGATGGAGGAGATTGATCTTAAATGATCTGTGTCATAATGAACCGTCACAATATAGTGACAGTTTTAACACATATGTACAAAAAAACGTGTTTGTTTATAAAAATTATTTGCTGCAACTTTAAATTATGTTACTCAAATCAACCAAAATGTCACCAAAACATATTAGAAACTTCTGCAGTGCCATGATGTGGGTGGTTTGTTTTCCAGCCGGCATGTTGCTGCAGTTTCTTTTTGTGAGAAAACTCAGTTTTCTTTTGTTTAAAAAAAATAGAAACTGTAACCAAGTGTGACCGATGCAGGTGATTTTTGGTGCAATAAATGAAGGCGGTGAGGAAAACGCAGGAGGTGGAGCAGCAGAGGTGTGAGAGGAGACACCAGGAGAGACTACTTACTTTGCATCAGGCTCGTGGGAAATCTATCCGGACAATATCCAAACCAAGGCTCGCCGCTCCTGCCACCTTCGCCCCACACAATTACAATACTATCTGACAAAGATATTGAGCGCATATCCCTTGCCGTTTCTGTGGCCGCTCGTTCCCAGCTAGAGCCTGGTTTTATATAAAACTGTGGAAAAAGGTATTAACACTGACTTATTGGAAGGAAAGGGCATGCAGCCAGGAGGAGCTGGCAAACAGTGTGTGAATGTGTTGACCCTGCAGGGCCCAGAGGGGACGGAGTGGAGCTCCACCTCTACAGTGTCCCTCCGTCTAAAGGCGTTTATGATCTTGTCTGACCTTTACCTTTGACCCAGCTCTAAGAGGCTCACAGGTGACCTTCCTGTGGGAGCAGCTTCTGTGCCTGCAGGGTGGATTACCAGAGAAAAGACAGAAAAAAACAAAAGTTTTTCATTTGAGATTCGATTTTAAATCACCTCCAGGTATTCTGGCAGTTTTTTCATTTATTTATTTATGTGATAATTCTTTGACATTTGGCTTTCTGTATGTGCGTTTTATGTAACACCACCGTTATCTAATCTAGATCTATTCCAAACCTTTAAATAGCTGAGCTCTGAATGATGAGATAAACTTCCATTCTTACTGGATCAGTGGCAAAAACATCTGAATTTCTCTGTTCCTCCAACTGTTTTCTTTTTCTGAAAAAAAAAAACAAACAAAAAACCAAATGAACTGCTTAAAGCTGCAGTGTGCAACTTTTATTAAAAAAGCAATTTTTAAACTGTCACTATGTCATATAAGAGAAATAATCTGAAAATTTATTTCACATTAAAAATAAATTTTCTGAAATAATGAAGGCATTAGAAAGCTCCTCGGCCTTCTATTGCCAATGAGAAGCAGCCAATCAGATCCCGGAGGCGGGTCTTGGCGCCGTCAATCATGGAGGCGGCTCCGCTGCTCATTCTCACCCTTGCTTTCTGCTACTCTACAACTTCTCCCCATCGTGAATACTATGGCTAGTTAGCATAGCCACTGACGACCGTTACAGTAACAGTTTTCCTGTACATTGTTTCTCCACCATTAGCACATTTAGTAGCATGTACATGAGGTTGACTGACCGCGCTAGGACCCTCCTCCTGGCTCTGATTGGCTGTTTTTGAATGGGAGCTATGAATTTCCTTACATGGCAGAAGTAGCTCACGGAGGAAATGGAGGAAATTTATATTTTCACAGATTTTGTCTCATACATTCACGACATGGTTTTAACAAAAATGTAAAAAACATATTTTCAATAAAAGCTACACATTGTAGCTCTAAAGTTCAGTTACCGGTGTTGTGTTCACTTCCCACTTTTAATCTCAATATTAATGCCAACAATTCAGTGTGAAAAAGTGTTTTCTTCTTTCCTTATTTTTTATTGTTTGTCAGTTTTTCAGAACTGCAAATCAATTTAAATATTAGTTAAAAACAACACAAATAAACACAAAATGCAGTTTTGCAACAAATCCAAACCTACATTTACCTGAGTGAAACATGCAGCACAGTTCCAGACCTACATGTCCCTGCACATTGCCAGTCAGCTGGCTGAAGGAATGCTGCTACATTTTTTTCTCATAAAAAATAACAACGGATTGTAAATTATTTAAAATTACTTTCCAGATTGTGCAGATTGTCTATAGATGATGTTTATATTTAGTTTTTATATGTAGTTTTCATTGTTTTATTTTGTACCTCATGGGATGCCGTAGCCAACCAGGGCAGGCCGTATAAAATACCAATGAATGGCTGTAAAATTGAAATGTTTGCATAAAGAAACAAAGACCAATGCTTTGTGTTGCCCCGGTTGAAGCAGTGAGGTACGTTTTGTTTTGTTGTGTTGTTTGCTTTGTAAGCTCATGTTTTGTATTTTAATGTTTATATGTTCTTAGTTTTCACGGTGATCCGGATTAAAGACAAAATAAAAAACCTGAAAATAACCGTCGAGGCTGCGCTGAATGTTTATCAAGAGCTGCAGTAGGATTAAATATTTTTCTAATTTAACTAAATCAGTTAAAATGGTGAATATTTTACTAAAATCTTGCTCTGAAATTTTTGGAGAAGCCTGTGCTCATCTATAATAAGCTGGTATTCTAAAATGATCTAGAATTACTTACAGTATAAACATAACATGCTCTGAATTTTGTGTCTGAATTACAGTTTCATGTTCTGTCTTTATTCACCGTTACTTAAAGTTTGTTTTCTCCTGCAAATTAGATTTCTGCGAGAAAGATCAAATCTTTCTGGGAAGTCTCTGGAGCCCGACTGTTTTGTCCACCTTAAGGGTTTTACCTCACAGTGAAAAAGATGACACAGGATCACGAGGCAATGGGGAGAATACCGGGAGTTTACGTGGAGTCAGCATTTTCTTCTGCAGAAAGTAAAAATAAAATGCTCCATACGGATGTTCAGTCATTGTGAAATATGATGCTGTTCATTGGTAAAGCTGCATCTGTGGGTCTCGAAGTCTGTATTTATGGGCAAAATATCCTTTATTTTATTAATTTTTTTGGAAGCAGAAGCATAGATTTTTATTACCCTTTCTATAAACTCCCTTTAAAGCCAACTGCATACTAAAAAGTAGTTGTTTTTTAGTATGCACTTCCTTAAAATGGAAAAAATTTCAATAAATGTTAAAAATATTTAGATATCTGAAGGTTTTTACTGATTGTAAAGTCTCCTTTCATGCTGTGTTTGGCTGTAAAAGCAGCAGATCATGTTTTTCAATAGATCATGTTTCTAAATAGGGTTTTTTTTTTAATCTTCCAAGAAAAAAAAAAACCCATTCAAGGTATAAAATTTGAATTTCCAGTAATGAAAGAGGGCATTCAAGTTTAAGCCTATCAAATCCCAGAAAAGGTGGGTCGGAGCTGCTAGTGTTTCTCTGAACTCTAATTGCTTCAGTGATGGGTTTTTTGCACCGCTACAAAATGGATAGGCTAACCTTGACTGTAACTCATTTCTTTAATGACTGAATGTAGTGCGTAATTAGTTCTGTGAGGTCGTATTTCACTTTTAAATGTCACTTATTTCTGTCTTCAGGGCTTCCTGTTTTCAACTTTGACTTGTGGAGAAAATTATAATGGTCTAAAAGACAACTGAATAAATTACAAACTCTACTTTTAAAAGCTAATATCAAGATTCAGCAACAGATTTAGCTTTTTATGCAACTGTGTAAAGTCTATTACTCTCATTTGTTTTATTTTACATGCATAGAGAATGTTAATGGTTCTTTACATTAACATACTGACTACTAACTATCAAATATTTTTTCTACCAGTGTTGCCACCCTATGTAACACATCTTTCTGAATAATTTAAAGGAATTCCCAAAATATAAATGAGGTTTCTGTGCCTCCACCATTGGTTTCAGCCATTCTGTTGTCAGCAGCTTTGTTAAGTAAGAATTTATTACACACACACGAACTCTAAAATCTGATTACTAGTCTTATTTTTTAGCTTATTTTTAACAAGCCTATGTTTTTTAAAAATATTTTTTAATGGATCACATTTTACACCCTAAGATCTGCTGTCCACTCAGTTTCCTAATTGGCCTTCCTCCTTGCTGCTAATTACATTTCCAGGACTTCTCTCTGTCACAACTGTTGTAATGAACTGTTGCCTGAAAAACAGACAACTTCACTTGGTCTCCCAGCAACCAGCATATATATACTGTATATATGTGCAATTTGGAGGTGTGTATGCAAAGTCACAGAAATTGGGCATGTTCACCGCCTTCACGGCATTTACAGAACTACTACAACGATGTTATGTTGATGTTATAACTCGGTCTCATTGAACACTACAGAAACTCCCAGTCAGTGTCGATGAAGTCTCTCTAACCTCAGGATGCACAAGGCTTGAAACTGGATATGAAACTGACTGCATCACCTATTTTTAGTAATAATCTGTCTACCTGGAGGCACTAATGCGTAGCTCTCATGTGTCACACTTCCGTGAAAACGTTGTAACTGACGGGCCTCTCGGCAGGTGGTTGCTATGGAGTTGCTATGACAACGACAAAAAAAATCCACAAACTTAGAACTAACTCTTTCCTGTCTTAATTTATAAACAAAATAAGTGCATTACAATTATTACTTGATTGCAATTTTCGAGTACCCTACTCACCTCTGTGTAATACTAAAATATCAGTGATATTTACTGTAGTACTTGCTGCAAAACTAGCTTAGCTAGTGTAGCTTTTATCTGCTTGCTAAGATGGACATGTAGCCTACATATGTTACTACATGTACTTACTCTGCCAGCCACCAGAACTTTGTTATTCACACAAAGAGTTCGTACATTATTTACAAAGCCGTTTAAACATTGATCGCATGTGTCCAATGATTTCAGGCCATGAAGCTCCATGTTGTACGCACACTTCCTTTTCCCCCAAGTACTGAACTATATCGTAGTTTGAAATCGCAGGCAGCTTGTCCACATCATCTGACATTTTCCATCTCCGTCTCATACAGGTCAATCCCGACAGCAGCCATTGTGTTCATTTATCTTTCTCTTGTACGGTGGTCAAGAGTGTCCACATATTTTCTTTTTGTTGGTCTCAAAGCCGTCGGTCTGCTGTGCATTGCATTTGCCTACTAAGATGGCACAGATCACTTCAGACTTGTGGGAACTATGCATAGAGGATTGACATTTAACCTAAAGTGGGTTTTGTGATCTACAAATCAGAATAAAATAAAGAAAATCACAGAAATAACATACCCTGCTCTGACGCAGGAGAACACTGAGTTCTTCAACCTTCATCCGATTAACGCAGCACCATTCAAACCCACAACATATCAAAAAGCAGCACACAGCCATGACAGGACATGATGGTCCATTAAATCCACTCTGGAGGTGAAAATTAAAAGTGAAAAACAGCAGACTAGTTACCTGCATCTTCATTAAGCTTCAGCAGGTTGCAGATTTCACAGAGATGTAACATCTGTGGGAGCGGCAGAAACAACAATCAGTCCCTGGAGACATTTCCAGAACAAACGGTTCCTCCTCACAATATCACTTTCGCTTACTCCACAAACTTCAAGCACAGCTGCAAACAGAAGGTCAGTTGAAGAACTGTGACATTATGCTCATAAAATGTCATATAATCTCCAAAATGGTCAAATATTAAATATAGTTATGTCTGAGACGGACTGTTATGCTAATTTACTTGATAAATATAAATGTTCATTCATTGCCCCCAATGTTGTAACCTTCAAACCTGAAAATAGGGCTGCACAGTATCAGGACTATACATATTCATTATATATATATCTTTTATATGTATTGCTAAAAATAGTTATGACCTAAATTACAACTGACCCAATATGTTTCTTAATACTTTCTAATAACCCTGCTATTTTTACTCCATAGAAATAACATCAAGTATCAGAATTAAGGGCATTTATGCTCTATAAAACTAGCTAAATGTGCATAGTGTGGAAGCATGAAACTTAAAACATATTAAACTTATATAAACTCTTATATTGCACAATTTTTGAATCATTTAGCACCTTTAATGGCAGCTTTCGTTTGGCGTAAATCAGCCCCAAAAAGCAGAAATTGAGAAAAAATAAGATAAAAAGGATATTTTTCTTTAAGACTTCAGCCCTCAATGTAATATTGAACACTAAGTGACCTCCCTGCCTGAACTTTAAAGCTCAGAAATGCTTTCTTTGGTTGTATCTATTCGTTGCACCTTGATCATCTTGTTTGAAGAAAACTACAGCTTTAAATATTTTAGGAGTTGCCACCAGGAAGAGATGTTTTCTCTCCTCTCTGAGGTGACTGCAGGGTCGCATCCAGAACAAAGCTTCGCCGTTTAGCTCAAGGACGCTTCGTCATGGTGAATATTTGCAAACGTTACAGCCTGAACTGTGGACTTTATGGCTGAAGGGAAGCATTTACAGAACTTCCTGCCCGCCCACATTTATAAGGAATTTAAGAAATCTGTTCCACCTCCTTCCAGTTCTCGCTCTGTTTAGATTCATAGCTGATAAAAAATAATTTACTGTACATCAAATGCAAAGATCTAACAAATAAACAAAACTAAATTGGAAATGTTTTCCCATCGTTGAGACCATCGTAGTTCCCAAGGAGTGACCGGCTTGTAAAACACAAACTAATCATCTATAAAGACGTTTTAGTCACAACAAAAACATCATGATTCTCCCTTTATGAGCCTCATGGTTGCTCTGCAAGCCTCGGGTCAAATCTTCTCCACAAGGAATTTATAATTCAAAACCTTTGCATGCAGTAAATGGAATGTGCAAATGCAAAGCTAATATATGATTTAGAGCCGCTGTGTTTTTACATTCAGAATCAATAATTTAACTAACGTATTTGCAGGAATAAAGTGGCTTCCTTTTACTACAGAGTTTCTTTGTTTTAGCTTATAAGAGAAGTAATGTTTGATGCTGTCATATGTTCTATAATATATACGGTAGCATAACTTTGGTTTAATTCAAGTTATTTTACTTTGACAACCTCATTCTGGTTCTCAAAACCGAACATAAACTATGCAAAACAAAACAAGAGTCTGGTATTTTATGGAAAATATTGCCGGTGCATTAAATCTGTTAGAAGTGAGACCTGCTCGTAAAATGCTAATTTCCTTTGTATAATGGAAGATGTGGTCATTTTTCTAGATTTCTCTATTTTAATAATTCATCGAAGCAAAATGAAATGCACCCATTTAAAACAAACTTTTCCTGCTGAGATTTCACCTTTTGACTGCAGGAAAACTGTACTTGTAGTGTGAAAAATCTGATTTTTTTTTTATTTACAAATGCTTCTCAAAGTGTAGATTTAAAATACTCCACACTTTTGATCCATGTTGTAAAACCATCACAACAGTCACCACATTTCTACCTCCAGCTCCTTATAACCTGACACTAAACCTGTATCAGGATCTGAAAAAGCTCAGTGGCAAAAAGGAAACAAGCTACAATAATTTAGGAAACATTTTATCTGGTTTCATAATGATTTTCATTTTAATCTTAATTTTTGGGGCATTTATCTTATCGTTTATTATGGCAAAGTTCTTATAAGAATTTATTGTTACAATAAATCCCAATTATTGATGATTTTTTTAAAAAAATGTTCATATTGTGAGGATTATTTTTACTATTTTCTCCGTTTGATAAGAGTATCAATAAATATTAATAAACTTGAAAATAAGAGTAAATCCAGTTATTGTGGAGTTTAGTGATATGAGTGACACTAATTTATGTGACTAAGATGTTTATTACAAATGGGCATTTTTTAATCACATTACTGGGAGAATACAAGAGAAATAACAAATAGTTTAGTGGAGTAAACATTTTAATTTATAATATGTTAAAATTATTGTTTCACTGCCAGATTATTGTATTTATAGCCAGTAGTTTTTCATCAATGTTAAGGAATTATTGGCTTAAGCTCCTATATCTGGTAGGATAGTTTTCTTATTTCAAGTGTACTAGAAACTAGATGAAAAATACTTTGTTAAATGATTTAGTGTTTTTGCAGAAACGAAGTTCATCCTTCTGGATCAATACATTTAATTAGCAGCAGCTTGATCTAACATTTGTTGACTCCAAGAGCAATTTTTGATTTGTTAGGTCAGTACTCCCCATACCTAACTAGAAAAATCTGCAATTCATCTGGAAATATGATAAAACTAAAAGAAAAATAAGTTCTAAAATTATAAATGAGTGTGTATGTTAGTCCTCAAACAAACTCCACTAACAGTTTATTACAACCACATGTGGTTTTTCATCATCGCTGTAATTTTAATCACCATCCTCTCCTCTCCAGCCTCCTCCAACACACACCTCCAAACCCCTCCAGGGCCGACCCAGCCTGTAGCGAACAAGCAAATTGAAGGGTTAGTCTGCGGACGTCTGGCTCCCTGCGACCCCTCAGAAACGAAGTGAGAGCCGGGCGCTCGCCGTGTGTTTAAACGAAGGTCCGCGTTAACCCCCATTAGCCTCTGCAGCGCCGGACTGGACGATTAGCAGAATACAAATGGCTCCCTCTGTCCTCTCCCACACCTTCCACCACCAGAGTTGCTGACGATGAGAAACGGCGAAATATGATTTGGGGCCAAGCAGGTGTTTACTGCATGCTAAACAGTGTCCTGCTGCTCATTATGCAGGCGCTAATGGTGCGAATACATTAGCAAACTGTGTGAAATTTGCTGCCGCTGATGAAGTGTAGCCACTACCATGTGACCTTGGCTTCCAGAAGATCCAGTCCTGGTTCGAAACAGGGGAGACGCCCGAGGGTTTGGAGGCTGATCAATTATTGATAACTCACTGCCTCTTCATCTTCCATTTGGCTGCAAGTGTGAAATCAAAAAGCATTTCAGATCAACAAGAGCAGAACTACTGTGAGCCAAAAACTGCCCACAACCGCTGAAGCATTTTTAGATGGATTTCATAATTGGGTCATGCTTTGTTAAACCGAGAAAACATTCAAGATTCGATCATATTTACTGAAAATATTGTTCTATGAAAAAGAAATACATGGTGCAGATTTCTTTTGCTAAGGAAAATAAAAGAAATGTATGTCAGAAAGTATTTGCTCACTCTTCATTACATTGTTTTTGAAAAATTAGTTCAGTTTTACCAGCCAGACCTGTTGATTCAATAAATAACTCAGAGACAACGTGAAGTAGACTAACTAATCTCTATAGAAAATGAAGAAAAAAATGAGAAATCGTCAACATCTATCAGTTTAGAAGGGCTGTTCACTATGGATAAAATATATATAAATGTTTCACATCAATCGATGTCAATAATTGTTGATTCGTTTTTTGTTAATATCTGTAATAATGGAAAAACTATCTTTGTTGTTTTATCCAAAGTTTTCACTCCACGTTGTTTTATGTTTAAGCAGTTATGAGGCGCAGTGGTGGAACCAGAAACTTCTGCCGTGGCAGTTACTCAGCAGGTTGTTGCTAGGTAACCATAGAATGAGTTGCTAGGTAACCACAGAGTGAGTGAGTCAGTTGATTCCACCAACAGAAGGAGTATTGTCTGATTTTAATGCTTGTAGGAGTTCTCTTTGGTGAAAACCCTCCCACTATAGCACACGTGTCAAACTCGAGGCCCGCGGGCCAAATCTGACCCGGCAGAAGATTTAATGTGGCCCTCTGGTCTGTAGAAATAGAATCCTTAAGATAATAGTTGTGTTTTTTGAATATTATTTTATCAGTAAGCAGTTTCATTTGTATTGTGCCAAATTAGATAAAGAAGAAAACATGTTTAATATTTAAACATTCTCACAGAATGCAGAATCAGCTGTTTATTGATATTAATAGCTGGTTTTATCAACACATTCTGCCACAAGCTGCCCTTTAAAGACATTCTTGATCATGCTGTGGACCAAAATGAAAACAAGTTTGACATAACTGCGCTAGCGCTAGACACACACATTTGTTTTGGTTGTATTTACCAAGAATGCCTTGTGCGTTCAAACCTCACCAGCGTTCACTTCAACCGAACCCAGACCTCGGTTTTTAGGCGGAACCAGAGTTCGATTTTAAACGAACCGGACTTTCTTTGAATACAAACTAGAGCTCAACTAAAGCGGACTAAACGGGGTTGGTGTGAATTCACTTCTAAAGAATTTAATCCTTTGACAATTCAACAGAAGAACGAAAATGGGTATAAATGAGATGCAAGAGAGACATGGACGGTGAAAAACAGCTTATAACTGACACAATGTTTCAGATACATTTGCAAACTACTCAAACTATCTCTATAAAACCAATATAATAATGACTAAAGTTATGTTGCATTGGCAAAAATGTATTTTTGTTCAATTCAATCATTATTTTTTCTTGAGTTTCGTTCTGTGTTGAACTTGAACTTCATCAGATGAGTCTCGGATTTGTTTCATCAAATATTCAGACGGTATAAAAAACAAATCATCGTGCTATTCCTCTATTGTCGCTGGACCTAAACAATAATTAGCTCTCAGCCTTCAACCTTAACCCGGATCATAAGAGGAGCTGGAGTGAAAACCGCAGAGATGGCAGCCATTAATTTACTGTTCACACAGAGCCGCCCACGCATCCCTTTTCCTCACCTTCTCGTCCTTTTTCCAGGTGTTGTTCTCTCCGCTTTCTACTGTCACGGTTCACTCCACTTCCCACTTTGAGTCCTTGCTCTGTTTTATTTTGCACCTCATACCAATTTGGTATGAATTTTGTCTGCGGATGGAGATCGGCGGCCACTTTAACTCGCTCTCTCTGCGTGTGTGTGTTTGGGTTTTTGTATGCGTGTTTGTTTTTAAAGAAAATATTCGCGGGTCTGTTTCCAACACTTTGTAGACCAGTGAACTGTGGGTCTAATTTCTGAGGATGGCAGAGGTGCTGGAGATGACGGTGCTGTGAGAGCTGCAGCAGTGTGTTTCAGCGGCGCTTCAATTAAAGCGAACTGACTCCGGGGAGAGAAGAGGCGACCGTCTGCCATGATGGTTCGGCCAAACGGGCCGGCCTGACAGAACACACTGATGGAAAACACCGAAGCATGCGTCACACAAACCCATGAACCGCGTTGAGAGCCGGATTCCAGGAATACTGGCTCTATTGACGAGCTCCCTGAGAATTATATTTAACAGAAAATTGCTGCACCTTAGCAGCAACTGAAATGGCAGAACTCTGTTTGCTTTCTCTTAATGTTATTCCCTCTTCGGTGTTAAATTGGTGGAAACACTTTTAGAGGAGTTAATCAAGGCAGCATCTCTTCTTTCCAGCTTTTTGGTGCTGAATGTGTTTGTGGTTTTTACTTTGCAGTAGAAAAATAAGTAAATCTTTACCACAGAGACAGGATGGCTGATCCACAACACTTCGAAGTAAAAATAATCATGAGTTTGTTGTGATTTATCTTTAAACATCTCAACCTTTTTGTCTGACCTTTGACTTCTGGAAAGATTTGGGAATATCCTAAACTTTTCCAACCTTGTGAATATTATTTCTCATAGTTTGGAAACGGTCTTGTAACCGTTCACAGATTGTTAGAATCACAGATTCCCTAAAATCACTGCAGATGTCGTTTCACTTTTGTTTGATTTTAGATGTTGAGTTTCACTCCAAACTCGCTGTTCACAGGTTTAAAGTCTATCGTGGTTCAAACTGAGCAGCAGCCAGTTTCTGCTAATCCAATGCATCAGATTTACGTTAGAGCATAAAGATGCATTATTACAACGCTAAACGGTGTAGATAGAGGACAGAGACAATGAAAAGATAGATAAGATGAATTTATAAAAGATAAAAAAACGGATGGTTGGAAGGATGGATGATCAGATTGATGGATAAACCAATGGATGGATGACTGAACGGACAGGTGGATGGATGAGTCGTTGGATCGATGGATGGATTCAGTCTACAAAGTTTTTCCTCCATTAGCGAATCGCCTCCTCTGAATTCCAGCCATATCTTATATATATCTTATTGATCCTATTGGCCGATCAGCTGGATCTGCAGCAGTTCGTTTCTGTTTTCTGAACGACGGCAACACATTCCTGAAAACCATTTCTCATTCCCTCACATTAACATTCTCAGCATGAAGCTGGATGCCCGGCGGTGTTTTCTGTTGTTGTAAAGCCGATCGTCATCCGGCCTGCCTTACTTTCCCTCCTCCCTCCTCTCAGCTCTACCTGCCATCTCTGCGTATTTCCCCTCCTCGCCTCCGTCAGGGTCCCATGAAAGGCGCCATTTACCCAACTTGTTGCTCTTTAATCTTCACACGTCTCCAGCTCTCCGCCAATTGCGGCAGCGCTCCGGTGATGTAAACACCTCAGTCTACTGTCGCTGCTTTCAAACTGCGAAGAGTGGCGGCTTCTGTAATTGCAAGTTGAAGCGAAGTGCACGTGCTTGAAGACTTTCTGCTCTAACAACACCAATTTGTGTGAATAATCATGTTCATGGCTGACTTCTCTGCACAGTTATGACAAGTGGACTGTAACTGATCTTGAAACACTTGCAGATACCTGTGACTGAGTCGCATTTTCCATAATTAGTTGCGAGCTTTAAAGACACTGTAGAGAAGGAAAGTTAAAGGGGAAGAAGAGACGTGGACGATAATGGAAAGTGAGTAAAAAAGATGAGGAGCTGGAAGCCAAAACGAAAGTCTCTTCCTGACAAATCTGTTATCTTTCTGAGAAACTCTTGCTTCACTTGTGCAGAAAAACAGGAACAGAAATCCTCAGAAAAAACAGAAACTTTCCCTCTGAACACGCTTTTACTGTTCAGTTGGTAAAATGGAACATCTTAAACAAACCAGAATTTATTTGGATGCTCAGTTTTTATTTAGCAGGAAGGAAAGCTCGTCTGAAATCTGGTGCTGACCTTTGAACTGTGGCTCACATTAAAACAAAGATTTCTGTTCATTAAAGAGCGAAACCTGCTGGAGTTCCTCCCTGGACCAAACAGAACCAGACTTTTAGAACTGAACCATGTATGTTGTTCTGTAGTTGGACTACTTAATAATGCTTCCTTTAACAGGTATATGGGCGATACAAAATACGTTCATTACAATTTTTTTGCACAAAATCATTCTTAGATAATGAAATGTCAGGCTACTCTATTCTGCCTACTTTTAGCTGTTTAAGGGCCTCTGTCACTTTAAATCCAAATAAGCTGCTGTTGGCAGCGCCCTAAATTACACTCGCACAAAAAAATGGCTGCAAAAAGATGTGCAATTATATAACCGTCAATCTTTGAAAAGCATTAGTAGAGCCTTCTGCACAACCAACAAGAATGCAGCCAATAGTTTCTGGATGATTTATGAACAACAAAACATTTGTATTTTCCAGCAGCGGTAAAACCAGCTGACCAAACATGCTGGAGTGTTTAAAAACAACACCTTTTTATTTTTGCTTTTAGGTATTAAAAGAAAGAAAAGCAAAACATTTACCAAAAGAGTAATGGATAAATTTTCTACTATGGGACGTCGATGTTTGTGGAAAATGATGTAAATAATAAAAAAGCACTTAGATTACAATGTAGTGATGAGAAAAATATAAGAGATATTAGCGATACTTGTCATTTTGTTGTGGAAATTCAGTGCAGGATTTATTCAGTGCTAAAGAATCCATAGGGAACTTCTAAAATTCTCGTTTCTGATATTTATATTTAAAAAAAAAATTGTTTTGCACTTTTTTAGCCAAATATCAAGAGGCTTTGTCTCAGACCCCTGGTCTAATGAAATGCTGTCACGTTTTTGGTTTTTCAGTCCTTATTCAGTCCTCTGGATTAGCCTCAGTACTTTTAAAATCCTGCAGAGGGTGCTGGTTTGTTAGGTCTCCATCTGACTTTTCCATCCTGATTCACCAAATAATCTTGAATCAATGGACTTGAATTCAACTTCAGACTTCAGAATCACTACTTTCAGACAGACAAATAGCTTTATTTGTCCAAGTAGGGAAATTGTTTTGCAGCACTTACATGAAAAGTTAACAACATAAACAAACATTACACAACAACATTAACAGCTTGGGTGGGTTTGGTGTTAGAAACATAACATCCTCAATCTTTAGCAACTTTCAGCTTTGTTTAACAAACATTTTTTAATCAAATTTTAATCACGCAGCCTAATAGAACTACAATAAGCTTGACAGGAGAAGAAAAGTTGACACTGTATGTTGTTCAGCAAAACTTGAAGATTGTTAAGCAATACCTAAATGAAAGCTCAGGTGACCATGTTTTGCATAAGCTCTTAACATTTATCGTATTTATCTGTTTTCTAAAGAATCTAAAACAGTTTTAATAAAAATGCGGCTTCATTTACTGCCTTATTAAGCAGACATCAGTGCTGCACCACACCAAAAAATGTCAACCTGCCTCGTGACGAGGACTAACAATGAATCTTCACATCTTCATTTTCCGCTTGTCGTCCATCTATATCTCCTCTCCCTTTGTTCCTGTTTTGTCAGCCATTGTAGCCCGGCAATCTTTTCACGTCCCACAAATTAAGGCCTGCATTCAGCCATCAATCACCCCAGTGCAGCTTTTCACAGAGCGAGGAGACGCAGAGGCGAGGCGAGGGAGTCTATCAACTCTTTTTAACGAACTGTCTGAATCACTGCTAGCTATTCAGCGTCGGCCTCGTGCCGTGTAGGAGCTCCGTGTTATTTGGCTGTATGCTTGCTTTCTGTTTTTTTTTTTTTTGGTTGTCAAGGTGAGCTGCGAGGTGATTTGCTTGCTACCTGCTCGTCTCATGACCACTGATCCATTAATACAAACTAATTTTCTCCTCCAGCAGCTGTAGAGAATGACGTTTTTGTTTAACGGCGGTGGGATTGGCTCACGTTTGTCTTTCCTCCTGTGAGCACTTGAAGGAGGTCAGTTGGATTTTTTCCTGAAGAACTCTGAGCTTTCTCAGTGTGACAGTTAATTCATTTAAAAAGCCATTCAAGCATGCATTGTTAGTTTGCTGCCTTTGATCTTCAGAGAAAGCTAAATGACTTGGTAATGATGTGCAGCTGTTTGAGGCTCGGCCTGCGTGATGGAGACGGTGGTTAGCAACGTCAAGATCTCTGGAATTAAACTACTAAGTGTTTTTATTTTTCCTTTGCCTGTAAACCTTTTAAAATAAATGAAATAGTGTTTTAGTTTGACATGCTTTTGTCATGGCAAAAGTATTCAAACCCTTTGCATTTTGTCACATTACTAAATTGCAACTTTAAGGTTATGGGGGAATTTTTCTGCCATAATTTGGGAGCGCACAGTTTCAGTTTGAAAGCAGGATTTTATGTCTTTTGTTCTCAAAACTTTTATTACTTTTACTAAAAACTTCTGCTCTCATTGATCTTTTTCAAACTTTTCTCCACTCAAAACTTGTCTCTGCTCAAATCAAATCTCCGCTTGCAAACTTCTCTGCTCGCTTGCGAAACATTTTCTGCTTGTTCTTGGAACAGAAAAGAAACGTTGCCTGGCAACCTCTCAGCCAATAGAATCAAAGTGTTTTACTGGGTGTGTTTGTTTCCTTCTAGTGGGTGTGCCTGCTATTTAGATAGATAGATAGATAGATAGATAGATAGATAGATAGATAGATAGATAGATATCATGTGGTGACTAAGTTGTGGATCCATTTCTTTGGTTTAGTTGAACAAACTCCTGCCTAAGATCAATAGGCTGTTAACGATCAGTAGCGCACTTCTGGCGGATATTTAATAGCCACACAGGCACACCCACTACAAGGAAACAAACGCACCCAGTAAAAAACTTTTAATTCTATTGGCTGAGAGGTTGCTAGGCAACAGCACTTTTTGTTTCAAGTACAAGCCACACCGTTAAATTTTTTTTAAGCCAGTTTTGATATGCATAATTTTCACAACAACTGAAGTAACATAATAAGTTGATTGTGAAATAAAATGTTAGCTGTCAGCTGGTCATTAGAAATTATTTTAATATGTTAAAATGTTTGCAATACAGACATGCATTTATGATACACTGTGCTAGTTATAGATATACAAAATAATAAAAACCAAGTTAGCATGAATATCGATTTATCAGATGATGCTACAGATTACTACTGTTTTGTTTTGTTTGCAATGAGACGTCCACCTAAAACTGGCTCTGCCAGTACGAAGCAACAACAAGCTAACAGCAGTACAGAAGAAATGTGTAAACAGGCTAATACTTTTTCATCGCTCTGCAAAAAAGAGGAGTGAAGGAGGAAGTTATGTAGTATTTCTATCTGTTCTTCAATCAGCTCTTCCCAGATTCACTCTTACACTTGGAGCAACAAATAACCTGGGATTTTCAGAGGAGAAGGATATATAAATAACAAATACTTTATTAAAACGCCTTTGGCTTACATCCAATGTCTCTGATTTCATCTCAGCCAAGTGATGCAGCAAAACTTCAAACACAACTTGTAAAACATTCAAGGCTTATTTGAAGCTGCAACACAAACACACAAGCTAAATCGAAGCCAGAAAGCTTCCCTGTGAATCTTTATGTTGGTTTAATTTTAGCCTAACCATCTGCTGCTGATATTAGCTAAACTGTTCTCTTGCTTCCCCGCCTTCTACTTTTGTTTTTAGTCATTTCTCCAAACATCTTCTTATTTTATGGCTAGTTTTATACATTGATTGCTGATTTTCTTAAGAACAAAACTTCTCAATATGGATGTTTGTCTCTGTTTTTTAATTTCTAATTCCTTATCCTTGTTATAAAACTCATGTGTTGTCTGCCTGGCAGAGCTTTTCACCCAGACCTGCTTCATTACTGATTGTCCTATAAGCTCTCTGTATTGTGCACAGTATATGAATAAACCTGATTGAGTGATTTCACCTGACAGTTCTTGGTAAAATAGTTTTTTCCACAACAGAGGTCAGGTTTAATTTTGCAGTAACTTCCTCGTTGGGCGCTCGTGTTGGCCGGGCCGGCGGTGAGACGCCATCCTGTATCGTGGCAGATGTCTCTCACTGTGCGATTACTCACTGTCAAGTAGGCGGTAAAAACAGGTGACACATTTATTTGCGGGGCGTGTGGGAACAAGACTCTGGCAATTAGTCATCATTTGTGCAAATGTTCCCTCTCTCCACTTTCATTTCCCAGATAAACCGGTTTTCTCCCTAAATCAAACGCGGTCGGTCGCCAGGCGGACCCCACCTTCCAGCTCCACCGCAGATGTATTTCCATAAAACATGCGGCTTCTGCTCTGTGAATAGATGATACCACCTCGTTCCATGCCTGGCGTTAATGCGGGAGAATTATTCTGCAGCACACCAAGTTCCCCCTTTTAACGGCGTACTTGTGTAACACTTAATGTGCTCTCCACTGATCTGCTCTGCTTTCATCTGCAGAAGACGAGTTCTGCCGCCTCTTTTTTAATACTCTGCTTAAAGTCGATGCAATTAAAGGTCAAATGTGTCTTTTTTTGTTATGTCAGGTTATGTATGATCTACATAAAGGCAAAAGTCTTACTAGCATTCTTTTATAACACAATTTAGCATTATAACTTCATTGTGGGATTACTTTTTGAACCATGTAAACAGTTTATGCAAAGTTTTTTTTATGTTAGAACAGGTGTGCTGTTGACTGATTGAAGGTCCTGACGAACCAATAAAAATATAGTGATTTTCACTGAAATACTTGGGGCCTGAGCCTTGACTTAGACTTCTGCTGAAAGATAACTTGTTTCTTTTGCTTAAAGATCCAGAGGAACAGGAACAGTTTCACCAACCACCTAACTTGAAATTGCCCCCCAATAACACAACATGTTAAACAACCTGAAATGAAAATATATGAAATGAAATATTAATATAAAGATAATGCTGCTTAATGCACATATTGTTGTTGTTTTTGTTCGTCCATGCTGTTTGGTAGATATAACGGGTCATGAACACGTCTACTCGGGGCATGTTGAGTTATTTTCAGATTCTGAAATCAAAAAAGGAGTTGTTCTTTACTACCAAGTGTTGTTCTTATATTTGTAATTTAGAAGCACAATAAAAAAAATAGACTTGCGTTGCTTTGCCAAAAACAAAAATCTTCTTCATTACCATTTAATATAAAATTATCCACCCATTTCTATCAATATTATTTATCTATTGTATTTAATCAATGCAGTTTAACCATTTTTAATTGAATAACAATAGTTGTTGACGTCCGAGCAAAGAACAGTTCTCATCAACAGAGCCGTTCAAAAGAATCGATTCGTTCATCAGCAGGTGTAACCTGACTTCCTCTGATCATTAATCCTGACCTTGTTTTCTTTCCAGTGACATCATCAGTTTTTCTCTTGAGTGACTCATTATTTTTTTATTTTTTTCCCTCCCCTCCAGGGGGTCTTTTTGTGGGCTCTAGTGTCCCTTATATGAAAGCAGGCTGACAGGAAAGGGGGAAGACATGCGGCAAATGTTGCTGGGTTCGGGAATCAAACCCGCAACGGCCACGTCGAGGACTCAAGGCCTCCAAACGCGCTATCCCCTACGCCACCACATCACGCCCATTGTTATTTTTAAACACAATCCTTTGGTTAGCTAGCTGTGGCGTCGCATTTTGAGCTAACGTAACGTCACGTTTCCATGCAGTACCTAAAGGCTGCTGTAAACTAGTGGAAGAGAAACCAGTATCCTCCTGGGTCCACAGCTGCACACACTCATGGCTGAAGCATCTAATCCCATTTAACGTGTGTGTATCTAAATTGGTATTTGCAGCTAGCTGCCACCGTTACCCAGCTGTGTCTAACACAACAAAAGCAGCGCTGATGCTTGGCGGCAGTGGAGCAGAGACACTTCCCGCTCAGCAGAGACACTTCCTGCTCCACATTAACCTCCCTCTGCTTACCCACTGTCTGCTGACCCAGACCCATTACACTCCTACAGGTAGGAGATGTGCTGCTCTCCAAATCCATGTTGAGGTGAAATGTACTTCTAATCTTGGCATTGAGTAGAGCAAGCTGGAGCGCAACACCTTTCTGCAGCAGCAGGTGTGAATGTATGCAGCTAAAGGAAAACAGTTTATCGCCTGCAGGAATTTCTTTACCAGTTTCCCCCTTCACATCTGAACTTGATATGATGATTATTATTCATCATATTCCCACATCATTGCTTGCAGATGCCCCGTCGTACCCGCCGGGACCTACACGCCCCGAAACTAATAATGTATGCGTTAACACAGCTGCGGTGGCGTGCAAACCCAACTGTGAGGTGAAGGTGTTTAGCTCAGGTGACGGCGCGGCGCTGTGGCAGGTACAGTGCGGTCCCGCAGGGGGAACGTTGTTCAGCATTCAGACGCCCAGCTGATAAATATACTTCTGATGCTGCAGAGTCAGCGGGAGCGACCGGCGCTCACAGAAAACACGACGTCTTCAGGTGGTTTGTTCCACAGCGGAGGGACCAGAGGGAGCTATATATATATATATATATATATATATATATATATATATATATAATTTGTTTTAATATGTTTCATTGAAATATTTTTAGTTCACTAATTTACCAACTCCCTGATTGATACATAGTCTTATATTCTTTTTTTATTTAAGTCCTTATATATTTAATTACTTAAATGTTTATGAATATATAAGGCTACATGTACCAATTTCTCTGTGAAATTAACTTTTTCTTGAGCAAATATCACAGTGGGAGTAAAAGAATGTGATGAAAACAAAACAAGTTGTGTGAAAAAGTCAAATTTATTTCTAGAATGTATTTTATTTATTTTTCATTATTTTTGTGTTCTTTATGTCACACCCTCTGATATGCTCTATCGATGGGAACGGGAAAAATATTTTCAATTTTGTGTTTGGCTCGTATTCAGTGACTGCACGGTAGTTTGTTGATATTCTTTTATTGTTATTTTATTTCATTTTTAAAGTATTTTTTCTGCTACCAGACCCAGCAGAGACGCTTCATGGCAACGAACCAGAAAAAGAAATAAGTTTTAGAAAACAGCTATAATCAATTAAATTGCTGTGATTATAATACATTTCCTAGCCAGGAAACTAACTCATTACAAATATTGTATGGACATTATGAGTATTTCTGTTCTCCTACTGTCTCAAATGCACCACAGGATCTAATTGTTTGTCCAATTGATTTCTTATTTAATTACCAGACAATCAAATTAGTTAAAACTGGAAATCCCACAGAAACTTAAGGAGAATTAAAGTGATACCAAAAGTTTTCAGCAGTGTTGTATAAAGTACTGAAATCTCAGAGTCAAGTAAAAGTACAAGTACCTCTCCAAAATATGACTTTGGTAAAAGTCGAAGTCACTGACTGAAATGTTACTTGAGTAAAAGTCTTAAAGTATTTGAAACTTCTTGTACTTAAGTATGGAAATTACTGTAAAAATGGATGTACTCAAGTAATGTAATGAAAAGTACAAGTAAAAAGTAAAACAAAGCAAATGCAGTTTGAATGACATTTTTTATATTTTGGTAAACTTGTCAAATACACTTAAAATAATGTACCCAACCAAGTGCAGGCAAAATTAAACCTGCTAATAGATATACCTGCAGGCATCATTTAGTTAAGAAAATTAGGTGCTTTACCTATAGCACAAGGTTAACTTAACCTGCTTTACAACTGAACCAGCTTCTTAGTATACCCTCCAGGACAGAAAATACAAAGTTTTTGTAAGCCTTAAGTTTTCCCTTCAAGTAAGGTCAGTGCTGAAAATGAGAAAAATAAATAGTACAGAAAATGCGGCCAACATGAAGAAAAAGAGCTGTTACGATTACTCTACTTCACAAATCAGTGGATCAGTCAATCCTACAGTCAGTAGGTGGTGCACACAACTGGTCATTATGCAAAAGAAAAAAAGAATTGGGAGAGAAATGCAGCTTATTGGCATCTGTAAACCTGGTTTTGAACTTGCATGCCTTTCCTATATTCGTTAAATTTAGTCTAAATTGCTATCGCTATGGCTTCTGTCCCCCCTTGAACAGAGGAGTCTAGGTAGCCTGCTACAGTCAACATTAGGCCTAAGCTAAATACACCACATGTGGAACTGAAACAATGCCAAACAAAGTTCATTTATGGTCAAGATTTCACAATACAGTAGTGCCTAGTGACCAAGCTATAGTTACTGAAACAGGAGGATTATAACCATTTCATAAGAAGTTACCTCGATGTGTTTCTTCAAGTTGGACGGGGAGTTTTTGTAAGATAGAATTTCCATGTGACTGCTACTGATTGCGAGACTTGCTTTGTGTTTAATGGGAGAAGCGAAACAGGTGTATCCTAATTAAAAGTAAAGAAATCAAGAAATGGCAAAAAATGTGGAATGAAGATAAGAAAGGAAGAAGATTATATGAAGTACAAAAGTCAGTTTGAATTCGAAGCATTAATGAACGAAACAGAAGAGAAGAAATAATAATTAGTAGATTAAGAGTAGGTCATACCTACTTAAATGACATGCTTTATAAAATAGGGAGGAAAAATAATGATAAATGTGAGAGATGTGGAGAGAAAGAAAATGTAGAACACATATTGATGAACTGTAAGTCAAATGAACTCGAAAGGGAAGAATTAAAGAGAATAGTTAGAAATATGGGGCATGAATGGAATCTTAAAGGTATATTAGGAAATGAAGGAAACATAACAGATATTCACAAATTAAGGAAAGCATTGTTTATTTATCTTAAGAATACAAAATTAAAAAGTAGAATTTAATAGATATGAAGTAATGCTTCTACACACTCATGTACAGTAGGTGGCGGTATGCACCTTAAAGTTGCTTGTGATCCGCCATAATAGAAAAGAAGAAGAAGAAGAAGTATCCTATTGGTGGTGATGAACAAGCCCAGGCAAGCAGGCTACGGACTTTGTTCGGTAGCCTACTTGCTACTTGCTAATCAGTAGGTGGGGTCAAAACACTTGCGTTTCTCTCTCTCGCTTTTTTGTAACGAGTAACTAAACCACACATTGAAAATGTATCGGAGTAAAAGTACGCAATTAAGTTCGGAAATATAGTGAAGTAAAAGTGAAAGTCATCAAAAATTTTCATACTCCAGGAAAGTATGAAGTACTCCAAAATATACTTAAGTAAAGTAGTGAAGTATTTTTACTTCGTTACTATACAACACTGGTTTTCAGTGGGTAAGAAAGTAAAATTTTTCCTTCATTGTGATTGGCAATGCAGCGAAGAGGAACACTTTGTTGTACTTTTCATATCCGCAGAATATATCCAGCATCTCCCTAAAAAAAAAAAGAGAGAGAGAACTGCAAGAGCTTCATCACTTTTTAAGATAATTTTCTTGAACTGACTGGATTGTGGGGAGAACAGAGTGCTGCTCAGTGTGTGTTTAATTGCTGAAGGCTGTTTCTGTAAGTTGTGACTGAGTGAAAAGGGATAATGATGCCATCAGTACAAATGGTGCCTTCAGCAACAAAACGAATCTGTGAGGCAACTGAAAAGGAGACCAAAAGCATTTTCAGTCATTTATTTAGGAAAGCCGCATACAAGACATTTCTATTTTAAGATTTTATTGGCTCTAGTGGCCTTTATTTGATAGTGAATTGACAGGAAAGAGGGAAGGGGAAAGGTTGCCAGAGCGGGAATCGAACCTCCGACAGCCGTGTCGAGGACTAAGGCCTCCATATGTGGGTTGTGCTGAACCCCTGCGCCACCACAGCACACCCAACATTTCTAATTTATAAGTGACATCATTACAAAAACACCAAGTAATGCAAGAATTACTTGTAACTTTGTTTTTATTTTAACTTCTGCAGCAAAAAATATAATTCAGCTAAGCTTGTAGCTCAGGCAGATTCATTTGTTCATAAACTTTAAAAAAGTGATATTATTATTACCTACCTTTTAATAACATTTTCCACCATGCCATTTATGTCAACATGTAGCTTCAGCTTCAACTTCTTTTTAATTCTCAGTTAAAACATGAAAAAGTCAGAAACAACTGACTCTAAGCAAGTAGCGTCAGAAAACAAGTTACTGCTGTTCTGTTAAAACTAGAGTCTGCTTTTATTTCTGCTGTTCGCGTATAAAACACAGCTTCATGTTTCAATAAATGATCAAGAAAAACAATTATCTATCACAACTACTAATGATTTGTTTTATTTGCTAACCTTATAGCAAGTTACAGTTGCTAGCCATTGAAGCTAACCCACTACTCAAATAAATCTACACGTTCTTTCATGTAAAATTAAGTTACCATTTTTTGGACACAATAATATATATATATATATGACTGTATCTGGTGCTATCAATATGTAATTCATTAGAGGTTGAGATTTGGATTGGTTTTTTTTGGGAGTTAAGCAGATTTTACGCTGTTTTTGGGCTGGAAACTCTCAGCCAAATCTGGCAACTCTGGACCTCACTGCGAGGCTCATATGGGGAAGTACGCGCATGTTGAGCCACCATGAGGTGAGGTCATCATCACTAAACCGACTCTGAGGGTCTGTTGGTCTGTTGTGAGTCACAGACGGGGAAGCAGTGGATGGAAAATGCTGAGTGACGCTCGTTTTAGTTGTGAAAAACATTTACTATCATCTGTACGTCCTGTCGAGTCATCACATTTATGAGGAAACTAAGACTTCCTGCAACATGGAAAGAGATGATTCCCTTTGATTGTACTCTTCGTCAGTCTGTCTCTGCTCCCTGAAGATTTATAAAATAGATGCTTTTGACTTTCAGCATAAACTGCTTATTGTTGGGGAGACCAACGAATCAGAGGACCAGCTTGAGGCTGCATTTTCCTTTTTAAATGTGCAAACGGAACGTTTGAAAGACGAACAGTAATATTTGGTGTTGGGGTCATCACTTGTCCCGTAGTCAGATTATTTGTTTGTAAGCACAGCAGATGAACTGCAGAAAGAGTCAGCCTCTAAATGCTCACTAGTTACCATAGTTACTTGTATTAATCTTGCTGTTTTAACACTAGCTAGCATGTTGTTAGCGTACTACATTTGTTTATCACAGCATGATAAAGTAAGTTATTCTACCAAACTGACATTAGTGAATGAGATGCGTCTTAATGATGCATTAAATGCAGGCGAATCAATAAATGACGAGAGAAAATGGCTGAAGAGTTGGACATTACTAACAAGCAAATACTAAAGCAATTTGTTCATGGTAAGATCTTCAGGTCTTAGTGAGATATGTCGAGTCTGTCTAAATAAGACAAACATGTATATGGGGACCAATAAGGGCACCGGAAAGCGGTTTTCCTAAGATGTATGTTTTCCTATTTAGCACGCAAAGGACAATAAAATAATTTCTTCTTAGCTTCATCAGAAGTAGAGGGAAAATGAAGATGGTAGCTGCATCCATCAAGGCAGGTGATAAACTAAAAAAAATCAAAATAAAAAATGCAACAGGTTGAACCGGAGACGATGTGAGGTACAGAGACGATGTGCTAAAAATAAAACCTTTAACAGATGCAGACTCAGCATAGCTTCATGAGGGATTTGCGCCAGGCGAAGAAAGGTGATTTTTGCTGGCTACAAGTAATAAATTATTTTATTATCTTGACTGTAAATAGTTTACGTAATTAGAATAATGTTTTCTTTCCTGCTTTCTGAAGCAGACATGCTGACACAACGTGACGTCGACTGATATTCCCTCTACCGACAAGGAGTCAGGAATACCGCTTAAAGATGATTTCAATCATGCCTGGCAAATTGAAAAACCTGTTCCCCTCCTCGCCTGTGGTGGCGCTGCACCAAGAACCACTGAAGGAAGCAACATGAAAACCTTTGAAGAAGACAGAAGTTGTTTACATTTCGTCTTCATGAAATGTAAACAAAAATGGAGTGACGTCAGATTTTAGCGGTTGTAGGATTTCTCTTTTGTCGTTGGTAAAAGACTTTGAGTCATTTCTCCTGCTAGTGCCAGATACACGCGTTTGTTTTGATTGTATTTACCCAGAATGCACTGCGCCGTAGTCCACTTCCTGCTTTTGGAGCGTTACATACACATTCAAACCATGCCAGGTTCACTTAAATCAAGTTTCTTTATTGGAAGAAACAGTTTGCTTTTCACATCTCCCCCAACGAACCAGAGTTTGATTAA
This sequence comes from Xiphophorus hellerii, assembly GCF_003331165.1. NCBI lineage: Eukaryota > Metazoa > Chordata > Actinopteri > Cyprinodontiformes > Poeciliidae > Xiphophorus > Xiphophorus hellerii. The sequence goes on from NC_045684.1 coordinate 9,822,976, forward strand.
AGTGGACTAAACAGGGCTGGTGTGAATGCACCCTTCGATTCCATTAATTCAGCACAATGAGTCAAACTGTATCAGAGGTGCACGAAACCAGCTTCCCTGCATCGCTAGAATTATTGCCGGATGCAGCTTTTGTGCAGCTAACAGGAATATATCTGCAAAAATACAAAGTAAGAATAGAAATACATAGAAAAGAAAGTATGTGAAAGAGACCCAGGCTGAGGGAAAAGCCATTCTCCTGAAACACAATGCAGGACGGTGAGCTCCAGCTAAATAAATTATCACGGGGGCTATTTTTAAGCTGAAGTGTAAATGCAGTAATCCTTGGAGCAGGAGCTGCGAAGAGCACAGAAGCCACATCAGGGAATACAGCTCTGCCTTTATCTTCCCCTCCTGCCTGCCACACGGCCCCGCTTCCCTCCCCGCATCCCCGCGCCTCCATCTTCCCTCACTTCATGCGTTTCTTCGTCTCCTTTTCCCCCTCTGTCTTTTCTCCCTGTGCCTTTTTATATGGTAAAAGCCTCTTTTCTGTGTCGAGAGTATTTTCCTTATCACTGCGCCCGCTGTGGGGAATCCACCAACTTCTATTGTAATAAACAATAACAGAGCTTTGAACAAGACAGGGAGGAGAAACATGCATGTGGCCGCAGTCAGAGGATATCAGGCCACACTGGGTCATTCCTCAACGCGCCAGCTAGTCTTTCTCAGCTCTATTTTTTATGCTTTCTTGCCTTTGTGGGAGAATACAGTGAGAGTTTCTCTGAACCTGTATTGTGTTGTTTGGGTTTGTGAGAAAAGACCCTCCTCTGGTGCTGTTTAATAGCACATAATGGGGCGTCGTTAATCACAGGGGCTGGCTGAGGTTTTACAAGGTTAATGACTGTACCCAACCTCTCCACTGCGTCTCACTGGTTTGGTGTTTACCGGCTGTGCAGAAGAAGTACAAGGGACTCCATGTTTACAGTGGCTCTGAAAACTGATGCAGTGCATTTTCCCACACTGCCAGTGTAGTGGTGTTTTTATGATAGTAGTGCATAATTATGAGCTGAAGAAAAAATATTTACTTTTTTTAAATTTCTGAAAAATGTTGGTATTCACATCCATTCGCAGAACCGCCGTTTTCTGCAGTAACAGTGTCTACTCTGTGAGTAGGAAATGTTCACTTAGACCACATTGTGTTTAGGGAGACAGTTGCTAATTTTGAGATAAAATTTTAATGGTAAACCTCTAATTTCAAAAGCTGTTTTTTGATAATTTCTTTCTAAGATGCGGTGGAGTTTTTCGGTTGTGTCAAAGTTTGTGTATTTTGCAAAACTGCAATGGAAACACTTTTTTCTTCCGTCACACAAGTTTGATACTAATAACCAGACGTCACAACTGCCGGAGAAGTCGAAGACAACAAGAGGAAGTAGTTGGAGAATTATGGCGCTGATACTGATAAAGTTTTGCAAATATTTGTAATGGAATCGCAGCTAGTTTTGCATTTAGACTAATATGTTTGTAGCAGTGAGCCAGAGAATTTCTTCCTCACTTCCTGTGTCCTCTGCACGCTCGAGACGTTCCTGGTAGATGTTTGACCTGTGCATGGTTTCTAATGTCTAATGCTGCGTTCACACCAAACGCGGCAGATTTCGTGCGTTCAACGCATCAAGCGTGTCCGACACGGCCGAAGCGTTTGACGCTGGAGTCAAAAAATCTGAATTTTCGCCGCTTGACACAGAACGTCAACCAATCAGAGAGACTCTGCTATGTGACGTAGTGACCTGTAGTTGGGGTTCTGTAACGATATTCAGGCACCGATAGCGACTCTCGTTGGCGGCCATTAAATGATTTCAGTAAATAAAACCTAGACACGCAGTCTTTCATTGTTTTCTGGGAGAGAAAGAAAAGGTAAGAGACTCCACTGCGCGTCGAGCCGATATCAGCTGCCACCGTTGTTTATTCAATATAAACTGAACACAAAATGTTCAGCAAAGGCATCGGAGCCTCTGCTATGATTGCAGACGCTTTCACTACATAATGTTTTAGTGCCACTCTGTCAGCTTCACCCACCATTGAACAACGACTCGTCCCAACACGCGTCGAGAGCAAAATGTCAAGCATCTGACTTCAAAGTGAACACACGCCCAACTTAAAGCGTCGGACCCGTTTCGAAACGCGTTTGGTGTGAACGCAGCATGAGCTGTGGATCTCTGCAGCTCCTCCATATTTACCCTGGCCTCTCTGATTACTGCTCCTCTTCTGGTGACAAAACTGTCCAAACAGCTTCTTTGGTTTCATTCTGACTCATGAAACTCTGTTTTTCCATTTCGATTCTTCCTGACTTGTCAACTTTTGATGAATCTGTTCTGTAGTAGCCACTGAATCACCTGTTCAGACTTTTATCTGTTAGCCTGCAGATATCTTACAGTCACAGAAGTTTTTCTTATTTGTTTTAAGTAGCTAAGGGCTTTTGATGAAACTTTGGACTGTTTTCCAGTGGTTTTATTACGTTTTTTGTTTTAAATCTCCCTACACTCAAGGTCTTTCAGGCGTGATGAAATAATCTTCTCTCACAGCCTTAGTGGAAGCTCCTTTGTTTTTATTGTAACTCGCATTTAAAATCTCGATGGGATTTATTTGTGCCTCACAGCTGAAGCAAATGAAGGATCATTATGGAGTCCCCAAAGGCCTAATTATGTTAATTAACTCCAATTTAGGAAATGAAAACTTTCAGACAGCTTCAAAACAAACAGTTTTATAAAGGTGTTGAGAAATTATGGCGTTGCTGTCTTATCAAAATATACAGATATATTCAAAGACTTTTTCTTTGTCACCAAACTCATGAAGAAAGCAGAATCGTACATCGACAGTTGAGTCCAGATACTTTGCTAAATAAAAAATAACACACACAACATAAAATCAGTTCAGATTGCCTAAATTATTTTTAATTGCTCAGTAAAAACACCTTTACCTTGTTCTGAACGTTGTGATAACTGGACGTCCAATTTAATTTTTTAAAATATGTCTCATTATTTTTGACATTTAGCAAATAATTTTGGTAATCATAGCTGATCTCAAACAGAAAAAGCTTAGTTTGAGTTATTGTCAGTCAAAGTGATAAATATCTGCTTTTATCCTGATATTTTTATGTCGTTTTAGTTTTATTTACTGCAGTCCTGCATTTATTTCACATAATGTTTCAGCTGTGAAGGTCCCAGTAGAGGATTGCAGTTTGCAGCGTTCCCTCATTTGTGTTGAGGTGATCAAAACAAATGAGGTGATCTTGTGGTCACCTTATCTTGTGGCCTTAGATATGTTTAACCCTCCGTTAGCGAGATGTTTGGAAGAGTTCACACCAGTTATACCGTCACAACAGAACCGGGCGAATCTGTGTTTCTGCAGAAGCTGCGGCTACATGAGTCATCCTCAGATTTCTGCAGCCGCATATTCAGAAGCCTGCATGTCAGCTCGCTTGTTGTGACACAACCGAGGAGGCTTATTTTTGCCGTTCCACTTTCTGTGCCGCCACGTTGCCGCCTTTAAGCCCTGGAGGCCCTGACAGATTCACGTCAGGAGAGATTTGCTGCGTAGATGAAGCAGGAGGAGAAATAATACAAAAAATGTGGAGCTGAATCCGAGTGTCCCCCGCTGAGCAGCGAGAGGACGCTGCAAACATGGAGGTATGGTTTGTGCACGTGTTGTATTCACAGGAACAGAGCAGGGAAAATGCTCCGGTAAACAAACACAACTTGACACAAATACTGAACTGTTTTGATTTTCATTGTTATGATTAATTGAGGGATTGAATAAAAAAATTGGTAAATTATTGGTACTGAAATAACAGCAGTGTTAATAGCTGATATCAACATCGGCCCAATTTTTCATATTTGTTCATCCCTAACAATTACTTTTCACAACTAACCTGTAACAATAACAGCTCACTTTTTAAATTAACCTGGACCAAAATGACACAAAAATCTGAAATTATATTCAATTTAATAATAAAGCAGCAGGCTCACAAGGACACTTATTAAAAAATATATTTTCTCCCAGTTTTCAGTTTTTATCTTCAGTCAGTTTATTACACAAACTCCCACTTTGTCCAGCCATTTATTATAGCTTTTGTGTCCATGTTAGTGACTTAATTAATATTGATTTGATTAAATGTTTAAATTTGCATTTATAGTTATTGTTTGTTGTACTTACTTTTCAGTTTATTTTAAGTTCTGATTTGTGTGGTAAGGGTTTTTTTTCGCATGTCTTTTCGTAATCTTTGTGTGTTATTGAAGCAGTTGAATTTAATTTTGTGTTTAATTTAATCTTGTTTTTGTCTTTTTATGAATGTTTGTAAAGGATTCTTATAGTAATGTCTGATATGGACCCCAGGAAGAATAATGGGGAAACTTACTTAAACAGATAAACATCCACCAGGTTTGTGCTCCACCATAGATTTATTGAGTCTGGGACGATATTACATTTATTTTCCGGTTTGTCCGTAAAGCTTCTGGTAAGCATCAACAGAGCAGCCGCTCGTTCAGTCTATCTGCTCACCTGTATACATGCACCCGCCGCGCACTTCCCCACCGTTCGCTCTGAACCGGCCACTGGCAGGAGGAAGGCTGGTGTATTATTATTATTATTATTATTATTATTGTAAATAAATTAAATACAGTCGGAACAAACTTAAAAATTTAACTTTATGCTGCTAGCACTTAGCAACAACTCGTAGGAGGAAGTGAGATCGCTGCGCAACACAAATACTCACCCGGCCGCAACACGGTGCGCTAAATAATAAAACATAATTTAACAAACCTTTGAGTGTGAGGAATTTTAATAATCAAGGAACTCAAATCTTTCAAGGAATCATCATAGCCATACTTGAAATACTTGTTTAATCAGGAAAAGGAGAGAGGAGAACATCTTGTCCCTAATTAACTTTTTAAATAAGATATGTTTCTCTTCTTGAGTTCAATAGAGGCTCAATGTCCTTCTTGGATTTCAATAAACATTTATTGTCTGTTAATAATGTCCCCAAAATGTCGTCAGAACTAAGAAAGGAAACACAAACTTAAAATATAGAGGATTTAGTCAATAAAAGACAAATGAAATAAAGCTGTACCTCATTGGCTGCATTAATTATATAGGAATATCGTTGACTTTATACAGCTACTTGTAACCAGGCTCTAAATGGGCCAGATAATGTTTCCCCATAGGGAACAACATGACATGTGGAACAAAAGATACGTTCCCCCTTACATTTGAATGTCTTTAAACAAATAAATGAACATTACCCACATGAATTTACTTCAGGTTATTACTTAATGTTTCATATCAAACACTGATATGCATTTATTGCCATTTTTAACTGAACATTGACAGCAGCAAAGACAAATACCTTCATATGTAAATGTTTATAGAGTTTGACGTTAGTTTTCAGTTAAACACATGCACCAAATGTAACCCAGCTGCACTCGTTGACCTGTAGAGGTGGACCGGTTCAGACAGACATGATGGACTCCTAACAGCAGCAATATCTTGAACTGGACCCTGACTGGAACAGGAAGTCGGTGCAGAGACGCCAGCGCTGGTGTAATCTGATCATAGCATTGGGTTCTTGTCAGAAGGCGAGTTGCAGCATTGTGTACAGAGTGCAGCTGCTGAACAGTCAATTTATCGAGACAGACATAGAAAGCATTACTATAATCTAAACCAGATGTAATAAAACCATGAATAATTTTTTCTATATTTGATAGAATATAGATGACCTAGAGTTCTTCATTGAAGAGGTTGGGATACAGAAAACATGTTCACTAACTTTTGACATTAATGATATTTTAGTTTAATCAGTTCTGCCTATTTTAAAATCCTCCCAGAATGAGATGTTTTAAGGCGTCTTGTCACTTTACATCTATGTAAGCTGCTGGCCACGCCCCCAACTCAACATTTACACTCTTTTAGTGTTTGGGGCTGTCTTAAGAAATATTAGAGACCCAAATGGAAGTACAAAAATGTGTAAAGTTTTCATTTTGCATAATAGATTCCCTTTAAGTTAATCTATCTCCAGTGACAGACTGGTAGATTTGAAGATAATCAGCAAAATGATCAATATTATGCTTCCTGAAAATGGAAAATGAAGCACAGAGAAAATAGGATGGGACCCAGAATACAGCCTTGAGGTACACCACAGGTTAAGTCAGACATAAAAGATGCTTTTCTAATGGACTGAAAAACTCTTATGATTCAAAATCTACATATTCAAGGTATTGACGCATGACTCAAGATGTGAATTAACAAAACTGTTAGCAAAGGTACCAAAGAGCTTAAGGAAAATAAAGTTTCCTGAATTAACTTCTAAAAGCAAATAAATTAACTGTTTATACTCCAACCTGGCTGTAGGACAACACACAGTCAGCTGTTTTAGTTATAAATTAGATATTTAAAATCAACTTGGGGAAGCACAAAGAGGAAAATATTTTTAAAACAAATATCCATGACATGTTAAAATACGCCTGTCACATATTCAGGCTGGAGGCGAGCGAGAGAGAGCAATACTTTAAGCAGATAACAGAGAAGATCACAGTAAAGTTGCCATTTTTAGTCGTTTTAAACTTTAAGTCTGTGTGTACTTGTTCATATTTAATTTGGTAATATTGACCTTTTACATTTTAAAAAGCATACAGATTGAATCAGCTGTTTTAGTTGCTCATATAAACTTATAATTTTGTCTAAAAGGATAATAAACTTAATAAACGTTTATAGAGTTGGCCTCTGCTCCTAAAGTAAGAGGAATCATGTCAGAAAGGTGTTTTTATTGAATAACTTAAAGAAAATAGCAAACAAATTCAGATTCTTCTGGAAACTTTAATCTTTCCAGATTTTTAAAACACGTTTAAAGACAATTTGTCTCTTTTTTTCACTTTTATAGACTCACTTTAATACACATTTCCACAGACATAGCAGCAAAACAGTGTGCTATGCTGCTGTTTTTGCAAATAAAAACACCATTTATGTGTTTTTGATAGTTTGTGCAGAAGTTGCAGCTCTGCTGGAGAATTGATGCAGTATATAATTGGTACTGGAGGGACAGAATCAGTGCAACTGCAGAGCTGTAAAAAGTTTTAATGCTTCACTTTCCAGGCAGCCATTGTTGTGAACTTTTATAATGGTCCTGATCAGCAGTTTATTTCTGTTTTTGTCCGTTTTTCTTGGCTGATTTCTTTTTTTATTCTTTTAAAAACACAGTACAAGCAAACAGAAAATATTTTGTATTAATTAGTTGAATATTATTAACAGTGTGTGTGTGAGAGAGTGTGTAAACAATGATGTGATCTGAATGATATTAGTGTGGAGAGGTAATAATAATAATGTCAATAATAATAAATCAATATATTATTTGTGAGAGGAAGATAAATACAGACTAAATATTGTCTACATTTACCTGATTTTTTAAATTCTTTGTGTCAAACGCTGATGGCATGTAGAGCAGGGTGTCAAACTCGTTTTCGTTTTGGGCCAAATCAGGATCCTGAATGCTCTTAAAGGGCCAGTTGCATCAAAATGTATTGATGAAACCTGTTCACAAACTGTTAAAATCTCAATTAATTCTTAAAATTAAATAATAATGAATGTCTTTTTAGTTCCTTTAGGAGTTTGTAAATCTTTCTGGGGTTTTTTGAAATACAAATCAAAGTGTTTATGGTACTAATTTTGAAATATTTCTGCTTATTTATGACGGTAAATGCGACTTTTCATCACTCACTGTATAGATCATGGACTATAATCTGACATTAATTAAGGCCGAAGCAGCTGTTTAGTACAAGTGAGAAAGTTTTTGACAATTTTTGAGAAAAATCTGCAAACATCACCCAATTATTAGTGCAAAAAATTGGGGGATTTGTTGATTTTGATTGAATTTCTGTGCAAATTCTCAAGAAACTGGAGGGACTGATTGATACAATTTGGAAGTAAACGGATAAAAACTGAATTGATTTGATTGATAACATTATATGTGAGCACACAGTGTTTAGTCTAGACTCTACAGGGCCACATAAAAAGCTGCGGCGGGCCGGATTTGGCCCACGGGCCTCGAGTTTGACACATGTGAGTGTTGTTTGAGAAAGTAGAACAATTAGGAAAAGATGGATGCCTGAAAAGTCCTTTGCAAGATAAATATTGATCCAAACCACTCTAAAGTTTGAGTTTTTGATTACAAAATTTAAAGAAATCAAGGAAAATCTCGCACGGAATGATTTCCAGCCCAGCAGAGAAGTGACAGGTGTAGCTGCACGCCAAGGTGAGCTTTGATTAAGCCGAGAAATCCCTGATTACAAATGCATGAAGCTGAAACCTCGAGTGATGCCTGGTAGGAGGAAGAAGGAAGTAATGGTACTGGAAAAAACGAGTTGTTGGAAAATAAAGGAGGAAATCTGGGGTGTGTGTGTGTGTGTGTGACACGGGGAATTGATAACAGATCAACACCTCCACCTGTCACCTTCCTCTCCCTCCCAGACATAAATGTGTGCTTCATAATTTCTTTGTTTGATAACCAGAGCTTCCTCAATCGCACACAACAGAAGCAGGATTGTAATTTTTCTGTCAGATTCTGCAACTGGCAAACACACGCATCATAACTAGGCCAGAGAAGCTTCCACACGCTGGTCCGTTTAATTTCAGTTGGGCAGATTATAGTCATTATGTGGAGGAACAGATTGGCAGAGCGCTCTGCCCTTTTTTATGTCCTTGACAGCTGGAGCAGCTGCGACTCAAACATGCAAGGTGCAAAGAGCTTTACTTCTAATTTATTTCTTTGATCGTCTGAAAACCAATGTTACATCTAAAAACTTTAAATTAGTGGCGTTGAGAGGGTGAAGGAGAAAAGGCTTGTTTGGGTGTGCAGTGGTAATAAAATAGGTTAAATGTGAAATCAGGTGTTTACATAAATTTATGGGTCTGAAAGTCGTATTGATTTTGGGCTTTTAATAAATGGAGTAAATTATACACAAAGGCTCAAATAGTTTTTATTTCATTATGGTTGCTCTTCCTTCTCGTATCCAGATATTTATTTTGTAGATCAAAACCTCTTTTTGTTGGTCTGTAATGTTTGTTGTGAAACAAACACTTTTTATAGTCATCATTATGCTCCTCTTTTGTTTTTAGAATAAATACACAAAGTTGATCCCATTTATGCCCAGCTAAAGATTTCATTTCATTTTTAATTTATTATGTATTATTGAACCGTTCGGTAATAAATATGAGTAGTTTATGTAACTACTAATAAATTATGAATGAAAAGGAGCAGAAAAATTTGTAAATTTATAACGTCTGCCACCTCTTCACATAAAAAGTAAATTAGCTACTCAGTTCAGAAGATTATTAGACATATTTCCTTCACACACAGATTATTCAACGCCATTTTGCTTCATAGTAAAACCTCTTGTTGCGATGTTAGCTTTGTTTAGCGTTAGCTGCCCCTAAACAAAACTAACATTTCTTTATTTTTGTTGTTTCTAGCTAACGTTAGCTGCATTTAAAACGATGAGTGTGGATGCATGTTATAGTTAATGCATGAGTTTTAAATGTCAAATACGCAATAAGAAAAATATCCGTCATAAACAATATTCTGTTTGTTTAAACGCAGCAGTGTGTTAACTCGAGCTGCAGCTGAAAAAAAGACCTTTATTTTTTATTTTTTTATTTTCTGTGAGGAGCTCAGAGCGAGGAGGGGATTTAAAGAGACTTCTCAACACGCTGACAGCTTGTCCACGACCTCCTACGACTGTTATGAATTTCACTCCTCCAATCTGTCTGCGTGTGTGTGTGTGGTGTGTGTGTGTGTGTGTGGTCCCGCCACACCGGCGAGCACTAATTCAGTTAAACAGGAGTGTGTGTGAGGGCGTGTGTTGGCTGGCATTGTGTTTACATGCTTTTCAGCTGAGCTGTGTTGACGCTTCGCAGGGTTAGTCGATGATGAGGATGAAGAAATGGTTGAATTTTCATCACCTACACTGCAAAACACAAAACCGTACCAAGTATCTTTGGTCTCGTTTCTAGTTCAAATATCTTAGTGCACTTGGAATAAAACAAACTAACTTATAAGTAACATTTTACCAAGATATAGGAGCTTAATTGAAGTAAATAATTCCTTAATGTTGATGAAAAAAGTTCAAGTACCATTGGTAGATTATTTCACTTTTAAAAAGATATTTTTCCCATGTTATAAATTAAATAATCTGCTAGTGAAACTAATATTAAGGAGTTATTTACTTAAAACAGGCTTCTATTTTTTGCTAAAAAGCTACTTGTAATTTAGTTTTGTCTTATTTTAAGTGCACTAAGATATTTGCACTTAAAGCTACTTGGTGAGATTTTGTGTTTTTGCAGTGTTCTCAGCATCAGCAGAGAAAAGAGGAGCTGAAGAAAACAATCAGGTTTTATTGTTTTGGTCGGGACTCTGAGTAACCTATATAGTTGAACACACTGGCCTCAGTTTTCAAACTTGGCTTTTATTTGCTGCTTGTGGGATTAGAGCTTATTAAGACGTCAGTGGAATCTCATCCTCCTCTAAACGCACTAACAGGCGCGGCTCTGTCCTCACGAAAACCTGAAATAAAAGCAGCCGGCTGCCATGTATCTTCGTCATCACGTTCTTCAGCTGAGCTCTAAATGTCGCCGTCTCTCAGCCCTGTTGTCGTCGGTCTGCATCTGAAGAGCCCCTGTGTTTTGGTGCTGGTGTGTGGAGCGACACGCCGCCGCTCTCCATCTCCTCGACGCCTGAAAGCGCAGCGATGGCCTCTGCATTGATTTTCCTTTGCCGTTTTATAATTATGTCTCCTCTTTTCATTTGCCTCCCCCGTTTCCCCTCTCCCTCCCTTTCATCCCGTCTCTCTTATCTCCCCGCTCTCACTTCTATTTTTCTAATCCCGTCCTCCCCCCAGATCCATTTTTGTGCCTCACTGCTTGTTATCTTAGCCATTTTCTTTTTTCTTCTCTATTTGATCTCAACTTCTTAATTTCTTTTCTCGTTGACGTCATTCGTTTGGTTTCACTGTGCAGCTTTTCCTCTCCCTCCAATTGTTCAGTCATCAGTTTGGCTACTTTTTTGAATAAATGTACTTTTAGGATTTACTTTTGGGTAATTTTATTATGAAGTATCGTTACTCTTACTTTACTGGAATTTCTACCCACTGAATGACAAACAAACATGTTTTAACCAATAAAATCACCATTAACAGACACAGACCTGCAGTTTTTATTAAGTTTCAAAAGTTTTACACTGAAAGAAACTGATTTTTAGAAATGTTTCTTATGTCTGATGTAGTTTTGTAATTATGACAGAGTGTTAGGGCCAAACTAATAAAACATAAAATGTTTATAATGGATTAAAGTTGTGCAATAATAAAGTTCTAGTTTTACGAGGATAAAGTCAAAGTAATGAGAATGAAGACATAAAATTATGAGAATATTCATATTGTGAGACTAAAGCTAAAATAATACGAGGATGAAGTCGCAATGTTGAGAATATTCTCATATTTTGACTTTGTCACACAACTTTATTCTTATTAATTCTGACTTTATTCTCGTTTTAATGACTTTGTTCCTGTAATTTTATTTTATTTTTTTACGCATACCGTGGCCTTAATCCTCCGTCGTAATTTTGTAATTATTTATATGAGTTATTCCCATTTTGGAAGTTAAAATACCAACATTTCCACAGAACTTTATGTTTTGGCCCGTCAAATGATGTAATTTTTAAATATTAATTCAAATTTATAATTTTTGAAAACTTCATTAAAATGTATGTTTTTAAATATTTAATATTAAATACAAAAAAAGGGGAAATATTTAAATATTTTAGAAATATTTAAATATTTCTAATATTTAGAAATATTAAACATTTAAAAATATTTAATATTTTTAAATATTAAATTTTTAAAATACTTTTAAATATTTCATATATAATTAAAAATATATATTTCATATTTACATTTTTAAAAATGTTTTTCAATATTGAATATTTTTAAATATTAAATTGATTAGTTGATCATTCAGTTAAATGATTGATCAGTTCGTCTGTACTTCAGTCAAATACCTTTTCTTACTCTAGCGTAAGTTTTCACTGCCGTTACCGTGGTAACAGTAAGTTGGAGTCGTTCTGCTCTGGTTCTGCTGTGTTTTCATCCCGTTTTCTCCAGGTTTCTCCAGCTGTATCATATTTCCCTCCCATTCCACGCCGTTCTGTCCTATTTCTACGATTTGGTAACGTTTTCCGTCTGCTCCGTTTCTCCGCAGCGTCTCTGGAGTGCTCTCCGTCTTCGCCGTAGACGACCGGATCAGGCCGGATCGGGCCCGACGCTTGGCGCCTCTCCTCCTCCTCATCCTCCTCACATCCACCCAGAACTTCCTCCAGTCAAAGCTCCTCGCCTCGCAGGTCCGGTTTTCTCCACAAAGACCGATCCTGGAATAGAAGACCTTTCTTTTTTTGTTTGTTTCTCCATGTGTTCCTGAAAATCCCCCTGCAGACGTCCTGCCGTCTCTTTTTGGCCTTTTTCAGTCCAGGGCTTCAACGTCCTTCAAGCTTGACTGCGATTCTCACAGACTGCAGAGATTTGCACACTTGATTCATGAAGGAACATTACTGAAGGAAGTTTTTGCACCGTTTACTTTGTAGCTGCACAATAATTTCAGCGCATTTCCTCCCTGTGTCCACCTGCGGCTCCAGTTTCTTCCTCTTCTGCTGCGCCCTCCTCTTCCTCTTCATCCTCAGAGAGTGGCGTGTTTCACGCCGCCGCCGCCGCCGTGTGTTTGTGCTCTGGTCTCTGTGTGTCATTCTGTGAAATGGCCCGTCACAAAGTGTTAGATGATGCGTGGTGAAGTGTCCATGTCGCTCTATGCTTTTTACTGCATCTGTGTTCTGGACCATGGGGCTGGAAAAACAGGTTCTGGGGTAAAAAACGGACCGGGTCGCCAAGGTCAGGGGTGTCCAAACTGCAAACCAAAAACTATACAGGTTTGATCCTCAGACTTTTGATTTGTAATCAGGATAAAAATGAACATAATTTTCTGACAGGAAAATGTAAAATACAACAAACTATTTGACTTTTCATAACTAAGTTTCAACTGGAGGTAAAATCAAGAAACTTTGACTGAAAAGACAAATTTGCTGCACTAATTTGGCTAAATAAAGTTTGAGTTTTGAAAGTTGGGTAGTAACTATTTACATTTACTCGAATACATTTTTTTGAAAAAAGGTACTTTTAGGAGTATTTTTACTACGCTGTACGTTTTACTTTTACTTGAGTAAAATTTCTGTTTTTTCTCCCCACCGAATGAAAAACAAACATGTTTTAACCAAAAATTCACCATAAACAGACACAGGCCTGCAGTTTTTCTTAAAGTTTATAAGTTTTTTTATTAAAAGAAACTGATTTGGGGAAATTTTTTCTACTTGATTTTGTTATTTGTTGTTACTTATATAAATTATTTTCATTTTCATTCTTAAAATATCAAAATTTCCACTAACCTTTATATTTTGGTCCATCTGATTATGCAGTTTTTAAATATTAAATGATTGATCATTTGATCAGTTATTCAGTACTTGAGTAGATTTTTTACCAAACACTTTTTTACTCCTACTTGAGTAACTTTTTGGACATTTACTTTTTTCTTTCACTTGAGTACAATGTTTGGTTCCTAATCCTGTTTTTAATTACTGAAAATGTATTTATTCAATTGAGACCAAAAGAAATTGAAAACCAGTTGTATTTCTTTTAAAGCAGCAGACGTGCAAAATCTGCTGCGGCGTCCTGCTAGCGGTAGATTTCTGTCACAAACTTTTGAGAGTACTCTCAGAAATTTTCTAGAGAAACGAAGGAAATTTCTGAGCTCCAAAAGCCAGAAAACAATGTTGAAATTTTGAGATTAATGTCAGAAATGTTCTATAAAAAAACGTGGAAATTTCTTCATTTCAATTGACGAAATCTTTCTAGAAAAATTCAGAGATTAATCAAAAAATTTCTGAAATTCTATCAGAAATTTGCCCCTTTTCTTAATACACCTTTGTAGAAATCTCTTTCATGTTTTAGATCTATAACACACACAAGATTACTTCATTTGCTTGACTTTAGTTTGATTATTTCACTTTTGATTCTACAGTTTCTGCCCATGTGGCAAAAAGTTTGGACACCCCTGATGCAGGAGGGAAAACAATTCGAGGGAGATGAAAGTGCAAAAAGGAAATTCCCTCGTTGTCCCCAAAAGGATTCTGGGAGTTAAATTAATTTGTGGATGGGAAGGAAAAAAAGGAGAAGCAGCTCTGGGAATGAGGAAATGTTTTGACTTGAGATCCTTCACTCTAATGAGGAGAGGAAAAGAAGAAAAGACGTTAGAGATGACAAAAGAGGAGCCGCTTTTTCATTTGCTCTGCCTCGTGTTGCTTTGTCTGCTTTTCCATCTCGGCGCCTGAAACTATTTTTAGAAAAGTTATCTCCAGAAAGTGTAGACGTGCCGTGAGCCGAAAATCGTCCTGCTGTTATTTGTTAATCGTTAAAACCAAATATACGGCGCCTCGCAAAAGTGTTTGAACTTTGTTGTTTTGTCCTTTTTTAAAAGCTGGAATGTTCGGATTCAGCCGCACAGAGTGGGAGGAACGTTTTTATTTACAAATGAAAATCTGAAAAGTGGCGACGCCGCGGACGTCAAGTAAAAGCCACTAGAGCCAAAATATTCCATAAAATTTAAACCTAAAAATCTGGAAAGTGTGGTGTACATCTACAGACTCAAATGTTGCACATTTTGGTCTAGTTTCCAGGTCAAATATCTTAGCAAACTTGAATTAAGACAAAACTAACTTTAAAAACTACTTTTCAGAAAGATATAGGAGCTTGTTTTTAGTCAGTAATTCCTGAATGAATATTAATTATTGGATGAATATTAATTCCAATAATTAATATTGTTAAAAATGTTGGAGCTGGTAGATTATTTCACTTCCAGTAAGTAAACTTCCAGGTTTTCAAGTTTTCTAGAAAGAATTTCTCAGTTTTGGGCCAAAATTTGCTCCTTTTTTCTATCTACCACTCAAAAACATTAAATCTTACCAAGTATTTTTGTTTAGTTTCTAATGCAAACATCTTACTACATTTGAGCTAGGAAATAACAAACTTACAAGTAACTTTTCAGCAAGAAAGGGGAGCTTTATTTCAGTCAATAATTTCTTAATACCAATAAAAAAGTTCTAGTTTCACTGGCAGATTATTTAACTTACAACATGGGAAAAATGTCTTGTTACAAGTTAAATAATCTACCAGAAGAACTAGTAATTTTTTATTAGAGTTAAGGAATTACTGACTGAAATAAAACTCCTATTTCTTGTTGAAAAGTTAAGATTTTGTGTTTTTTTCAGTGCAGATTAAAAGGGGCTTATTACACTGCAAAAACACAAAATCCTACCAAGTTATTTTGGTCTAGTTTTTAGTGCAAATATCTTAGTACACCTGAAATAAGACAATCTGACTCACAGGTAACTTTTCAGTAAGATATATAAGCTCGTTTGTGCTGTATTTGTGCACATTTTTACTGCTTTTAAGTGGAGGTATTACATCTTGTAGTCAAGAATTATTGACTTAAAACAAACGTAATCATTTTGTCTTAAAGTGCACTAGAAACTAGAGATATTCTTTGTAGGATTTTGCTGTCCAGCGTGCGCCACACTTCAGATTTTGTCAAACTATCATTTCCCTCCAGCGTTTTTCTGCTTTACTTTGCGTTGGTTTAGAAGCCGAAACTCTGAATCTCTCAGCTGAGATTCGACAAAAAGCCAAGGGAAAACCTTTGCGAGGCGGAGCATCATTCAAGTGTGATCAGTAACTTAAACCTCAGCTGTAAATGTGAATTATGGCCACTCACTGTTGATATTATAGGCATTTAAACTGCATATAGAAGCACACGTGTCTGTAATGAAGCTGAACTGTTAACTTCTTCTCCTCTAAACGTGTAAATATGACGTGTAGCCGCCAGAATAACGGCCTCAGTGTCAGCTGTCGGTGCATCAGAGAGATATTTACCAGACGCTCTTATCCGCGCTGACGCAGCATGAGCTGTTTCTGTTCAGATGGAAAAGTTTTCATTTGTAACCAGGTTAAAAATGACCGCCGATATAATTTACTTATACAGGAAAATGTGAAGTACAACACAAAGTATTCATCTTTTTATAACCAAGATTTAACAAAAGGTAAAACCAAGAGACTTTTACTGAAAAAGCCAACTTTGCTGCATCAAATCAGCTTTTGTTTTTTCTTAAATTTTGACAAAAATCTGTGAGTTTTGAAAGAAAGTGATCCAAATCCTTTTGTCACTACTGAAGATAAATTTAATCAATTGAGCCCAAAAGAAACTAAAAACTAGATGTTTTCCTTTTATACAGCAAAATTTACTATGGCTAAATTTACTAACTAGCCATTCTACAAACAAAGAAAAAAAGTAGTACTTCTGTCAAACATTTTGAGGTTAATCTCGAAAATTTTCTAGACAAAATAAGGAAATTTCTGAGCTTCGAAAGTTTTTGCAAGCAAAAAAAACAAACAAAAAAACGTTGAAATTGTCAGAAATTAACTTGGAAATTTCTGAATTTCAAATACTGAAAATTTCACTAAGAAATTTTTTTATAAAAAGTTTCAAAATTTTTTTTGAAATTTTTTGAGATAAATCTGAAAATTTCTCAGTTTCTGGCAGATATTTGCAAAATCTTTCTATCTACAATGATCCTGCACTGCAAAAACACAAAAATCTTACCATTTATTTTTGGTCTAGTTTCTACTGCAAATATCTTTGCACACTTGAAACAAGACAAAACTAACTTATGAGTAACTTTTCATCAAGATATAAGAGCTTGTTTTAAGTGAATAACTCCTAGATCTATATGAAAAAGTTATTTATTATTTAACTTATAGAAAAGTTCATTTTTAAACGTGAAATAATCTACCAGTGGAACCAGCACTTTTATTTTTAATAAATTTTAAAAAATAAAATTTATTAAAAATAAATTACTGGGAATTACTGACATGACATCTCATATTTCTTGCTATAAAGGTACTTGCTAGTTTTTTTCTTATTTCAGTGCACTAAGATGTTTGCACTAGAAACTTGACCAAAAATACTCGGTAAGATTTTGTAATACACTGTCGCTAAAATCCCTTTAAAATTTGGACCTACAATAAATATCTTGGTAATTTATTTGCTTAATTTTAGGTAGTTTTTTTTATCTTTTCTTGGCCTGTGAATACGTTTGAACCTACATTTTTGGCACACGTGGCAAAACATTTTTACACCCTGGTCTATAGGAAGCGGGTGTCGCTGTCGGCCCCCGGGACGTCGCTGTCGGGCCCCCGGGACGTCGCTGTCGGGCCCCCGGGACGTCGCTGTCGGGCCCCCGGGACGTCGCTGTCGGGCCCTCGGGACGTCGCTGTCGGGGCCCCGGGACGTCGCTGTCGGGCCCCCGGGACGTCGCTGTCGGGCCCCGGGACGCCCTGCATTTAATGGGATTTCATTCGTCGCTCAGCCATTCGTAGCTTGTACAGCACAGACACAGAGCTGCCTGCTGATTGGATAGTATCGATCTGTTCTCCTGGACGCGTACAGTCGGACCGTCAGGGATTGGCAGAATCCTCCAGGACGCATCTGAGCGTGTTGGTCGGCCACGGAGAGACGGAGCCAGTCGGCTAAAGCACAACTGGTTATTTCACAGTTGGGAGGAGATGCTGCGTTCGTGTGTTTCAGCAGGAAGGGGAAAAGATGGAGCTCAAATTGGAGTTTCCCCCCACCGGCTGATTCCAAGCTGGGAAAGTGTTCGAAATGAAAGTGGAAAACAGAGATTGATGAGGGGAAATGCTTCTGTAAAGCGAGAGCTGATCCAATCTGTTGAATTATTAGCAGCTTAAAGCGGTAATCTCATCTGACACACCACTACTTCCAGAGTTCACAGCACAAAAATTCACAAGCAAATGATCATCTTTTGGTAGTTTGCATGAAAAATCCATCCAGTTCATATCAATTAAACAAATTCTGTCCCATTCATCCAATTGAATCAGATCAGATTGTCAATAACCAGTTTATTCCTGTTTCAGTCATATTCAGTTGACCACATAATGCCAGCTGGTACAAGGTTATCTAAGGAAGCCCAGCTGGTTGCGTCGATCGTCCTGAGTAACCATGGCGACGGTTTTACCTTCCCCAACCAAGAGCAACAAACAAGGACGCAAAATAAAATCCGACAAAATACAATTACATTATGTGACAAAATGTCAAAAATCAGTCTCAATAATCAAGTAAATGGATGCAAAATAATTAGCTTGTTGGCACAAAATGGCGGAAATTGGTGAAGAACAAAATTAACGATGTGAGTCAGGATGAAACCCGACGTGGGGAGAACAAGACTGAGGCCTGAAGAAAGCAGATGTAGGTGAAGGCAGTAAACTCCATCAGTGCCGTTACAAAGTATTTGCTCCCTTACAGATTATTTTAAATCTGAAGTATTTTAGATGATAAAATATAATCTCAGTGAAATCAAAATGTTTGTTTTAGTTTATCCAAACCAACCAAAGTGAAGAAATAATTACACCATTATGTTTGTGATAACTCTTTTGTGTCATTGTGAGATAATTCTGGCTCCCTCTTGTTTTTAATTCAGCTACATCTTATGGTTTTCCAGTGTTAGCCTCCAAACTTTGAGGTCCAAACTTTGACTGGGCCGATTCAGAATCTTTATTTTTTAACTATTCAGACTCACTTGTGGTGTTCTGCTTCAGATTTTCTTCTTATCATGAGTTGATGTAAATTATCCAGATCATAAAGCTGCAAAGCAGTCCCACACCATGACTCTGCCACCACCATGTTTGGCTGTAGGGATGATGTTTTCTTTTTTTTCCTCTAAATATTCAACCAATTGCAGCAGAACACAAAAGTTTCAATCTTATTTTTTCTGGTAGATGTGAGACGGATCAGTGGATTTAACTTTGTAATGCTCACCTTAAACGGGACCTAAATTCACATTTTGCTTAATTTCTGTACTTCCATTTGTGTCTCAACTGCTTCTAAAAACAAATCAAGCTCTTAAAAAAATAAAAATAAAAAAAACTCAGCTGTTTTTTGGTAATAAGTTCATGTTTCCTGGTGTCTGGAAAATTTGTCATTTCAAAATACTTCTGATTTTATCGTCACAAATCTGCAGCCCGTCACCTAGCAACCCCAGCTGAGCTCCAGCACATTTGGTCAGCTGGTTTTGTTGTTGACTTACTATCCAGAAGTCACTTGCTGCATTCTTGTTGAGGAGGAGGCTCTACTTCTGCTTTTCAAAGATGTACGGTTGTGTAATTGCACATCTGTTTGCCTCCATTTTCAGTGCGAGTTATTTGGATCTAAAGTGACAAGGCGCCATAAAACAGCTCATTCTGAAAGGAACTCTAAAACAGGCACACAAAATCTCATTTTATAAGAATGATTTTATGTAAAAAAACATTAACATGTTTTGTGTAGCTGATACTAACTTGTTGAAGAAAGCCTTTAAGTGAGGCCTGCAGGACTCATCTGACCTCCAGGACGAGTCCCTGATGTCCTCTGGGTGTAACTTTGGTTATTTTCTCTACTTCTGCTGATGTCCAGCAATGCTTTTTGATAATTGATGTTGCCTTAGAAGTAGCTTTATTTGTCTTTTTGTATACATTTTAGGTTGTATTTAAGCTCTTTGTTGATTCTAGTCATCTGTTTGACCTGGTGTCACTGTTAAAATTAAACCAAGAAATTAAGCTAGTCGAGGTGAATTCATGATTTTACAAGCAGGGAAGATTATATTTTCACTTAGAGCCAGGTTGGTTAGAACAAATGTTTTCCCATAATAAATGAAATCATCATATAGGGAGCAAATACTTTTTCACAGCTCTGTACATTAATGTAATGGTTTGCAAAAAAGAGCAACTCAACTTTTTGATCCAATACAGTCAGACGAGACTGAACTGAATGAAATAAAGCATCAGTACATGATGTGTTTTAGTTACTTTCAGGTGTGTTTTTACAAAGATAACACTCAGAAATTCAGATTATTCTTGTGCACAATAGCTGTGTATCAATCTGAACTGTAGCCGGGGTAATTTTTTTGTTTCTTGCCGTGCTGCAGATGGTTCGCTCCCTCCTCGCAGGTTGCAAAGTAGCTCCTCGTCCAGAGGCATGCTGGGAACTCTGCCACTGTGTTCCTGGCTCTGACTTTCAGGTATAACCAGCTCGAGACGTAGCCGCTGCGCCGAGGTGTCCAGGAACCTGCCTGAACCGGCACACTTCTCCTAACACCCTGCGAGACATTTGGCACCAAGACACTGATACGTGTTAAAGAACGCCAGAACAAACCTCATGTTGCACAATATGTCACACACACACACACACGCACATGCATATGTAAGGCATGCACAAACAGACACTGTGGGATTTACATAAACGATACATTCTCAGTAGAAACCCAACGCTAGCTATGCATCAACAAAACTACAATCTAAAGCGATAAACTAAAGTAGGATTTCCATTTGGGCCTTGTTGGCGGCATGTTTCAGTTCTGTTGTTTTAGAAAGGCATGTGAACGGCCCGGCTCCCCGCTGATCTACATGGAAGGTGCCTAATGATGGATATCAATGAGAATACTGATGAGTATATTCAATAAAGTCATTAATCTCAATGTATTCTGTTTACTGTGCTTATTCTCATGTGACTTTGCATGCTGTGAGGCGTGTTTGTGCTTAGCATGGAACAAAATACAGATATCTGCATTTGTGCTTTAACTCGTTAATCTCTGCTGTGTCACTAAGAAGAGATATTTTGGTAACGCTGACCGAATGTTAGGGCCATTGTAAAAAAAAAAAAAAAAAAAGGAATGTTTTTGTCAGAAAACTCGGAAATTTTGAGAGAAATCTGAAATTTTCAAACAAAAAGAAGAAAATTCTGAGTTCCAAAAGGCAAAGATTTGCGCGAAATGTATTTATTTATTTTTTTAATTTTGATATTGTCAGAAATTTTCTACAAAACAGTTGGAAATTTCTGAATTTAACTACTTGACTAATTTTTACTTTTACTTGAGTATAATTTTTGGGAGCTCTCCCTCCTCTGAAAAGCAGGCCGTCTCTGGAGATGCGGGGGTTTGAGCGGGGCAGAGTGGGTTGGGTGAGGGGTTAATGTAATTGTCTGAAATTGTCTTCAGGCTCTTCTGAACTAGACCAGCCAGACAGTGGAGTACTTCCATGCATTGACCTATATAAAAGCCATTGTCTTCATGAAAGATGCAGACTGTGTCCTATATCAGCTTGTAAAGGAAGTCATTTCAAAAGCTGGCTGTGGATTTTGGAGGTGATCTATTCATTTATTTTTTATTTTTTGGAGTAACTAGGTTGCTACTGACAATACTAATGAAGTACACCAACACCTCCTGGCTGGCGGTTGGGTATCAGTACCTGTTACTGACGGGATGTATCAAGCGCTTTAGCTTCCTTACCTTGGACATGTCTGACCATTTTGTTCTTCTGGACTGTCCATATTGACCCTTCGCACGTGACCAGTGTTGTATAGTAACGAAGTAAAAATACTTCACTACTTTACTTAAGTATATTTTGGAGTACTTCATACTTTCCTGGAGTATGAAAATTTTTGATGACTTTCACTTTTACTTCACTATATTTCCGAACTTAATTGCGTACTTTTACTCCGATACATTTTCAATGTGTGGTTTAGTTACTCGTTACAAAAAAGCGAGAGAGAGAAACGCAAGTGTTTTGACCCCACCTACTGATTAGCAAGTAGCAAGTAGGCTACCGAACAAAGTCCGTAGCCTGCTTGCCTGGGCTGGTTCATCACCACCAATAGGATACTTCTTCTTCTTCTTCTTCTTTTCTATTATGGCGGATCACAAGCAACTTTAAGGTGCATACCGCCACCTACTGTACATGAGTGTGTAGAAGCATTACTTCATATCTATTAAATTCTACTTTTTAATTTTGTATTCTTAAGATAAATAAACAATGCTTTCCTTAATTTGTGAATATCTGTTATGTTTCCTTCATTTCCTAATATACCTTTAAGATTCCATTCATGCCCCATATTTCTAACTATTCTCTTTAATTCTTCCCTTTCGAGTTCATTTGACTTACAGTTCATCAATATGTGTTCTACATTTTCTTTCTCTCCACATCTCTCACATTTATCATTATTTTTCCTCCCTATTTTATAAAACATGTCATTTAAGTAGGTATGACCTACTCTTAATCTACTAATTATTATTTCTTCTCTTCTGTTTCGTTCATTAATGCTTCGAATTCAAACTGACTTTTGTACTTCATATAATCTTCTTCCTTTCTTATCTTCATTCCACATTTTTTGCCATTTCTTGATTTCTTTACTTTTAATTAGGATACACCTGTTTCGCTTCTCCCATTAAACACAAAGCAAGTCTCGCAATCAGTAGCAGTCACATGGAAATTCTATCTTACAAAAACTCCCCGTTCAACTTGAAGAAACACATCGAGGTAACTTCTTATGAAATGGTTATAATCCTCCTGTTTCAGTAACTATAGCTTGGTCACTAGGCACTACTGTATTGTGAAATCTTGACCATAAATGAACTTTGTTTGGCATTGTTTCAGTTCCACATGTGGTGTATTTAGCTTAGGCCTAATGTTGACTGTAGCAGGCTACCTAGACTCCTCTGTTCAAGGGGGGACAGAAGCCATAGCGATAGCAATTTAGACTAAATTTAACGAATATAGGAAAGGCATGCAAGTTCAAAACCAGGTTTACAGATGCCAATAAGCTGCATTTCTCTCCCAATTCTTTTTTTCTTTTGCATAATGACCAGTTGTGTGCACCACCTACTGACTGTAGGATTGACTGATTCACTGATTTGTGAAGTAGAGTAATCGTAACAGCTCTTTCTCTTCATGTTGGCCGCATTTTCTGTACTATTTATTTTTCTCATTTTCAGCACTGACCTTACTTGAAGGGAAAACTTAAGGCTTACAAAAACTTTGTATTTTCTGTCCTGGAGGGTATACTAAGAAGCTGGTTCAGTTGTAAAGCAGGTTAAGTTAACCTTGTGCTATAGGTAAAGCACCTAATTTTCTTAACTAAATGATGCCTGCAGGTATATCTATTAGCAGGTTTAATTTTGCCTGCACTTGGTTGGGTACATTATTTTAAGTGTATTTGACAAGTTTACCAAAATATAAAAAATGTCATTCAAACTGCATTTGCTTTGTTTTACTTTTTACTTGTACTTTTCATTACATTACTTGAGTACATCCATTTTTACAGTAATTTCCATACTTAAGTACAAGAAGTTTCAAATACTTTAAGACTTTTACTCAAGTAACATTTCAGTCAGTGACTTCGACTTTTACCAAAGTCATATTTTGGAGAGGTACTTGTACTTTTACTTGACTCTGAGATTTCAGTACTTTATACAACACTGCACGTGACGTCACTCTCTTCGAAACTCGGCCCGCTCCGCCATGACGGACGTTAAAACAACCAATGCGCTCCTTTAAAGCCGGTCTAAAAACAGACATCCGGTAGCCTTCTGCTTAGTTGATTTCACTTTAAAATGCTTATAGGGTGCTGCGGGGTCGGCTGCATAAACAGACAAGGATACAAACCAAACTTGTCTTTTTATTTTATGAAGTTTAATGAAGAAAGATGGCGGCGATGGATGGCAGGCAGCCGCTAATCATTTTGACTGGCAGCTCTAGGTGTAATCACGGATTTGCACCGAACACTTTTACAAGGTAAGAAGATCAATGTTCATAAACTTTACATAGTAAATATGTTTGGAAAGATGATATCTAATATTTTCTTTGCACAGAAGTTAGCGTCTAACCATTGGTAACCATGGAAACAACGCCGCACTGTTATGTAGCCTAGCATGTATAAATACACTGGTTAGCATCTCGTCTTCTGTACGTTTTTATTGCCGCTCCGGTTTAAGGGGAAACGCTGTTCATGACATAGTGACATAAATCATGTGGTGTGAATTCAGGCAAAATCATTCATTAGATCAACACGTTACGGGTCGGTTTATAAGCTAGCTGCTTCCAACTTTTGTAAATACTATGAGCCCCAACCAGGTGTGTTACGTTCACGGATAAATTAGCTCGAACTAGTAGAAACCATAAATAAACCGGCAAAAACAACTTTGGAAAACAATTTCAGTCGCTCAGTTCAATATTCCTGAGCTTCACTCGAATGATCCAGTGACGTAGTTGCAAAAGGTTGCAGTTCTGGAATTGGTACACAACTTCTTCACATTTGATTTTTCTCAAATCTTTGAAACTTAGTTTGTCTTTTTTGTTGCAAAAAAAAGCCCTCGGATGAGGGCACAGATTAATTGCTAAACATAGCAATTAATCTGTGATTGATTAAAATTAATTAAGCGTATTAATTAACATAGAAATATTTGTGAGAGTTCTAAATGCTCTCATTAAGAACTCTCACTAAGATTTATGACTTTTCATAAATCTGATATAAAAAGTCAGATTTATGGACTTTTCACAGAACATGAACATATCTGTGATTAGGAAAAATGAGGCGGAGGAAATCAGTTCTGTAGGTTGGAGACTTAACAAACTAGTAACCTATGGAAGTATTTAAGAGCGCACTGGCAAGCCTAGTCTCCCTCTAATTCACAACAAAAACTCATCAGTACTCATTTTTCTCCCAACTCCTTTTGTCACCAAACTAACTTACTTTATATTAGCAGGTTATGCAGTTTTTGTGCAAGGCTCACTTTTTTTCCACATAATCAGGCTGTGTTTATAAGCCCCTTTGTTGTTGTCATTTGGCCCTAAAATGTTAAAGACTCAGTGGAAAACAAGCTACATCCTCAGCTGATAATTGTGAGTAAATGTGTAGTGATTCATGGGCATTTATTTTTTAAGAGAGGACAATAAAAGTTAAACTCTGAGTTTTCTCTGCAGTTTTTCTCCCTGTTAGAGCACTCTGTTGCTTTTCTGTTAATCTAAGGTTGTTTCATTGTTTTTGGCAAACAGCGGCCATGTTTGGTAAACTTGTTGTCTTGTTTATCGTAATGGAGAGAAGCTATGTTAGTTACATAAATTATTCTGATAGCTTTTTGCTTGTAATGTTCACTTTAGCTGACGCACATCCATCCTTGTAAAGGTAGAGGATTACCTGATAATAGCAGGTGACTGAAAAGGCTTTTTTTTTTGCCCAGAAATGTGTTTTTTTAGAATTGCTTGCTCACTTTGAAAAATCATTGAGGTTTTCTAAAGGTAAAATATGATAGACGACCTTTTAAAAAAATGGTTTTCTACTGATCATGAGTTGACTTTTGCTATGTCAATTTATGGTCTCCGTGTCATAAACCGAGAGCCTCTGAGCTCCCGGGTTTATGATGCTGAGCGTTACCTAACCAACTTTTATGATGTGCGAAAACATAAGAAAAATAAAAGATTCTTGATTTGGAGGACAAACAAATCAGCCAGGATGCTACACTAAACAGGATCTGTTAAAGAACCAGAATTGGAAGTTTTTATAGTTTTTGATCCTGGCAGTTCCACTGAGGCGAGGTCAGGTGGTGTGTGTGGGTGTGTGTACGTGTGCGGTGGTGCGCGCGCGTGTGGGGGTGTGTGTGTGTGTAGGGGGGATTAGCTGGAGAGCAGGCGTGAGGGATGAAGAGAAAAAGAGATATGACAGAAAATCGCTTGCAGACAGTCCCTGCCGGCCTCTGCTGAGACTCGAAGCAAACCCTGTCAGCACTCGGGGCTTTTTGGTCCTGATCAGAAGAGATTCCCAGAGTTGCTGTTGATTTGTGTTTGTTTTCTCTCCTTCAGTTTTTATTGCAGCTTTGATTCTGACTGTCACTCATTCTGTATGTGGCCAGATCTGACAGTCCATGTCAAGTTTACTTGTATCAAACATGGCGGCTCAAAGTGCCTTAAAAACATCAAACAGTAAACGACTGTGAAATAGAAATAAACACTAGATTTAGTGTTTATAGTCTAGATTTAAAGCAACTCAGTGTTTCGGCTGTTTTGCAGTTTTCTTGAAGTTTGTTCTAGATTCATGGAGCATAGACACTGAATGCTGATTCTGTTTCTGGGGATGCAAAGTAGACGTTAACCAGAAGGTTAATACAACAGCAACCGTTCAGTGATTTATAAACTAACAGTATTTTAAAGTCTATACTCTGAGCTACAGGGAGCCAGTGTTGGGACTTTAAAACTGGGTGATGTGCTCTAACGTCCTGGTTTTAGTCAGAACACCAGCAGCAGCGTTCTGGATCAGCTACAGCGGGAGGATTAATTATATTTTTAGGCGGACCTGTGGAGACACTAGCTGTGTTCCCATTACAAATGTGCACAAAACTTTGGCAATATTCCGCTAAGGTTGAAAAAACACAACTGCTGTTTCCATTAAATAAGAAACTCAGTAAATCTCAGTTTGTTCACGTGTGACCTTCTTGTCTTCTTCGTCTTTTCCACCAGTGGTAACATCCTGTTGTTGATCATGTGACTCGTGTGATGCAAAAAAAAAAAAAATTTCCATTGCCAATAGCATTTATTAAACATTTAATAAAAATGTTTTCAAATAACAATAGAGTGGAAAAACTGACTGATCCTAACACAAAAACTGTTTATCAAAAATGGATGTTTTTTTTCAAAATTGACATGTTTCAATTAAGCTAATTTATTTTCATAATCCCAATTTGGACAATTTCATGGTCAATGAAAACACAACTATTCCCGACAATAACCACATGGACGAGTTTCTCTAGATCTTGATTAGTCCTTTAATCCTTTAAATGTTCTTCATCTGAAAGAAGACCGACTTTGTAATATTCTCTATGTGTGTCTGAATGTTCAGGTCTGAGTCCTGATTTTGGGCCGTAATAACCGAAACAAATGTGTGACATATTTTCCAGCTGTGGCTATTTTTAAATAGTTTCCCCTCTTTATGCTTTATTTCGTCTTTATTTCTCTTTTTCTTCTGTCACACCCGATTCTATTCATTCCCATCTTCCTCCACCGCGCAAACAGGCGACTGCATGAATTAAACATCTGAGGCAGGGTACGCACTGGTTTGCGGATGGGGGGCCTTCGACCACACACCGCCTGTGTTTGTCTTTGTGAAAGTGTGTGTGGTTCTTGGCACT
The DNA here is from genome assembly GCF_003331165.1 of Xiphophorus hellerii. NCBI lineage: Eukaryota > Metazoa > Chordata > Actinopteri > Cyprinodontiformes > Poeciliidae > Xiphophorus > Xiphophorus hellerii. Next base: position 9,850,142 of record NC_045684.1, read on the forward strand.
TGATACCGAGCAGCCGGAGTTATCGCATCTCCTCGTCGTTCAAAGCCAAACTTCTGGATCTTTGCACTCTCCAAGTTCCCTCATATCTTGTTTTCGCTGATTACCTCTGATTTTGCTCTACATTTTCTGCTTCTAATCAGTTGTTGGTGTCAGATGATCTTTTTGCTGCTTTTCTTTTGTTGCTTTTCATCTTGTCCCGTTCTCCCATATCGGGTCAATACAGCTGGTGTGGAAACCTTTCACTGCCATTGATCTCGCCTGGTGTGCCGAGAACGCGCTGCTTGTATCCGTGTCTCTGTGCACATCATTATCTCTGTATCTGCAAGCAAAAAAAAGAACATAAGTATGAACATATTTCTGGAACGCTGTGCATCAGAGGAGTTTCTGTCTGCTAAAGGGAGCTTATCAAACATTGCTGAGTGTTGATTCAGTCAGGAACAAGCTAACATCGTTCAGTGTTTGCTCTTTACCCTTCCGGTTGTGTTCTCATTTTAGACGTTTCATCTGTCTTTATCTCACCATGTTTAACCATGACCTGGGTTGGCCCAGAGGAGGCTAATGTGAGTTTTACCATGTAACATCTCCGAATTAAAGGTTTTTCTGTGAGAAATTGTGAAGTCAAAATGCATTTAGCTCACATTATGACTGTTTTTACTGATCGTAAACACCACAGCTGTTATTGTAGTAATCTGACAGTTAATATAGTAAGTGAATAAAATATTGGTAAATACTACTACAACAGCAGGATCAATATCGACTGTCAACATCGGCTCAAATTTTCATACTTGTTCATCTCTAACAATTGCGTTAATGTAGTTTAGAAAATTAACCTGTAACAATAATAGCACTCTTTTTAAGTTAACCTGGGCAAAAATTACACAAAAGTCAATCAATCAATCAAGTTTATTTTCGTAGAACATTTCGGCAACAAGGCAGTTCAAAGTGCTTTGTATCATAACAACATAAAAATACAAAGTCAGAAGACACCTCATAGTCAACGATTAAGAAAACCTTACACATTACATTTTGCCAAATGCCATCATTACACATCAAAATGTTGGTTTAATGTTTAATTTATTATGGTTCATAATCAACTCTAAACAGATTTAAAGGATGTCAGTGTTTCTGTTGTTGTACAGTTTTCTGGAAGCTTCTTCCAGATTTGAAGGGCATAGATGCTGAATGGTAAAATTGTATTCAATTCAATAATAAAGCAGCAGGTTCACAAAGACACTTATAAAAATACCTAAACTGCAGTTTTTAGTTTATGTATTCATCTTCAGTCAATTTAATAGATGAACTATGAATGGTTGCCCAACCATTCGTAGCTTTTGTGTTCATGTTAGCGACGGGATTTGACTCCTTCATCACACACACAAACATACATGCCAGCTTTGTACCACCGGAATGGTGGTAAATTTATTTCCTGGTTCGTCCATAAAGCTGTTCGCTGAGTACCGTCTATATTTGAATGTCTCTGCTCTACCTGATACACCCGCCGCGCTCTTCACCACCATTCGCTCCAAACCAGCCACCAGGCAGCAGCTCAGGGAGGAGAACGGGTGCCATGTTTCATGAATTGCACCAGTTAATTTAAGGATGCTTAATGATCCCCGATAAAACGCTAAAAACCTGGACATTATCATCAATCAACGAAAGCCTGGACTGAACCGGAAAATTTAACATTATGCTAACACCTTTTCCATCTTATAGGTGGAAGTGAGAGTGAAACATGGTGCGTTAAATAGTAAAACATAGTTTAACGAAACTTCGAGGCAGATAATTTGCCTTGAGAAATTTTAATAATGAAGTTACAGGAATTATTACAGGCCTACTATGCGGCTTTGGTTTATATATTTAAGTGAGAAAAGCTTCAAGTCTGCAGGAAAATGCTTTCCGGACAATCACCTGTGGTGGTGCTGCTGACCCCAGAGGACCACACAGAGACACCAGATGTGCTTTTCCCAGCTCTTTTCACAGCTGCATGTGCACCAGGGTGACATGAAGGACAAGTCAGGGTTACCGTCATGTTTCTGTGACGAGTCAGCTGCAGCATGAGGAGGGAAACCAGACTGTGAATGAGGTTTATGTGGTAATCTGAGTCAGATTTGTTTGGTTTTAAGGTTGTAGGTATATCTGTGAGTCCACCACAGATAGAGTAAAATAAATGTTCGCCCTCTGTGGTTCCCCTCTGCACTCAGCAGTGATGGAACGTGCCTGACCCCCTGCTGGGGAGCCAGAACCCAGGGGCCCGTAGGCGCCACTGAGGATGGAGGGCTGCTGTGAGCCCGCTCATTAAACCAGCGCTGGGCCCGACCTTAATGATGTCCGCCGGCTCCAGTCTTTACTCCTTGCCCCTGCTCCTATCTCTCTCGCTTTTCCCCTTCACCTCCCCTCCAGCCGTCCTCCTCCTCGGCTCCGCGCTCCGTCTCTTTTAGGGAGAGGAAGTCGAACACGTTTGGTGGCATTGGAGGGAGAGACGCTCCGTCAACCTTGCCTGCTAATGAGCCGCAGCTCTGACAGAGCCAAAATGGCCGCCACATTTCTCGCTCCTCGTCTGCCTTTGTGAGCTGCTGACTTGATACACAAAACCCAAAATATTACCACGTATTTAGTGGTATAGTGTCAAGTACCTCAGTAAACTTTAAATAAAACTAAGGGAACTTACTATCAACTTTTCAGCAACATATTGAAGCTTCTTTTAAGTCAATAATGTACAAGTTTGACCAGATTATTTTACTTATAACAAGACATTTTCATCATGTTATAAGTGAAATAATGTACTGTACTTTTTTTAAAAATATTGACCTAAAAGAAGCTTATTTCTTATTTCAAGTGTAGAAAGATATTTGGTCTATAAACTGGACCAAAAATTCTTGATAAGATTTTTTGTATTTTTGCAGCGGACATGCTACAAAAACAGAATACATGTCAAGCTCATTACATTTCATTGATAAAACCCATCAACAAACTGTTAAATATTTATTAATAGCTGTGTCTGCATCGACAAGTTCTACTGAAAATGAAATCTTCTAACACCGATCAGTCCCTCCAGGATTTTGATTGTTTTTGTGATGTGATTTTTTTCCCCTTTGCAATTAATATCAGTGATTTTGTGGAGCAAATTTATAAACATCTGCAAGAAATTTAGCAATATTTGTGCTCACATATAATGCGAAATATGACTTCGTTACTCGTCGCATCTATAACAAACGAAAACTTTACGTTGAGTAAAGCTGAGGTAGCAGTGTAGTTGGAGTACGAAATACTGCCACCTGCAGGTTGGAGTTAGCATCACTTAAAATGTTTTTGAAAATGTTTGTGGAAAAAGTTGCAATAAACTCAAGATTACATGTGGGGATCTGATGACTGCGTGAATTTCTGAGGTTGTGGAATCACGAAAAAGCAAATTTTGGTAGCAAATCCATAACTGCTTTAATGAAATTAATAAAATAGCATTTAGTTACACAACTGCTGTCTTAAGTTTCTATTTTATGTCCCTTTGGAATATAATGGGCCATATAAAAAGTTACGACGGGCCGTATTTGGCCCCTGGGCCTTGGGTTGGACCTGTGCTTTAGAGGATAAAAAGAAGTATAAAAAACAAAGAGGGAATGATGTAACAAGTTGGCTTTAGTGAGAAATACTTGTGTTTTTGTTGGTGTACAAGACTGGAAGAGTGAAGCGTGTGGTGGAGCTGCTATCCTGGGGGTTTAACGTGAAGACCTGTTTGATGACATCTGTGCTTTCATGCTCGGTCTGTATGAGTCAATATTCATTTAAAGCCCTTTCATTCTTCCTTTCCCCACCTGTGCAGGAGATATTTGAAGTCGGGGGAAGTTTCCAGTAAGTGGGTAAATGATTAATGGAAATATCCTGAAACCAGCAGCTCCAGCGTGACTGGTTACAACGATACAACCCGTTGATAATCATTAAAAGAAGATTTATGATCAAAAAAAATATGAGAAATAATAAAAAATATATTTTTAGCCGTACAATTAGTTTCTGTTCTCACAGAAAATTCACAAGTTTCACAACATTTGTATAATTCATGACTGCTGCAGGCAGAAGATGAGGGGAACAAACAGAAGTACTCCTCCTACCTTGTTGTGCAACCTTGTATGTGGGTTCTGGTTAACCATGGATCTGCTGGGAAAAAAAAGTTCTCTGGCAATCAGTTTCAAAGCCTTATGCAATCATTATCAGTATGTTTATTCAGTTTTTCCTTAGTAGTCAGTTCTTTTATGTTGCAGTCAGAATGCAACACTTCTGTTTTTGTCCAGAAAACAAAACCATTGTTTGGAGAGATTGTTATTTTGCAGTTAACGTCGCATTTTGTCTGCACATTATTTTTTTTAAAATAGTCAAGGACTTTGAACATTTTGAAAGTATAAAATCCCACACCGCAGGTCAGGTTATTGAAGAGCACAAATGAAGCGGTTCTATTACAAATATGCTAAAACTTTTGTCAATGTTCTGCTAATGTAAAGAAAAACAAACAAAAAACACAATTTTGCAATAATTGTGTCTCTATTACATAAAAACACAATAAAAATCACATTTGAATAAGTTTGTTCATTTGATAGTTCATTAAAAAATATAATCCTCCAACTACTTCCTGTTGCCGTCTTCTTCTTTGTGGTTTGCACCAGTGGCGACTTTATTGATCATGTGACTCGTGACTCGTATTGCAGTTTTGTGGCCAGAAAAACCACCTCATTTTAGCGCCAAAACTTTTTAACGAAAAAGGAAAGTTTTTAAAAAATTGTTACTACTTCCATATGTGGTACTAAATTAGAAATGTAATCGATAGTTTTCAACATTTTATAGCTTTAACAAGGCAAGAGAAGTTAGTGTGAGAGAAGCTGTTAGCCTCAGATATTTTAAACTCAGTTTTGCTTCATCAATAACATTTTTACCTGTCATCAGTTTAAAACTAATGTTTTTTAACATTTAATGACAGTCATAGCTCCAGCTAATTCTGAAATGTTCTGTTTAGTTTCTTTATCCAGCATATATAGATAATTACTGAGGATAATAATAATAAAAAGTGTTGACCTGCCCAGACTTTCTCATCTTTAGATTAATCTGCAGATCAAAACGTCATGTTTACTTCAACAATGAGCCAATTGAAGCTTTTTACAGTGCTAGAAAAACAGGTCAAACTTTACAACAGTAACAAGTGACGCCATCAGGTTTGATTCCAGTTAGTCCTGGACAGAAACCTGTGACTCCTCTGCAGCTCAAGCCTTCAAAATGACCAGAGTACAAAACCGCGGCCTTGCCCAGTAAATCTCATTTCAGTCGGGGCCACAGATGGTACAGTCAGAATTTGGCTGAACAAGACTGTGAACCCTTGGACCCAATCTGCTTTGGGTCAACATTGGCAGCTGGTGGTTGACGCTTGATGTTTTCTCAACTCTTCTTCAAAATCCTTTTTTGAGTCTGAGTAGTTCACTGCTTCCCCCCCCCCAGAAATAGCCATGTTTAGCATAATCCAGGAAAGAGAGGTTTACAATGGATTTTATTTATGATTGATGAACGATCAGTGTTCTGTGTAAACAAATAATACAAAATTGATGAAGTGGAGTTGTATAATATATATTAAAAACATTCATTTTTTAAGTAAATCTGCTTATGAACTCGACTCAGACTTCTGGTAAGGTACTGACTACACATAGCGACTCCATAGAATCATAGGAGTGACCATACGGACTGGATCTACAGCAGCACACAGTTAAAAGAAAAACGAGCCATGACTTGAGCAGAAGAAGAAAATCTGCACCAACGCTTGTTTTTAAAAAATTTCCTGTTGATTACTTTGATATTTTCCCCATTTGGCAATTTTCTTCTAATCAGTCTGACGTTAAACGATTTAAATGGTGTGAAATCGCTTTCATCTTTCTTTCCAGGACTTGTCTTTGAGTGAACTGTCAAGTCTTGTGCATTATTGCCCCGTTTTGAGGTTGTAGTAAATATTATACAGCATGTAAAATATGTATTGAATGTTTTTCGTTCTACGGTTATCGGTGCGGTTTTTACGATAGTTTTCCCAGAGAGAGAATAAAAACAAATCTTTCAACAATGGGTTTTGTACAAAAGACCGTTATTTTTCTTCTTCTGCTTTTGATGTGCAGTTTTCTTTAGCTGCAGTTTGCCTGGTGACAACTCTGGAACAAGTGTTGCTGTAGCAGCAGTCGCAGTTCATCTTCATCGTCTTATCCATCATCTTTACATACAGACTACAGAGTCTGTATGTAAAGACTCTTTAGGCCACATGTGTCAAACTTGAGGTCCAGGGGCCGAATTTGGCACGCTGTTGCTCTTTATGTGGCCCTCTAGACTCCAGAGGGACGCATAAATAGAAGCTTTAAGATAACAGTTGTGTGTTGAAGTGTTATTTTCTCAATCAAAACAAATCAGTTTTTATCTAAACATTGACAGATTACATCAATCAGTACCTCCAGTTTTTAGCGATCCCAGAATCAACAGATTTCCGCAGTTTTTCTGCACTAATGCTTAACTGTGATTTTATTCCGATATTTCTGCAAAAATTGTTAACTCCCAACTGCAGGTGGCAGTATTTCTCACTTCTGCATCTGACTTACTCAAAGTCAAGTTGTAGTCCATGTTCGATGTTGTAAGTAACAAATTTGCTGTCATACATGAGCACAAATTTTACACAATTCCTTTAAAATATTTTTAAATGAGCACCATTGCAAAAAATGAGAATTGCAAAATCCTGGAGGACCTGATCGGTGTCCATATTATTACATTTTGAAAAGTACTTATTGAATCCAGAGACGGCTGTTCTATTAATACTTAAAAAATTTTTTTATGAGTTTTATCAACACATTATGGGACAACATTTATAATCTTGATATAGAAATGAGTTTGACTCACCAGCTGTAGACTCTAATCATATTGACCTTCTCCATCTACACTGTAAAAATGAAACTATGGAAATTCGGATCTGAAAAGTTTGGGAATTGTGTCTTTATCTTTGTTAAACTAGGGCAGCTTTTGCCTCATTTTACGGCTGAACAACAAATCAATAACAATATATATCACGACAGACAAGTAATTTATATCAATAGATAAATAGATTTACTGAACTCCGATCTAGTACCGCACAGCATTCTGGGAGATGTAGGCAGAGGAAAGACTTGAGCCAATCAACCTTTCACAGCCAGCTAAGCTAGGTCGGTGGAATCAACTAACTCACTCACTCTATGGTTTCCTAGCAACTCACTCAGTCTTTAGTTACCTAGCAACAGCTTATGAGTAACTGGCACAGCAGCAGTTTATGCCTCATAGCTACTTAAGAATAAACAACGGCGTGGAATAAAAACGGAAGGTTATGCCACCAGTTTGGGAGAATTTCAGATATTTAAAATAAATCAATAATTATCGATATTGACTGGAATGAAACTCTTATATTGTGATATGTTTTTCAGCCATGTCGTCCGGCCCTACATCATTCATGAAGCAAATTCATTTAAAAGTCTTTATGATAGGCAGACACATTACAATCTGAGAGATTCTGATTAAAAATATTTTTTTTGTTTTAATTTACTAATTTGTTGGACCTGTATGCGTTAGCTTTGGTCTGCTGATTGAATTCCTCCGTTTTCGTCGGCGTCCGAATCGCTTTCTGTGGAGCTGCAGGGACCGACTGGGTGTGTTTTTCATGTGCACTCACTTTGTGAATCTGCATGTGTGTGTGTGTGTGTGTGTTCACTTGTATTTCTCCCTGTGCGTGGGAGAATAAGGGATATTTCTCTTTTGTATGAAAGGTGCAGCGTTCGGACCGGTCGGGATGACCACTTCCACACACAAACACAGAACCACAGCCTGGCATCGGTTGAGGCAAAAGCGAAGACATCCTGTCCTCACCTGATCTGGACAACAAGGGCGACTTTTTCTCCTGAGCCTTCACGATAAAACAAAATGACAAGTATTCTTCTATTTCCAAGCGCCAGCGCTGTGGAACTCTGGCAGCTGATTGGCTCGGAGGAGATCTGCATAATGTGTGGGCTGAAACTGACTGTGAACAATAAGCGTTTCAATGCAAACGGGCAGTTTAAGATCTATGGCAACCAAACAGTGAATAAACAGCGACTCAAGGAACAAAAGTCAGTCTCTGTTCCTATTTTTCAGCTGCAGTTAAATGTCTCGTTGGCCCACATTCTGTTTAAAACATCACAATCTGGCGTTTATCTCTGAATCGGACTCGTAATCACAAGATGCGACATTTCCATGGTAAAAAGAGCTCTAAAATGAAAGATGACATCACTGTCTCTGCTCTGGCAGCCATTACTTGAAAGCTCCATGGTGTTTCTGTTCAGCGCCGGGACTGATTTATTGATCGAGGCCGTGTGTCTGCAGGCCCGCTCTGAGGGATGAGGAGGATTATATATCAGGAGTGTGATGTTGTTGACACTCCTGTCGCCTTTACAGCACCGACATGCCAAGGCCTGGATGGCTGCCCAGCATTACTGCGTCTGAATGTACTGAGGAGGGGAAAACAGGCAAGTTTGAGAGGTCAGTGGAGGAGTTTGGATGTGAGGTAGAGTCAGACTGGTTGGGAGTTTTTGCCATGTTTTGGTGGGGGGGAGCATGGTGGGCCAGCTGGCTGCCTCTGGCTCCAGCGCGGCCCCCTGTGGGTATCCGGCTTGGCGCAGACTCTCCCCCACTGCTACAGCTGGGATCCGCGTGCCAAAAAAGACAGAGCTCACAAACGCGCAGCTACACACAGACGCAGACAAACACATGCATGTCGGTTCGGACTGCAGGCCAAAGATGGGATGTGGTGTTGGAAAGCTCAGCTGTGCAGCTTGGCACCGGGCTTAATTAGAGTTGTAGGAGTTGTACAACACTTCTTAAAGAGTCGGTTTAGTCAGGCTTAACCATTTCTAAATATTGATATTCTTAAAATTGTCTCTACAGTTCTTAAATTCTTACTTGAATGACTAAGCAACAAGGGAATGTTAGTAAAAATATTAACATTTGACCTGTTGCTGCTTCAGCTAAAGGAAAAGCCAAGAAAAAGCTTACACTATTGAGATTTTTACTCTACCTTTAAAGCTGGGAAATGTAACCTTTATAGATGTTTTTTACATATTTGATAAAACTGTCATCATGTCGTAACAGTAGAATATGAGACGGATCATCTGTGACAATATTGAGCTCCTCTGCCTTCTCGCTATAAACTTGCTGCCGTGTGCACAAATGCACAATAATCAATCACAGCCGGGAAGAGGGCGTTAGCGCTGTCAATCATCCTCATGTACGCAACAACATGTTCATCACAATGGAGTCTGATTAATGGACCCAGCTTTGCATCCTTTACAAGCAGAGAATAGGAAACATGTTTTAAATGCGTCACTACTTTTCCATATTACAACGCAACATGAGCGATTTAGCAGATGAGGATGAGTTGGAAATCTTAGTACTTAAACTTAGCAACTTTTCTACGTCTGTTAACATATTAGTTGTGTTGATTTTAATTCTTTATCCACTTGTTGAGTTTTTGGTTATATTTCTGTGTAAGTGGGTGTTGGAATGAAAAACTTGTTTATTTAGTCATACTCTCTAAAACCAGCGTTTTCTTAATGGAGAGACACACATGTTCACAAACACTAAAACCGCAGATTAATGTTTAATTCAAACCTTCTGAGTCGCTGAAGAGCAAAGTCTTGTGTTTTTGACGGGTCTGGTGAATGTTTGGGACAGCAGGAAGACGAGGAATGAGGTCATGCGTTTTGGGAAGCAGGAGATCCAATTTAAGGGGGTTAAAGAAAATTACAAATCGCTGTGAGAACAAAACGTTGGTAAATCAGAGGAAAGAAGAGGTGGAGTGATGTTTTTCTGTGCAGCCTGTAAGGGTTGTCCTTTCCTTTTTCATGCATGTTGGGCTGCAAGACGGCACTTCAACCTCAGAGTATAAAAGATGTTTTTACAGTTTGGTTTTTTATGCATAGAGAAATCATTTTGTTATGAGAACTAAAAAGACATATCAAACGCCAAAAACTCCGCTATAAGCATTTGACACTGTGAATAACCATCTCATCGTCTTACATTTAAAATTTCTATTAATCACAAATATTAAAGCAGGTTTCTTCTCTATATGATTATAATCCACCGTATTCCTGCAGCCGGAGGACTAATTATGTCGGCCGCTTCCACTAAGATTGTCCAGGAAGTTTAGTTGGTATGTAGTGAGCTGAGTAAGTTTTAATCAACTGGACTGACCTTTTTGCATGTTGCATTTCTCACACACTTATGGACGTAGAAACTTGGACAGGTCTGGTCCTGTTGTGCTGCAATTAGTTGATTGCTCTTTATCAGACTCCAACAGATGAGTGGAGCCGACCGTGGCTGAAGAATATCATTTTAAATTTATTTGTGCTCTTGTAGTCCAGGGAGAATAAAACCCTACGTGTGCTTGGACTTTAGCCACCAAAACAGAAGATTAACTTCTGAAAATGACTAACAGCCCTGGAGGGAGCAGATCAGAAATAACAAGTAACGCCTATGTTCTTTCATGATCAGCAATAATTAACTAGTACAAGACATACAGGTCTTTAAATCTACAGTAAAAAATTACCACTAAAACCCCTTAAAACACTAAGGATGTGCTGTCAGCTCTTCAAAAGCATAGAAAGCTCTGCCTGAATACCAAGTTAAGTTTTGCTTTTGTGTCTCTGGTTGTCCGTAGCAATGGACTTGTCAGGGCAGATGATGACAGTAACCACAGTTCATTTCTTCAGGGAAAGTTCCCAATTCTGAAATGATGAAGGAGCGAGTTTGACGACAATATTCGGTTTAAGATGTAAACACACAACATGTTTTTATCCCTGTTGTGTTGGAATAAAAATAGTAGCAGTAAGCGCTCCGACAGTCTTGTTGGCAAACCAAAGCAATAACTCTAAATAATAATAAATACTGGTGAATATATTCAAAACAATCTCACTATTTTTTTAATTAATAATTCGTTTGGTGTAAACTTTGGTTTAAATTAAAAACAAAGCATACTTTAAAGTAAAATACAAAGCATTTTTGCATTTTCTCATTTAAAAAAGCAGACTAATTTATTTTTTATTTGCATCTTTTAATTACAATAATATTCATACAATAATTAATATTGTATGAAAAGGCTTAAATTAGAAATCTGTAGATTGTGCAAATTTGTTAATCCAATTAATCAATTAATGGTCAGAATTAGCTGCTTGAGAATCTAATTTCTCTTTGGCAAAAATAAATTTGAAAAAGGTTAATAGACTCTCTACATCCAATCTAAATGAACTTAAAATATTTTGCAAAGAAAAATCTGACAGTATTCTGTAAATCTCAAAAATAAGATGAATCATTTTAATAAATTTATAAAAAAATATACACAGCTCTGGAAAAAACTAAACGCCCACTGCACTGAACCCCATTAAAACCTCCTGGTTATTAAAATCTCCTGGTTATTCCACCAAGTATTGATTTCTGAGTTAAAACGTTAGTTTTGTTTCTAAATCAATATGAACTTGTTTTCTTTGCATTATTTGTTTTCTTTGCATTATCCAGAGTTGTATATATATGAAGGAATCAGAACTTACTAAAATAATTTATTCGCTGCCGTTACTCCCATCTTGTTTTGGTATTGAACACTACTCTTGATGCGTCTTAGCTTCTGCATTAAGAAGCTGCTTCTGTCAGATAAACAAGAGGAACTTGAGGGGAAATATGAGGGAAAACAGACAGAAACACCTTTCGTTTCATCCAGCCCAGGCGTCAGTGTGAGGAACATTATCGCTGTCACACGCCTCAACATGGAAACTGCAATTCACCAGACACATCGTACGACAATATGCGCTCCCAGCATGATGTGTTTTGACAGATCCGAGTCCCTGAATATAAACCGAGCCGAACGGGGAATGGAAACATCTGGGCCAAAAGGTTAGAGCAGCATTTCAGTGCGGGGAACGTCTGGAGGATACAGACCCGAACACAACAGAATTTATTCGCTCAGAGTGACATTTATTTCTCATGGCGCCACCCACACGGCTGCTTTCGACAACACCTGGGCGTCTTGAAAAACGGTTCTCCAAATGAAGAAAGCGAAAGAATAACACAGTCGACAGCCCGTATCGCAGCGAGAGTGTTGTGACACGAGTCCGGCCCGGTTGAGATGAAGTCATGTCAGGCGCAGAGAGCCATTGATCTTGTTTAAGCTGATCAAGGAAAGCAGGTGGGGCGGCTGGCAGACGGACAGGCGCAGTAAATTGATAGAGTGGCTTGAAGATATGAAACTGAGACAGACGGGGAAAGATGAAGGGTTATTTATGAACTGTCTCTTTATCTCAGTCGTCCTCAGTGATGCACAGAGACAAGAGAGGGTCCTCCTCCCTCCCACCAACACTCCCACAAATCCTCACAGGGATTATAAAGCTGACACGATGCATACAGGATATACAGCAACCTTATCAAGGTGCACAGAACAGCAGCACTTTGTTAGCGCTCACTTTGATTAATAGCAGATAAAAGGAACTGCTCTATTTACTGCATGTAGGTCAGCTTGTACTGGCTCTGCTATTAAGTGGCAAACATTTGACATGCCAAAAATATATTAAACTTTACTTTCAGTTTGTTCACTGTGAGACGCAGCGGCGGTGGGATGGTGCAGCTGGTGTCTGACTGCGTCTAAAAATATTAATTTGCTCAGTAGTTTTTTACAGTTATTTTTTAAACGTTTTTACGTTATTAAACCGACCACATATGGAGTCTCATGTATCCCTGCATTGACACACAGCTGAAATGATTCTGTCTAGTCATTATTTTTCTCTCATAAGAGGTCAAGCTGCTCGACACTTTTTAAAGTTAAAACCTTAAAGTGGACCTCTAATGCAAAATTCATGTTTTGCACGTTTTTGTACTTCCATTTGGGTCTCAACTGCTTCTAAAAAAATTAAAAACACCCAGATGTTTTTTTTTCAATAAGTAAATGTTTTGTCTGGAAAATAAGCCGTTTCAAAAACCTTTTGAATCTAACATTACAAATCACCAGGCACTGCCCGTTACCTAGCAACGCCTGTGGCGTTCCACCCGTTACCTAGCAACCCTAGCAGAGCTCCAGCACTTTTAGTCAGCTGGTTTTCAAATTCAAATTCAAAAATACTTTATTAGTCCCAAAGGGAAATTAAATGTTGCTGTAACTCATTAATTTAGATTCTTCAGAGATATCGAAGTGGCTTTTTTACCCTCTATGTGCTGTACAATGGCTGCTGGAAAAGACCAGTGTTTTGTTGTTGACTTACCATCCACAAACCACTTGCTGGATTCTACTAATTTTTTTGAAAGATGTTTGGTTATAAAATTTGCGCATCTGTTAGCAGCTATTTTCACATGCGAGTGTAAACATTGGGCTAGGGGCCGTGGCCAACCGCAGCTTATTTAGATTTAAAGTGACAGGAGTGACAGCTCCTTCTGAAAGGAGCTTAAAATAGGCAGAACTGAGTAGATAAAATCTCATTACCTATGAATGATGTTGTGTAAAACATGCAATGAACATGTTCTTAAGAGCCAATAGGCCTATCCTAACCTGTTCAAGGAAGCATGATAACTAAAACTACTTGCTTTGTTTAAAACTTTGAGGAGTTTGCATTACAACGTATAAAATACCCTTTTAACCCACGATACTCCATCACTGAGTAATCAGTTCTCAGATCCTTGAAGCAGCATTTGCAGGACACTTTGTGGATGGATCAGGAATGTACCACTGTGACGCCTGCCAAGTTGTTCAGACAAGCTCAAACCCATTGAGTGCTGGGAAAAAGAGGGAATGTCAAACAGCGTTGTCAAAAAGAGACATTTTTGTATGCACGTATTGGCAGCCGTCCTGCAGATAAACTAACATGTCTGATATAAAGATAAATATGGGGAGGAAGAGGTTGTTTTCCCCCTTCTAACGTCCAGTTTCATAAAAATTTCCTATCACTTTTGTGATTATAGCAACAGATCTGTTCGCTGATAACCCATGTTTACGCAACTCATTTTAGCCGTTTGCGTTGTTTTGTTTTGCCCCATCAAGTGACAACAGCTTTGCTGTAAATGACAAGAACAGGAATAACAAGTTTATAAAAGAAAGTTGTTTCAACAACACAACCGACTTTTGAGTCATGAGAAAGTACTTACACTTGGGATTTAAACAGCAAGTCACCTGTATGACTTTTGATTTATGAGTTTATTTTGAACCCATCTTAACACTAAATATTCCTTCTTGTTTTTTTTCCAAATATTTTTGAGATTTGTAGTTTTTGTCCTTTACTTTAATCATGTGGTAAATTTTGTATGGGAAGATTCATATTACAGTTTGATCCAGTTAAATCAGACCTCCCAACTTTCAGTAAAGTATTTCCATTCAGTATCCATAGAAACAATTATCTGCTGGAGAAATTTGCTACTGCTTGCAAAATTTCTGTCCTTGGTTCCTTGTTGCTACTTGTTGTATTGCTTCTTTGTTCGTTGCTGTTCATGGCATAAATTGCTTTCCCTGAGATTTGTTGCTCTATTTAATATGAAAAAAGGCCAGATTTTTGTGTAGCATTTCATTTCTTATGTAACACAGAGTGGTATTTACTATTTTCACCTGTAATCCACTAACTTTTGTATTTATGGATGTCACTTCTGTAGAAAGTACTCTTGGCTCAGCGGTTCTGAAATCTGAACAAGGTGACATCTTTTTCCTCTATGAATGTAGAACACGTGTCAAACTGAAGGCCCAGGAGCCAAATCTGGCCCGCCATAGCTTTTTTTTTTGGTGGCCCTCTAGACTCCAAATTACATCAATTAATCCCTCCAGTTTTTCACAAATCTGCAAAATTCATACAAAATCGACAGATCCCCACATTTTTCTGGTTTTACTGAAAGTTTTTTCTCAAAATTGGCCAACTGCCTCAGCCTTACTTGATGTCAAGTAATAACCTGTGACCAATACAGCGATTACTAAAAAGTCACATTTAACATCATACATTACCGTAAATATCATAAAAATTCCTTGCAAATATTTCTAGATTAGCATCAAAAATCACGAAAAAAAAATCTCAAAATCCTGGATGAACCGATCAGCGTGAAAAGATGTTCAATATTACACTTATTGAATGCTGAAACAAACGAATATTTATTGATATTTTAACAGTTTAATGGTTTTATCAATACATTCTGGCACAACCGGCCGTTTAAGAACAAACAGATTTTTGATATAGCCCAAAATGAAAAAGAGTTTGACACCCCTGATGTAGAGGAAGAATAACATTGAATGCGGTAGAAAAATTAAATTAACAAAATTAAACCTGGAGATATTAATTCACAGCAGTGCGCCACAGGAAAAGAAAAAATAATGCTGAAAAACCAACTCAAAACTATTCATATTCAAAAATGTTCTTGCTCTCTGTGTTGGCTATGCTATGCTACACAAAGACCCGTTGCCATAGAAACTGACTGACAACAGCTCCACTAACATTTCCCACACAAAGAACGAAATATTCAGTCTCTAACAGCTTTATGTTTTCAAGCCCAAGGTTTATTTTTGCCATTATTAATTAATAAGCTAACACACAGTTGAGCTTATTAGTTAAGCTAACCTAGCTACAGCTGAACTTGACAGCTGTAGCTAGCTCGATTAGCTACAGCTACACACACATTTCTGTGTTTGTAGCTAATCTAACACAGCACTGGTTGATTAGCTAATTTAAACACCTGCTCTGCTGATTATATGTCAGAGTTGGTAGCCTTGTTTTTCCATTAACTGAAACAGCAAATTGAGCAGCACCAATACATGTTACGGTCGTCAAAGTTGAGCTATTATGGCTGACCTTGTCACCACGGCAACATGAACTCACAGCTGATAATCAGAAGCTTCTTTCATCTCTGTCCCACTTAGAAACACTTTGATAAATCCAGCTTCAACTTTTCAGTAGTTGTTGAAATGATGGACAGCGTGGGCAATTTCACCTCAGATTTTTGGGGAGGTAAAACAGTGTAATCAATCTCGATTAACTGTCGGCGGCTTCAACGAGGATTGTAAAAGTAACTGTAGCTGCTTTGGTATTGAATTTGATACGGCGCCATGAATCCTGCTTTATTTTCACCGACTCTGACCTGCTAAGCTGTCATTCTGAGCTAGAAAATCAATGCCTTGTGTTCAATAAAATATCTAAAATAAAATTACTTTTAAGTTATCAAAGGCTAGAATTATGGGTTTTTTTTCCTCCTTTCAAGTAAAAGTTCACTTTTGTCAATCTGAGTGGCTTTATTGTTTATTTAAAGAGAGTCTCTGTCTTGGTAGATGAATGTGATTTACAGGGATGGATCCCGCTGTGGTTTGTTTTATGTTATATGACAAATGTTCTCGGTTTCATATGTGCTAATGGCTTCATTCTGAGTTTTTGCTGTGATTTGAGCTGCTGTTCAGGACACAAACATGAAAGCTGATTAATTGGATGTTTGTTTAGTGTCGTGTTAAGATTGAACGTCAGTTTGTCCGTGTTGTTGTTCCCACTTTGCTTTCAGTGGAATGGTTTTTTACAGGTGCTGAATGTATTTAAGTTTTAAGATTTTCTGTGTTGTTACTTTCATACAGGATTCTTATGTTACTAAAAAAGTCACAATTCTAAATTCAAGAAAGCATAAACCAAGAAAGCAAATTAGGATTTGGCCATATGATTTTCTAATCAGTGTTTTTATACATGTTTCCAATAAAATTAGCAAAAAAGAGGGTCAGAAAATTTGTTTTAATAATTCAAGCAATAAATTTTCAACCACTGGAAAAAAATTCTTTATTCCCCTTTAAATTTCTAAGTATGTTGGTTGCAGCCTTGAAAAATCTACCAGATATTCTCTCCCAATGCCAAACAGTTGGGTGACACGTTCCTTACTGGAAAAAAAACAAGCCTATCAATGGATGCAACCTGAACACAGAGAAATGATGAGATGGGATTCTCTAACCAGTCACTAATACTGGTGGGAAAACAGAATGCCGTCCCACCATGTGGGTGACCAAACTGGTAACCAGTCAGAGGAGGAGGTGATGCCAGACTGTTTCCAAAGCTGAAGTTTAATGGTCTTTGTGAGAGCGACCTTACACTTAAATACAGGGCTGTTGTAAATAAATATTTTAGTAATCGAGTAATCTATCAATTATTCTTACAATTAATCGAGTAATCGGATAAAAAAAAGATAAAGTAAAACATTGGTAAATCTAACATAACAGCAGTATTACTATCGCACATCAACATCAGTCCAGTTTTTCCATTTGAGCTTCCCGAACAATAACTTTTCTGTAGTTTAGAAAATTAACTCGTAACAATAATAGCTCACTTTCTAAGTTAACCTGAAGACAAGTTAGACAAAAATCTGAAATTATATCCAATTCAATAATAAAGAGGTAGCTTATATATACGCAAGTAACGACCTGGCCGGTGGGTGCGCCAAATAATAAAATATAGATTAACGAAGATTCGAGGCAGATCAATTTTCCTCGAGGAATTTTAATGATCGAGGTACTCGAATCACTCGATTAATATTTTCAGCCCTACTTTCATTATCAACATATTACTTTAAAATCGTTTCAAAACAACAATATTATCGTTAATCGCAATAGTGGGACAATTAATCACCAAGCTGAATTTATTGTGACAGGCCTTCATTATGTATTGCTTATATTCAAACTTCAATTTCCCCATTTAGTTAAGGAGATGAAACAACAGTCAGCAGCTGAATAACCTGTTGGGCCTTCGTAGGGAAACCTGAGGAGGTTTTTTAATGAGTTCAACCCACATAGTCAACAAATGTTTCCTTATTAATGTTTTACCATTTAAAAAGGAAATGAACAGGCTTTCCAACAATGCAAGATTTATTCCCAAAAAGCAATATTACAACAAAGAAATGATTTTATAAAACATTGATGTCAGCAATCAGTTTTCTATAAATCAGTTTGTCCACTCATCCATAAATTCATGTCTATACATCAATCTACTCCTCCATCCGTGCATTAATTCGTCAGTCCATCCATCCGTCCTTCTGTGCATTGCTCTGCATATCAAAGACTGACCACTGTGGATAATGTAAAGTGAAATGTTTTCAAAGTTTGAGCCAGAATTGGACTGACAATTCTTTAGATTTGGATGCGGAAGAGTCTGAAATGTCGACGTTGAAACCTTGTGCAGGATAAAAACATTTTCTTTTCCTTAACGCAGTGGACAGATTGTCAACTATTCACGCATCAGTGCTTTTGTCTGAAACATGAGAACTCCTGAACAGCTGAAGGCAGATTTAGTAAAACATATGTTTCATCACATGTGACATCTGGTGCTAACATATGCAATATTTAAATAAAAATATGTCACAAAATTGGAGCAGTGTCTTATCAAGCTGTTAACCCTTGACGTGAAATTCAATTCAGTTCAAAAATTACTTTATTGATGCCAATGGGAATTAAATGTTGTTGGAACCCATTAATTCAAAGTCTTCAAAGAGTATCTCTAGATGGTGATGGCTATTGTAGAGGTCTGTATTACAGCCAATCTGAAGAAGCCTCTGACTGAAGACACTGTTTTGTTGAACAATTTGCATCTGTTCGCCTTTGGAATAGTTAAAGCAGACTGATATTGAATTTCTGGAGCATACCGCACCTCAACCCTGTAGCAAACTAACTAACTTTGCATAAAAGTCGAATCAGTGCCAGGAAACCAGTCGATTCAAATGAGCTCCAATGTTTGTGATACCAATCAATCAACCAATCAACCAATCAATCAATCAAATTTTATTTGTATAGCACATTTCAGCAGCAAGGCATTTCAAAGTGCTTTACATCATTACAAACACAGAATCACAATGCAATATAGAATCAATCATTAAGTCAAGTTCCATCAATAAATTTGTAATTGATTACATTTCAAATACAATTCTAAACAGGTGGGTTTTCAGTTGAGATTTAAAAGAAGTCAGTATTTCAGCTGTTTTAGTCAAATATTCAGCCACAATTATGCCTTGAGCTTATTGATCTCTACAAAAACCATAAAGTCAAAGTGCAACAGTGTAAAGGACATTTATCCAAATATTAGTGTTGGTGTATGTAAACATAAAACAAAAAGGGACACATTAAGACAGCTGACATGTTTTTTTTACTATGTTTGGGCGTAAATTTCAACAATTCAAGTTGCACAAACAATACAAAAACTAAAGATTTCTTAAAATAATGCTTTTCTGGTGATAAAGCAGTCCTACATTTGTTCCCACTGAAAGTGACTACAATCACACACAGGCCATTGAAGGGAGAGGAAACTCCATAATGGGACCCAAAGAGCTATCTGGAGGCCTTCAGGAGGAACTGTGCAGCAGCTTACGAGTCTGGTAAGAGATTTAAAGAGGCCTCAACAGAATTTGATAACACCGTGCTGAAAATGGTGAGCAAGTTGAGAAAATTCAAAACTGGCTGTCCAGGCAAATTCCTCCCAAGAGCCAATAGTCTGTAAGACTCAGAAAGCATTCCCCGTCATCTCCAAAACGTCGTAATGGGACCTGCAGCAGGATCTTCTACGAATAAACACAAATCAGAAAGAGAATGGACAAGTTTAGCTGTCATGAGAGATGTGCAAGTAGGAAAAAATATATAAGAAAAATATAAAAGCTAGACTGCAGCTTTTACTACAGAGAGTGTAGTAAAGACCTGGCCTCCTGGAATAATGTTCTTTAGACGAATTAGTTCAAAGCTGAATGTTATGGAAGATGTGCAAAAAGGAAACCTTTGATCTTTTTAAAAATAAAAATTGTGGGAATAGAACCTCATTCCAGGTGTGAAGGATCGTTTGAGTATTTGTTGCATCATTCTTCAACAAAACGGGGGTAATGTCTTTCTTTTTGATTTAAAGACTGAACACTTGCAGGTGTTTTTCCATATTTGTTTCTGCACGTATTTATGTATAACTGTAGTCCTGTATGTACAAAAGACAATAAATTCAAACTTTTACACAAACATTTTGATTTAAATTTGCCATGCTTATAATTCACAATCTTCTCCCAGTAGCTAAACATCTAATTTACAGGCCGTTTAACCTCTGAAAGACACAAATTTAGCAACATGACACCACTGCATCTTAGCTCGCTTATTATGTTAATCAGAAGTCCGGAAAGTGTTTTAAAAATTAGAGCATGTGCGGTTTTATTACAATGATTACCATGGACTGAAAGCAGCAGAACAATTAGTAAATTGACCCGTCTTCTCAATAATTGCTGTGTGGTTGGTTGTTTATTATGGGGGCGAAATATGAGGGAGCCGTGTCTAAAAATGTTTTTCAGCTTCCGATGTGTCGGCTCCCGGTTTATTTTAGCTCGACGCCTGTTCTTCGCAAAGCCCCACGCATATTTTTTTCTCTCGCTTCAAATACAAAACTCATCATTACTTCAATGAATCCCTGCAGATGGGAGCTTATGCTGCTGCAGCTCCACCGTCTCTGCACCTGGCTAACATCTGGAAGAAGCTTTTAGAACGTTGTTTCCATTTTGGTTCAATGTTTACACTTCAAAACACGTTTTTATCCATCTTCTGTCAGATGCAGCTATTGAGATAAAATATGAGCTACGTTTTGTGTGTTCTGCTCACAGATGATTCAAACTTTTTATGTCACTCAGTTTTGGTTTAAAAGCCCTGCAGGAACACAGGCGTCCGTGCCAGCGATGCATTCAGTGATTTTCTAATGATGATTCAGAACAAGAAAGAGATTTAGACCCAAAGTTCCTCTTTGTTGAATTATTTTAATCCACCAACACGCTCCAAACTAGGGGTGGGCGATATGGACTTAAAGTTTTATCATGATATTTTATAGTAATATTGTGATAACGATAAAAGTGACGATACGAACTGTTGGTGATTTCTTTTTTAGGTGATTTTTGGTGACTGAATTTCACAGCAATCATAGCTGTAAAAATTGTAATACACTTCTTTTAGACACAAGTCACTTAAAAAAGTTTGCATTTAATCATATTTTCACATTTATTGATGAACACAGTGGAAAAAATTGTAAAATTAATAATCCCAACAATAGGGACAGGTTTAGAAGATTGTAATCACTGTTAATTGAATTTTATCGTAGCAACGATAAATCAGGATTCTTATCCTAATAAGAAATTTATCACGATGAATGATAAACAAAGTGATAATTGTCCAACCCTACTCCAAACCTTTAAATAGTCTATTTTTCTACTTTGTAAAGTTCCTGCTCTCAGACAAACACATGTGAATATTTCATTAGCTATGTGGAGAACCAATCCCATACCTATATTTATCCGACTGTTAAAATGTAAATGCTTTACTTTGGTGAGCGTCTTTTAATGACAGCATGAGAAGAAAGTGAAATTAAAAGAAGCACAAACATTAGAGCCTTGCTGTCCACTCAGATGAAGCTACAGAGCAACATGAACACAGCAGACTGGAGTTTTATTGGTATTTACTGGTTTCCAGCTACGCTCCAGAACGCATCAAAATATCAGGAATTTGAGCCTCGGAAATGGCTTTCAGAGATGACAGAATCCAATTTTAAGTCTTTTAATCTCTTTTTTTTTTACAGAAATGTTTAGGATGAGGAATCACTGCCAGGTCAACAACAAATTTAAACATTTTTTTATTAGTTAGCAATGATTGAACCTCTTATTCTGACTATATTTGTTAT
This sequence comes from Xiphophorus hellerii, assembly GCF_003331165.1. Lineage (NCBI taxonomy): Eukaryota > Metazoa > Chordata > Actinopteri > Cyprinodontiformes > Poeciliidae > Xiphophorus > Xiphophorus hellerii. The sequence continues at coordinate 9,871,855 of NC_045684.1, forward strand.
AATTTCAACTGAAACCGAATCTCTTCCACACCAGTAGATGACATGGCTCCTCAAAACATCGATGACTGTGGAAAGTTTGACTTTTAAACAAAATGTGCGCTTGACTGCAAAGCCTGTGGGATGTTAATCGTTGTAATCTGTACCAGTCCATCAGTGAAACTTTATGGTCCCCTAAGGGAAATTTGCTACACAGTCAGCAGTTGCACACAAAAAAACTACAACCTCCCCAGCAACCATCATGCATGAACATGTGCAACAGCAGGGGTCACATTTTAGAGCACTTCTACCTGGATACTCTGCTGTTTTCATGATTATCACATAATAACGACAGATAGTTATCTTTTTGACAACCCATGTTGGAAATGTCGGCCTTTAAGGTGTAACTAACTCCCAAATCAATGTTTTTTGCTGATAAAATGTCTAAATATGGTTTTACATTTATGTTTCTGTACAAATGTTGGCATTTTCATGTAAATCTGTTTCTACTTTGCAGTAAAAATACTCCAAAGAGTAAAATTTTTTCCCCAACAAAGTTACTCAAGTAAATGTAATTAATTGTAACTAGTATAATTTTAAATCTGGTCAAAAGTGACCATCATTGCAAACTAAATGAACCACTTTTCAGTCACAATTTCACTTCTGTTGGCTGTTTTGGGAACCTGACTATTACAAAACAGTTTATACAACCAGAGACAACAAGAGAGAAAAAGACAGATGTTAAAACAATGCCATAATCGATATATGACATCATGACCCATATAGAGATAAAGGATACATTCAGATCTGTGAATGAATCAGAACTAGTTCACATCCTTGACTGAATTAACACAGGCAGTTAATTTGGCACTAATACTCCCATTCAATCATATAGTTGTTGTCCATCAGTGAAGAAAAAATGGAAAGTTTAATTTTTTAAAAATGTATTTCTGAAGTAAAGTCATTTTTCCTGAGTTGCACTTTTAAAGTAAATTGAATCAAATTGCTTTTTATACCTTTAAAGTTGAGATATGACCCTCTTTGTCCGCTGCTGGAGGTGTGGTTAATCCCCAGGAATGGTCCCATGTGGCTACTTTCCAAAAACTTTTTGAACACTCTGATCGAGAACAGACACAATATGGTGGTGGATGCAAGACTCACCCAAAGAATTGATTGATCAGGTTTCACCTTATGTATATTTGTTCTTATTTAACAAACAGTCCAAAGCAGATTTGGCCTTAATGTTCGGATCTGTCCTCCTGCCTTAGTTTGTACCTTTTATGAAAACTTGTCCCTTAGGATTTAGCCATAAAATCTTAACAAGGAGTCAGGAAAATCTGCTGACTCCACTCGACACCAGTCATGGGAAATTTATCGGAACGCAGCAGTTTCCTATAAGTGTTTAACGGGTGTAGTTTGGGTGCTTTGCCATCAGAGTGAATGGAAACCGTTATCACTGTTCCAGTTTACCCCGGGGCGACCTGGCATGTCGCAGTAATGTGCCTGTCACTGCATCCATGGAACGCTCTGAGTGATGAGAAACTCCCTAACTGCTAAACACCAAACTGATTTCGTCTACAACTTTTCATATTCCCTTTTCTGTCACTCCTACACTTTCTCCATGTGTCATTTCCTTCCACTCCTAGTCTTTCTCTTTGTCCCGCTCCTTTTTTCCTCCTCCTGCTCTGTGATCTAAACAAATTAGGAAGCAAATGAGGAGGGAGGAGTGATGCGGGTGATGAGGCATGCCAGAATGTCAACAGATGAGAAGGAGTGCTGATGAGGAGACTAATGGATAAGACAAGGAGCAATAATGCGATGAAAAGAGAGAAGTATTCCCTAAAAAGCTTGACTTGAAAAGAAATGATTAATGAGCCCAGATGTTAAGCTTCTTTTTTGGATGAATCATAGCATTCCCCACGACGAAGCAAAATTATGTCCCAGACGGAACATGGTGTAATCTAATTCTGCTTTCGGCTTCGACAACTTTTCCTTCAGAAAATCGATTACATTTTTCAGGGCTTTTGCTTCATTTTTTCCCACTCCGTACCTCCGTGGTGAAAACAGCAGTTCCATTAAACTGCATCTTTAAGGTACTTTTAAAAGGTAGAAAAACTAAATCTGGTTGCTGAATTTGGTCTCTAATTAGCTAGCGAATGTTTTAAAGTGTTGAATCAACCAAAATCCTTCTACAAAAAACGCGCGGTTTGTGGTCACGTGATGCGTGACGTAGCTGGAGGAGAACGGAGCCCAACGGATGCTGTCTGGTTGATGAGCTCCAGGAGGTTTTGCTTGCTGAGGTGTGGTTAAAACTTATTTACTTATTTATTGCTGTTAAGGCTACAATCGATCTAAAAAAACAAAAAAAAAACAGAAAAAAACTTTATTTTAGGGTTGGTTAAAATTCGTCCAGCTGGGAAGGGAAGATTTCACCACTACCGAGATATTGGCTAGCATGGTGATTTACGAGGAGACTTACAGCAAAAGCGACCCGAATAAACACTAGGTGGGATCTAGAAAAATGAAAAAATCAGGCTGAAATCCACTGCAGTACCACCATAACACAGCAGAGGCAGCGAAGGGGGAAGAACGACGCTGATGGGGAGCAGAGACAACAATGGCGGCTGCTTCCAGCAGCAGCAGCAGTTGAAACGCCGGGTCAGCAGCTCCTGACCCGGAAGAACCCAATGGTCGGTGTTGTTTCTGCTTTACATAGCCTTTAATTATTCAATACTTTCAGTGATTAAAATGTGGTAGCGTAAAGTTTAATATTTCGCCATGTTTAATTAAAATGTGTGCAGCTGAGTGGCAGATGTACAGGCCGCACTTCTCTCTTATGGCTGAATGAAGCGTTGTTAAAGAACAAACTGATCGTTATGAACCGATTATTAACTTTCACGGTAATTCTGATTAAAACAAATCATTTTGGCGCTATGTAGCCAATCTAAAGCTCAAGATGGGTCACCTCCTTCAGGTCTTATTCAATGTCAATCTTATTCTGTCACTTCTCCGTTGCTTCCCTGGTTTCCCTCCGTTCTCCTCTTGTCTTCTGGCTGCTTTTGTTTTTACTAGACTCCAAATTTCAGCATTTTTGTAAGTTTGTTTTTTTCAACACTTTTTTCATTAAATGTTCAAAAATTGCCCGCTGCCTTCCTCTCTGCATTTGGATCTGCTTTAAAAACACGCAGCATGACAAATATGAGCACGTCATTTGATGAAGTGAATCATTGATGTTGTGAGAGCTAAGTTTGTCAAACATCTACCATTGCTGGCACACACACACACACACACGCCCGCACACACACACACACAAACACAATTCAACAAAGGTAGCTCTTACACAATTGGTGCCCTGGGCAAGGAAATGTTTCTTGCTCGCCACAACAACCCAGCCACCACCGCCTTGGTTTCACTTTTAAGTGCCGTTAAAAGACGTAACAAAATAACACAGTTAACACAAGACTACCTCATACACAGTTTGATTAACATATAAGTGAGTTTTGTAGCACATGTACACACTGCAAAAACACAAAATCTTACCAAGTAATTTTTTTCTACTGTCTAGTGAAAATATCTCAGTGCCCCTGAATCAGGTCAAAACTAATTCACAAGAAATATGAGCTTGATTTAAGTCAATAATTCCTTAATATGGATGAAAACATTCCAGTTCCACTGGAGGTAATTTAACTTATAGCCAGACATTTCCCACCATGTTATAAGTGAAATAATTTGCCAGTGGAACCAGTCCACTTTAAGGAATTATTTACTTAAAACAAGGTCATAATTCTTGCTTTAAAGTTACTTGTAAGTTAGTTTTGTCTTATTTAAAGTGTTTTAAGATATTTGGACTAGAAAGTAGACAAAAAATACTTGGTAATATTTTGTGTTTTTGTAGTGCATGCTCTTCTTACAAATTGATGCAACTGTAGCTCAAATGTCATTGCAGTTACAAAATAGTAACATTACATAATCACATGCTACGATTATGCCTGTTATTTTATTCTGCATCAAAGCATATCAAGACATTTTTACCAAACCTCTAATTCTTTAAGAACATGAATCAGAATCCATGTTGCCATGTTCCTCATTTATAGTCTGATTCTTCTCTTCAGTCAAGTTTGCTTTGCGTTTTCCTATCGGCTCCCCAGAGGATGCGTCTCACTAATAACCTGCTTGTAAAATGGGTCAGGCGTAAAACATCGGCTGAAACTGCTGCAAACTTCCTATGTCAGAAAGCTCGTTTAAAATCCAGCAGTCCAACTCATCCTCCAGCAGGAATAAAACATAAGAAGACCTAACGCTCGTGTAGCCAGAAGGCAGCCGGGCCTCGGCCGTCCCTGTTGCCCTCGCCGGCAAAACAGGCCATCCATAATTAACCCTGCTCTGTCAAGCCGAAAGCAGCAGCCATAACATGTTCTCACATGTCGTTCTAAGCCTTCGTTTTCTCCGCCATCAACTCATCGCTAACATCTGTCGCTTCCTGCATGAGGACTGCTGTGTGAGAGGGTGAGGGGAAGACGCTTTGATCTGCCGTGTTTCCTTCACAGCTCTCCCACAAAGGCTTTGAACAGCGAGCGCTACCCCAACCAGAGGGGAAGAAATGTGTTCCTCGCTTGTGTTTGTTGAGGTCGACTCGTGTGATTTGTGTGCCATCAGCAAGGCCTGATTGAGATATTTGAGCCACAAAAAGCTAAACGTAAAGATGTTTTCCTCAACTTCCTTTGTTCCTTTTCTTTTTCCTGTAAATATTAGCAAATCTTTCTGTGAATAAAGATTTCATTAATCCTGGCGACGGGGACATAGGCAATTAAAATGAGCGAATCAAGGCGGGGGGAAAGGGCAGGAGCACAATTGACTGAGTTAAAAGGTCAGAGGGGTTAAATCAAAGTGAAAAGAGAAACAAGGAAAGGAGCAAGAGAGAGTGATTAAAAAGTGAAAGGAGATTGATTCTTGCATCCATCTTTGGAGACTAAAATAAGAACTAATCAAATGTGTGGGTGGGAATCTGGAGCGGAAAGCCTGGGGCAGAACTGGGGTCAACTCAAAGACAAAAAGAACCATGGAAAACGTTTAAAGATTAATTTGTCTCCATCTGGAAACTGCTGTGGGAGTAAAATGGTGCAAAAAAAAAAAAGAAAAAAAGGTGGAATCACAAGACTAGAGCTGAAATATATAAATAAAAGGAAGATTTACTGTAGCTGGCACAGGTCAGCTCTACATCTTTATTCAAGAAGGAGCAGCGTGAAATTCCCACACCCACATCCATGTAATCCCAAAGAGCAAATCCAACTTTCCTCAGCTGATCTTCCACCTCCATAATGTTCATCATGGTGGTCTATAATCTCATGGCGTTACAGAAAGCAGTTCTGCTTACACAATGTTTTTAGTAACTTTAGTACTGACTATCGTTTTTGGACAGATTTTGGTTCACAGTTTAAATATTCAGCAGTTCGATCAAACATGAGTTTCATAAGAGGAAACAGACGGTCCTGTAGAGGGATTATTTGTTTGTAAACACAGTGCAACTTGACTACAGAAATAACCACTGGTTGCCATGGTTACCCACATTGACTGTGCTGTTTTAGTGCCAAAATCTGTAATTAATTGTTATGTTTTAATTGTTTATATCACTCTGGTAACCGTTAGACCCTCACATTAATTTAAGTGAGTCAGAACACACCGGGTGATTGGTGGATGTCTATTGTTTGGGCAAATGTCTGGTGTGTTAACGGGAGGTTTTTGTAAAATGATTTTTTTGACCTCTTTTTGACCTTGAAACATCATATTAAGTTAACTTTTGTGTTCAACTAAGTTGTAAGAGATTTCTACTTTGCTCAGCTGCTGATTTAAATGTCCCACACAAATAAATTTGACATTGACACATACTGTATGTACCGTTTTTTTTTTGTGTGTTTTTTTTTTTAGTTTTTGTCAGCTTGTTTTGTCTTTCTGGAGTCACAGGAAGATTTCAGTGGATCGGATCGGTTCTGTCTTTGCGTCTCTAACTTTCAGTTCGTTACAGGTTCGATTTTAAAATGGCCGCCTTATTGACAAGATCTGTCACTTTAACAACAACTGGATTTTTTTTAGATGTGTCTCAGAAAATGTTAAAGTTAGGAATCCTTTAAAAACATGTTTTTTTTCTTCACTCAAACAGTATAATTAAGGTCTGTCAAAGTGATATTGGATTTATCTTCTGTGAGGCATTTGACTTAAGAAAAGCATAAACTACTGCCTTGTTTACGATTTGTTTTTAAATAAAAACTGAGACATTTGGGAGTGTTCCTCACAGTGGAACCAATCTGCCCAGAAATACGTCTAGCATCCATGCCACATGATGAAATAGTAATGTAATCTCGATGTAAATCCCTAAAAAGCAGCCGATGCTCTCAGTCCGCTTTTCCAACACAATGTAGCAATCAAACATGTTCTGATCTCTGCAGGTAAGGAATCGGACCCACCCATGGGTTGCCACATAATCCACAGACGTCCCAACAGTCGTCAACAACTCGGAGGGCGTTTGGTCGGTACGTTGGAAACCGAGTTGGAGTTTAAAACTGACAGCTGCAGCACTGCGCTGCACTGGCAGGGGAGCTGAAACATTAACATTCACTCTGCACCTCCAGATTTTTACGCCTGCGTTTCTCCTCAGAAGCAGGGAGAAACTTCCAACAGACTGCAGAGAGGGAGATGTGTGTAGTATTTGTAAAAACGTCCTTTCCGCTACCAATGTGTAGCAAATGTCGTCAAATACAAAGATCTGATGAGGTATATTCCCCCATTACAGATCTGTCGCACTTAAGATATCAATATGTCAACTACTGGTTGACGTATTCATACTATTTGCTTCATCATTCCTAAGCTAACCTATGTTTATAACATACGTCGGGTCAGAGGTCAACCAAACACTCAGAAATGTTCCCTCAAAATGTTAGAGAAAGAGCCATAATGTGATTTATAAACAGTTTTTTAAGTTAAAAAGAGTGTGTTTTCACTCCACTCGTGGGTTAATTTGCCCTACTCAGTGTCTGACAGGCAGGCTGCCGGTAGCGGTTGGTGAGGTTTGCCCTGTGTATTGTCTTGAAGGCGTGACGCCAGGTTAAACTGGAACATATTGGTTCCTTCCACATTCGCAGACGTTTCTGAAACTGTTATGTGTTTTATTCAGTGTGATAACTAATTGTAAAGAAATAAGTGTATTTTTGCAAAGCGTGTTCTAAGGTTAATTATTTAAGTTAAGGTAGATTATTTTGTTTGTGCCTAGAGCGAAATTAAAACCAAGATTTAAGTGCCGAAGTCCTTAAACTTTACAGTTTAGTAAATTGTAAATACTGAGTACAGTCTGAGTCTACTGTAATATCAGGACAGTAGTTTAATTTATTATTTATTCAATGTTTGATTGATGTTAAACTCTATTGGAGAGAATGTGGTACAAGATACTACAGGTTCGCTTTATTTGAAGACACTGGAATGTTTGTACATTTTAAATGTTTCAGTTATTAGAGAGTGAAGTGCAGGAATTTGAGATCAGGGAAATGTTTGAGACTCAGACTTGATGACACAGACGACCATCACAGCAACACCACAACACAATTAGCTCACGTCAGACCAGGGCTATATTGGCTATTGATTTTAACCTTACAGGTGTGACAAACGTAAAAAATGGTGGATTTTGAAATGTACAACGGTATTTAAGTGTTCTGTTGAATGTTTTGATAAACACTAAATTTACAATTTAACAAGCTTGATATCTTGAGTTCAACAGGAAGACATTAACTGTTATTTGTGCAACAACTATTAAAAACAATACAGGAATCGTTTCTAGTTTGTATTATTCAGTGTGATTTTAAATGTATTTCTTTATTATGCCAGTTTGGTGCTCTTGGGGGCCCCCTGGTGGTGTGCTTAACTCGCATATTCCTTGGGCCGGCCCTTCACACTACTACCATGCTTTACTGTTGGCATGATGTTTCCCTGAAATGTTTGTGTCGTCCCATAAGACTTTTTTGGTAAATGTGAAATGAGCCTTTGTGAGGTTTTCAACCCATGAAAGCAACTTTTGTTGAATTATGACCTCTGACCTTAGCTGAACATGTGAGGCCTGTTGTGCTTCAGATGTTGCTCTGGGTTTTTTGTGACCTTCTGGATGAATCACAGATGAAATCCTGGAGGAAGTTTGGCCACTCCTGGGAAGGTTAACCCAATGCATCTTTAAAAAGTCTTATTTTTACCTATTTAAAATCATTTATACAGGTAAAAATGCCTTATTTAAAATTAAGGTCTTAAATTTATTTTAAAAATATATGTTTGCCTTGAAAACATTCCAAGTCTTAAATTCTGTCCAGGCAGGACTGTTTAACCTCATATTCTATGTGGTTTTTAATTTTCCCAAAGGACATGTCTGTCAGGTAAAGGTTTGAGTCACACACAGACAGCTTCGTTGCGCAACTCGAGGTGGTTGAGGCTACCGTTAAACTAGCTGCTAATATGGACATCCTTACTAACTAGTTAGGTTTTTTGCATCTGTTGTGGATAAGTTCAAATTTATCACCAGTTGGCTTGAAGATGTTTGTCTTCGCTGTTTAAAACCCAAACAAGGTTCTGAAAAATAAACAGAAAAAAGCTTGAGGCTGTAGAGAGCACTGAAAAATATTAAAATTTCTTCTGTAAATTTCTGTTGTGATGCAGGACTTTAATTTCATTCACAATGGTCTTAAAAAGGTCTAAAGGTTGAGAAATCTGCAAAACGTTCAGGTTTATTTGTTTATAGCAAAAACCTGATTAAGATCAATTAATACTTAATTCAGTTACTTTCTTACACACAGCTCCATATAACTTTGTTTCCTTTAATAATTAAAATAATCACTTAAAAATAGATTTTTATAATTGCTCAAATAAAGCAAATTTGACCTTAAACATTTGCATTCAACCAAAAAGGAAATACTTTTTCACAGCACTGCATGGAAAGGCCAATAAACAGATTCAAAAACATGAAAATGAAGGATATATTTATAATTTTAGTATGTTTCAGCCTTATAAAAGCACAATATACTTTTAGTTAGTTATACTTTTTCCCATTAAATAGCGTTTTTATTTCTTTAAGTCAAATGTTCTCAAGTTCAGTTTACAGTATTTAGTTGTAATTAGTTATAATAACCTTTATCTGGGTGTGGTTGGTGAAACTGAGCTCAAAACCTTTATTAAGATCACTTAATTGTTAATTCACTTACTTTCTTGCGTTGTGCAGGTTTCCTTTAATAATTGAAATAATCAGTGAAACAGATATTTTTGTAATTGCTCAAATAAAGCAGATTTGGTCTAAAACATTTGTATTTAAGTTCAACCAAAGAGGAATGTATGGAAGCATAGCAGGCCGCTCAGAGTGTAGATGGCCTGACTTTTTTCACTCTATCAGTGGGATTACTTGAGCCTATTTATCATTCTATATGAGTGTGGCTTGCATGGGTAATTGTAAATTAAGTGGATTACTTTGCAGTGGAGAGCCCAGGGGGAATTAGAGAATCTCTGAATGGATGCAAAATCCTCTCCGTACTGTAGCCGGCAGGTCCCAGCGCAGCATCAGCACTTTCTGCAGCAATATCGGTACGAGCCTCTTTGAAAGATCCTGATTTAATATCAGCTCGGTAGATTTAATGACACCGCCGCTCATTATGTCTCGGCTCCCTGAAGTGGGGCCGATGCTTCAAGTGATTGGCACATTCATTCCTGAGTGTGCTTAAAAGTAGCTGCTTTATTGGGGTGTATGTTGGACCCTGCTTTTATTCTGTTCAGCCAAGACAGAGGTTTCATTCTTAATTGCGAAGTTTGAAAGTAAGTAAGAGAGGGCAAAGTAGATGTCAAGTTGCTCTTTCGGGGCTTTGCGTAAGATGAAACTGAGAGATGCATCCTCTGCCTCCTGGCTTCAGTGGCCTTACGCCGTCCAAATCCCCCAAATCAAAATCCACCTCAAATGAATCGCGGTGGAATACAAATGAGGAAGCAGTGGCAGGGATTTCTGTTTTAATGAGGACAAAAACCTTTCACCACATCTACCCTGAAACGCTTCATTTGCTGCTGCCTCCTGGCCGCCTCTTCCCTGTAGAGATCTGGGGTTGGAGCTGTGGCGTTTCAGAGCTGTTCACTCAGGGCCCTGGCAACAAACGATGTCCTCCCTCCCACATCCCCCAAACATTTAAACCCTTCTCAGTTTGCCCTGAAGCCATCTTGGCTCGGGAGTCGAAAGGTCACCTAAAGTAAATAAAGAATGCGGAGATCACTCGGCATCCCACACACCGACTGAGCAGCACTTTGAGCGGATAGCCAAGGCTACACCATTTAGCATTCAGTAGCCTGAAGCAGTCCGTGAGCCTGGCAGTCTGAGAACAGAAAATCCTGAGTGGAGGTGGACTCCCACTCACTTGCCACAGCTTCATCAGTCACAGAACCGCCAGCTGAACCTCTGGCCTGTTTGTCACTCTGCCATTTGTGATTGTCAGGTAAGAGAACGGACAACAATATGGAAATAAATAGTTGCCGCTGGTGAGGAGCGAGGTCAGTCCTTTGACAATTGTTTTGTTACATAATGGATGTATTTCCATCTCCCTGAACTTTTACACCACCGACATAAGCAGGATGAAGTTTCCCTTTCAAACAAATAACATGGATGCATCTAGTTTACAATCAAAGTCTATGTGGAGGCGGGTTGAGGGTCCGTCGTGGCGCGACTGGCACGTCTAGCGCAGCTAAGATGTGAAGCGTTGGGCGGATCCATTGCGTCCGACAAATAGGCCTGCGCTCACTGTTGCCGGAAAACAACGGCAAGAATGATTTTGACGCATCTGGCGTGCCCTCAACACGTCTACGCATAGACTTTGAATGTAAACCAGACGTGCAGAACGCTAGGTGTGGAGCAAAATGTCAAGCATCTGCATTCAAAGTGCAGACGCGTCAAGCTTGAAGCCTCGGACGCGTTTTTGACGCGCAAAATGCTTTTGGTGGGAACGCACCATAATATGTTTGCGTTTACAAGTGTCTTATTTTAATCAGATTGTTTTTTTATTGATAAAAACATTTCAACACATTATATGTGAAAGTTTTTGCTTTTTGCCTATGCACAGACATGCACATGTTATGGTGAGGAACTGACTTTACAGGGGAAAGCCCTCTCTACGACAAAGCTTAGTTAGATGAGTAAAAGGAATATAATTGTAATATTCGGTGCCACTCTGTGACTGCTCCGTTAAGGACTCATGACAGTGGTCCAGCGCTGAAATGGTAAGCTACTTCTCTGTTTTCTTGGTTATTCAAGATGATCCCTCCCAAAAACGAGTCAGAGTGGAACAAATGTCAAATTATTGTCAATGAACACTGCCCAAAGAATTTATGCTCTCCACAATCAAAAAAAAGCGTTGCTGAATTACTTGAGTAAATTTCTTGTCGTATTATTATGTAAGCAATGTTACAAACACTTTTCTAACACTATTTGTACAAAAGTAGTGAAATCTTATCAGCATACATGGCTACAACAATCAAGATTCATCTACTTGAAGTCAAGTTAGCAGCTAGTCAGAGTTGAGCCAAAGTCTTCTCAATCACGCTAATAGCTACATGGAGCAAAGCTAGCAGATGGTCAGACTCGATCTAAAAGCTAATCAGTGACGTACCAGAGGATTCTAGGACTCTAAATCATTTTAACCAAGGTAAAGAAAGCTAATATTTAACAGAGTCGACATGAACATGTGCTGTTCAGAGACAAGAGACAAAGTCAAAATTTGCAGTCGTATTTGATGTATATAGCATTTTATTACATTTTTATTATTTTTATTACAAATGAATAAAAATAGCACATACTTGCTTGATTTCAAAGTACTTTTCTCGGGTACTTGTGGACTTGACTCTGTGTGATGACTTTAACCAGCTATCTGTGTTGATGTCAGCTGCTGGTGTTTGTTCCTCTGTTGCTGGATGTCTACTCGATGGCTGCAGTGGAGGATGCGGTGAACATCATCGTCAGCTGATGATACTTTTCTCTGTTTCTTGTGCATGCTTGCAGGCTGGTCTTTTCTTGTCAGCATTACATCACGAACCACTCCAGCAAGAATGAGCCAACTTTTCTTCGTGGGGTTGATGTCTCAGTTCCTCATTCTTGGAACCAACTTCCCTACTTGCTTCAGGTTTGATTCACAGTAGCCGTGTAGAAAGCTGATGCAGTTCGGTTGAAGTCTCCTCATTTTTCAAGGGATCTGGGCGACCGGCTTCCTCCGGTTTCTTCCCCAGATCCCCCCCCCCCCCCCCCGGAGTGATCATCCATCACTCCGTCTCTGTCGGTTCGAGTTGTCTGTCTGAAAAGCCCCATTTAGCGCCTCAGGTGGGGATGCAAAACAGACTTGGCTGCCAGCTTCACTGTCTGGATCTGGTCACTTATCCTCAGTAAGAGCTCTCCCTCACCTGCAGGCCTTACAGTTACTGTAGGGTGGTGACTGCGGTCTCTCTCGGACAGCCACCGATAATCCTACTCTCTTAGGATTATCACACTAAGTGCACTATTCAAAATCACACTTATGTTACCGAGGTCCCTTACTACTATTATTCTTCATGGGCCCCTGTTCCCTTCAGGTCCCTGTTCGGGCGCCACCTGTTGTTGTGCAACACCCCTCCCCACTACTCCCTTCACTCTCTATTCCTATATACTAAATATTGATGAAAAATTCTAGTTCCATTATAACCTATTTTTGCCATGTTATATTTTTCCATCAATATTAAGTAATTATCAACTTAAAATAAGCTTTTATATCTTGCTAAAAAGTTGTTATTGAGTTAGTTTTGTTTCATTTCAAGAGTACTAACATACAGCTCTGGAAAAAATTACGAGACCACTTAAAATGATCGGTTTCTCTGATTTAACTTTTTATAGGATTTCTGAGTAAAATGAACATTGTTCTTTTATTCTATGAACTACTGACAACATGTCTCTGAAATGCCAAGAAAAAAGTTTGTATTTGCATAAAATGAGAAATAATCAAAATAACGAAAAAGATTCAGAGCTTTCAGGCATCAAATAATGCAAAGAAAACAAGTTTATATTCATTTAGAAACAACGATACTAATGTTAACTCAGAAAGAGTTCAGAGATCAATATTTGGATTAATGTGGACATCGAAGGATGGGAGTATTGAACAGAGCGACTGAAACTGTTTCTTTTTGTCAGTTTATTCATGGCTTCTACTTGTTTGGGTCGAACTAATTTGTCTGTGAACGTAACGCACCTAGTTGGGGCTCAAAGACGTATTTACAATAGTAAGAAAGCAGCTAGCTTAGAAACCGACCCGTACTTCCTTTCTCCTTTCGGGTTTATAAAATTACCGGCTTTGCCTGAATTCACACCACATGATTTATGTCACCATGTCATAAACGGCGTTTCTCCTTAGAACAGAGCAGCATTAAAAACGTACAGAAGACGAGTTTTTTCCATACATGCTAGGCTACATTGTTTCCATGGTTACTGATGGTTAGACCCTAACCTTCTCCATCATGCAATATTTTATATGTTTCTAATAATACTTAGTTATAAAGTATATGAACATTAACCTTCTTACCTTGTAAAAAGTGTCGATACAAATCCGACTCATTATGATTAACGGTCGTTATCCATCGCCGCCATCTTTCCTCATTAAAAGTTATACAATAAAATCACAAGTTTGGTTTCTATTCTTGCCTGTTTGTGTGGCTGACCCAGCAGCATCCTGTGATCATTTTTACAGTGAAATCAACTAATTTAAAACGATATTAGGTTACAAATATCTGTTTTTTGACAGGGCTTAAAGGAGCATGTTGGTTGTTTGGACGTCTGTCCTGGCGGAGCATGTGAGGTTCTGGAAAGCTTGACGTCACGTGTAAAGGGCCAATTAACTAGACCAAATTACCTGGTAAGATTTGTTTTGTTTCTCCCATGGTTTCTAAGTTGAGATTTTTCAGAGGGATGTTTGGTGCAGGTAAGATACTGACTTCTGATAGTTACACCACACAGCCAAAATAAATAAAACAAGACATGGAAAAAAGAATCCAATGGTTTTGTGAATCTTTTCACATTATAAACTGACATTTATCTCACATACAGAGGACAGGTGCATACGTTCACCTCACTTTGGAGGCCTAGTATTTACAGTCATTAGTGCCTGCCTTTGTACCAACACACACGCACACGCACATCCACCCACACACACACACACACACACATGCCCATTGTCGCTGAAGCAACCCAGCTTGTTACATCATCCAGAGTGAAGTTTATCAGCACCTGATCAGCAGAAGCCTGAAGACTCTCAAAGGCTGTTTTGTCTTCGCTCTGCCTGAAACTCCCTGAACCCACAGATTACCTTCCAGCCGCGCGTATTTGTTTACCGCGACCTGATTTTGCAAGCCTTTATGGCAGGCGGCCGTCTCTGCCGGGAAGGGATTTTCACACAGAGTTTATCAGTGCCAGGGAAGCCCAACTCACCAGCGATCCAGGTGTTTGTTTAAACAACGGCCTGGTTTATTTGTTCAGTCGGGGGTTTTGAACAAGCCCAGTCAGTGTGTGATTTGATCGGAGTGGTTTTGATCTTATCATTTCATTCACACTGATGAGATGCTGTCAGAGCCACATTTAGGAGATTTACTGAAGAAACAACTTTAATATTACATCACTCCTTAAGAAAATGTTGTAACTATCATTTCATTTTTGTAGTTTTCCATCATTTAGCTAAAGCCACAGTTTGAAGAGTCGTTAAAGGATTAAAATGACGTCAGTGGACAATTATCAGGAGAATGAAAGAACACGGCCCGGTAAAAACAGAAACCAATAACCATAAAAACCAGACATCAAGGAAGAAACTGGAGCTGAAAATGTCAGCTGAGCGTTTGTTGTGTTGAAAATGACGGCAATTTTCTACAAACTTCTGGAATCTCCCAAAAGTCTGAATGAAAAAATGTTTTCTGATGAAACCAAAACTGGCCTTTTGGTTTTTGACACAAACATTATTATCCCAAAACAATCAGTTTAATAGTGAAACACAGGGGTGGCGGTGGCATGCTCTGGTCTTAGCTTTTCTTTGTTTTTGTTTTTCATCAAGATGGATACCATCCTTACAGTTTCACACAGCAGTCAATTTGGACACAAAGCCTACTTATGTCTTCTAGAGAAGAGAAAGTGAAAGTTTGTTTTTATTAGCGTCACAGTGAGCAATAAAATGAAAACAGAAACTTCCTTGTCTGTAACATAAAGCAGACTAAACTCCTAAAAGTCATCGCGTTTCTGTTCATTTCTCAGAAGTCAAGGGAGAGGTTATTTTGAGGGACCAGTCAGGAGCTTTTTGACCTGTTTTGAGTTCAGAAAGGAAAAATGTAATAAGATTTTTTTTTAAATAACAGAAACTTTTGGAAACTCCCTGGACTTTCAGCTTACTAAGACTAAACTTTAAAGGTTGAACTCACTGAGAGACAGACTAATCTGTTTTACTTTGTTGGTACATGTTCTACTACACCCTTCAGACTGCAGTTTTCCTTCCACTTAATTTTCTTGTGTGGAAGTTATCAAAGCATTTCTGTATTTAAGATATTTTTTTACTCTTGTTTAATATTAAAAATTTCTGATTTGTGTTTTTATTGACTGAATATCAAATCATCAAAGTAAAATGAAATTAATTATTTCACTCTGTCATAATGTAAAATCTATTTTTGAATGACAGAAATTAAGTTTTTGATGATTTTCTATCACAATAAGAAATAAATCAATTACTTGTATGATAAATTAAAACAAACTCAGTAATTTTCATTTGTAGGATTTATAATTTTTCTCTTTTCTCTCATTTCCAATCAAAAACTGGATGATAAAAGTTTTCAGTTTGGTGTTTTGGTCTCAACTAGTCATTGTTTGCTTATAGAGACTAAATAATTCATTTTATTTGTTGTACTTGCTTACTAATTTTGGATATTTAAAATGTATTCCAGTTCCAGTGTTAAATATTCATCAGAATTTAAGGTATATTAATTTTTGGGAATTAATTCTTGCATTATTATGCCATTATGTTACTTTAAAATGGTCTCAAAAAAACAATATTATCATTTATCGTAATAACATCTGGGACAATTTATCATCCAGCAAGATTTGTAATTGTGACGGGCCTAATTGAGATGAATATTCCCTTTTAAAAATGTTCTCATATATAATTTAATTCCTCTGTATGCTGGGAAATAAATCAAAGATTAAGCCGTTGTAAATGCAGCTCATCATCCTTTCCACACCTCGTCTGCGTAGAATAAACTCCACTTCTCATAACAAACCCAACATGAGGATTTTATTTTCCTGACGGGAAGAATCGACGCCAAAGGGATGCATTCCTCTCTTCCAAGCCTCCTCCTTTTTTTTCATTTGTGCAGATTAAAAAGCAGGATGTTTGACATATGTTGCTTTGTCCAGCTTCTAAGGTTTCACAGCTGCAGAGGCTTTCTTGTCCTCTCATATTTCAGCACCGACGGTTCTGAGGAGGAGGAGGGGATTTTTATTTCCTGTGGTTGGGTATATTAGAAGTAAACACGAGGAAGGATGAGGGAGCGGAGAGCAGCAAAGCTCGTTGGACGTATTCCCAGTCCTCGGCACCATCGATCTGAGACCACACAGCCACAAAATGTTCCCAAACAGCTTGGATAAAGTAGGAGTATATGGCTCCTTTCATGGCAGGGCTGTTAACACAATAGTCTGTTAAAGCCACCGAAGCCAGTCCATTTGAAAAATAAAATAAAATCTTAATAATGGGGATCCAGTCTATCTAAAAATAACACATCTACTCAAATTACCCACATTCTCTGGTTTCAAGTGTCATTTAACAACCAGACACGAGTTTCATCAAAAGAAGCTAAGAGCAAAAAATGTACTAAAGTAAAAGTAGCAGTACTACATGTTTTTACTCTGTTTTGTGTCTTTTTACCAAATACAAAGAGTATTTTTTTAAAAGTCTACACAAGTACTGAGTAACTGATGAAATCAATAATTTAATATTTAAAAATTAAATCATTTGATGGACCAAAATGTGAAGTTAAAGTTGAAATTTTGGTATTTTAAGAACTAAAATGACAATAATTCATAAAAGTAACAAAAAATAATAAAATCAGGCATTTCTTTTCTTTCTAAATCAGTTTATTTCAATATAAAACTTTAACAAAAACTGCAGGTCTGTGACTCTCGTTACATTTTGGTTAAAACCTGTTTGCCTTTCATTCAGTGGGTAGAGAATCAAGTAAGAGTAAAAAATACTTCATAATAAAATTACTCAAGTAAAAGTAAAAAAGTATTTGGTAAAAAGTTTACTCAAGTACTGAGTAACAGATCAAATTATCCACCATTTAATATTTAAAAGTTACATAAACAGACTGACCAAAATATGAAGATAATTGGAAATTTTTGTATTTTAACGACAAAAATGACAATAATTATAAAAATGAACAAGTTAAGCAAAATAAATTGTTTTTAAATCAGTTTTAGTCAATAAAAAACGTATGAAACTTTAGCAAAAACTGCCCGTCTGTGTCTGGTTAAAGCATGTTTGTTTTTTATTCGGTGGGTAGAGAATCCAGAAATTTTACCCAAGAGTACAAATACTTCATAATCAAATTACTCAAGTAAAAGTAAAAAGTACAGTGTAGTAAAAATACTCCTTAAAGTACATTTTTTCAAAAAAGTTACTCAAGTAAATGTAACTAGTTACTACCCAGCTCTGATTAAGTGAAAACAAAGTCAGGAGAGGCTCTGAAGGATTCCTGAAAGAAGAAACTGTGACTTGCGTGAACGGCAACAGATGGATGATTTAGGGAACACATTCAGCTGCAGGCGGTCGACAAACCCTTCCGACATATAAACTATTTAACAAAGAATCCAACAGAACGGCCACAGAGACGCGAGCAGCCCGCTGGAACGACACCCAGGCCTCTCCATCAGCAGCACGCTCCCACGTTGAGTGCTGGCCGACCGCAGGATGCTGGCCTGCCTCCCAGCCAGTCCCGCTAATTAGTCCCCTCTCTTCTGAGCTAATTGGCTGATAAAAAATGAGGATGGCCTCTTCACCCAGCCCCGACTGTTGTGCCACCAAATGGCAGCGAGGAGGATTATGTTGGCTTATGAGGCATGGTGACACTCGGCGAACAACACTCCTCCGCTATTAGTTTCCCCTTCAAGAGGGTCGCATCCGCCGCATCGCTCGGGTTTGTTAGCGGGTGAATCTTCAGCCCAGTAATGTGTTCTCATTAAATGCCTTGGTGTAAATTAACAAGCAGATCATTCGTTTAACAGGACATTGAGGTCTGGGTGATATCAGTGTTACATCATGTAGCAATAAAATTTATTTTTAGTTAGCAATACATTTTTGGTTTTTTTTTCTTCCCTGTTGGGATAATGGGTTAGAGATCTGAGGCTTACTGCTGACAAAAGGCCAGGCGTTAAATTCAAATGGGTCAGAAATAAATCAGACTTGATGAAAAGTCCCAGTTTTCCTGTGAAATACTTCGCAGTATGAATGCAAGTGTTGAGCAACCTCTAGTTTCTTTATAGAGTGCCTCCTCTGTAGCATCTTTTTAAGTTCAAATGTGAATAAATGAAGAGCTTTGAGTGAAACATCATCATTGTCCATGATGCATCAGCCACTTTAAACCTACTGGATGTAACTTTTATGAAAATGTGTTTTTTACTTATTTGTTAAAACTGTCACGTCACGTGTGCAAGATCCCACCCCCATCTGCCTGCTTTAGGGCAAAAAGCTGCTGGCTAACGATGATTAGCATTGGTTTTAGCTGTTACGTTATCAGTATAACACACTAAATCTTAAATGTACACCTGATACATAAATGAAAAAGGGAAACAGAGCTTTGCTGCAAATTGTCAACTCTACCACAACTAGATAACAAGGTCAGGAAAAAGTTTTAAATAAGAAAGAAATAGCGAGGGAGAGGGAAGTAGTTCAGTTATGCTAGCTTGACTTTGACAAATGTGACATGTAGACATGCTGTAGAATTTGGTGTGTTTTGGTTTAGTTACAAAGTAAAAAAGGCGACTCTCATACCAACTCTGACAAATCATCAATAGAGCAGGTGTTTAAATTAGCTAATCAACCACCGCAGTGTTAGATTAGCTAATAGCAGCGGTAGCTAATCTGCTACAGAGATCACTTATTAATAAAAGCAAAATAAACATCAAGTCTAACAACATAATAGTGTAACAGACTGAATGTTCTGTCCTTTGTGTGGGAAATGTTTGAGTGTTTTTTGGCGTCTAATCCTGAAACATAAAGTGACATTGTTGCTGCAGCTAGCATAGCCTGTCATGAATGTTCAGTCTGGTTAGCATGGACACCGATGACAGCAGATAAATGTTTTTTCTGTAATGGTAAGTTGTTTTTCTATCTCTAGCACATTTAGCAGCGAGTACATGAGATTGATTGACAGCAATCTCCTGGCTCTGATTGGTTGTTTTTGTTTGGGATCGGTTCATTTCTACAGACGACAACGGCGGCTCAGAGAGGAAATCAATATTTTCTCAGATTATCTGTCTCACAACAAACATGGGGACAGTTTGATAAAAGTTACATACTGCAGCTTTGAATTCTCTCTTGTTCAGCCAATCAGCAGCAAGGAAAATGAACAGCAGACATGGATTGGTTGGTTTGTAAAACCCACCCATTAGCTTAGCATTACGCCTAATTATTTCAGCATTCTAAGCTGCATTTTCTTTCAAATACTTTAGGAAAAAAATCCACGAATAGGAAAGTTTTCCATGAATAATTTGAAGTTGTGGTCCGTAGAAAAATCCAGGAGTAGGTGACTCCTCGAGTACTGAGCCGCAAATAGGTGGGAGCCCACCGCATTCCACATACCATTGTAACCATTCTGACCTTTGACCTCAACAAGGCGTTTTTCATCCACACAAGCTGCTGCTCAGTGGATATTTTCTCTTTTTCAGATCATTCTTTTTAAACCTGAGACCTGGTTGTGCATGAAAATCCCAGTAAGATGACAGTTTCTGACCAGTCACCTAAAATCCTCCCCATTTGTCCCACTTTAAGGTTTTTTTCATACATATATGCAGAGGTGTGACCAAGTCACTGTGTTGCAAGTCTCAAGTAAGTCTCAAGTCTCTGTCCTCAAGTCCGAGTCAAGTCTCAAGTAAAGACAGGCAAAAGTCGAGTCAAGTCTCAAGTCAGGAACCTTTAATTTCAAGTCATTTCGAGTCGTTATTCATTTTTTTTAATAATTTGCAATTATACATAAAATTCAAATATTAGACCATTTGTTCTTTTTAAAATATGTATTTGAGGTTCATTTGTGATCCTCTTATTCATCTGGTATTCTTCAAATCTGTCAGAAGTAAACAGATGTCAGAAAATAAATTACAGCCTTTCATGAATTACATTTGACTTCAGTTTACTCCTTCTATTCATAAATAAACATCAACACTACAACAATCATAGTTTTCAAAAAATGAAATAAGTATAAATGAAGTTATCACAAGTAAACTCAGGAAGGTCTGGTGCATTTATTTTTCTGCTTTTATTTCTAAGTATGTTAGTTTCAGTCCTCCGTAAATATGGGACAGATATTCTAAACACAAAATTTATTTGGGACAGTCACTGTATTTGGTCTTTTTTTTTTTTTTCCCAGCAAAGCTATACTACTTGGAAATGGGTTCTGTGCCACATGTGACAGTCACGCCGGTCAGTGCATTAAGTCAAAAACAGTTGACTTAATGCACTGACTGCAGTAAACAATATATTGTCAATATAATTTCCCAACGTAGATGTCTTCAAATACACCAACCATCCTTAGATGATACTAGACCCGGCTCATCATCATGATGGGACAGAGAGACTCTGTTCCCTGTGTTCAGGTCCAGAATCTGCTTTCTGTTCCGGAGCCCCGCTCACTATCCACCGGCTTCCTGAGCTAACACGGTGCACATTATTTGTGGAGGCATTTGAAGGACCGGATTTATGGTAAATCATCACCAATTTAACCCGGAGTACACATGCTAACACGAAGTTAGCTAAAGTCAACTATCTTACAGCAAAAGAAAAGTGCCACCTACCGATCTTTGTGAAGCTTCAAATGCCGGACAAAGTTGGACGTCGTGGCATCTCCATCCGATATTCTCTTCTTGCATGTTTTACAAGTTGCAGTTCGTTTTTTAGTCGAAAGTTCATAACCTACGTAGCCAAAAGAAATTACTCGCGGAAGCATATTCGAGCGGTTATTTCGTATTTTGTAGCTTGTAGCTTTGCCGCGTTTTTTAAAACGTCCAAATCCTGTTAATTTGATTGGTTGTGCTGCAGCTACGTACACACACATACATAAGGAGAGAGGAAAACCATAGTGACGGTCTGCGCATATTGATACGGAATGAGTGAAATTAATTAATGACGCCACTTTATAAATAATGTGTTTTAAATTTTAAGACTTTGAGTAAAAAATATCAAGTCTTTTCAAGTAAACAGCTTCAAGTCGAGTCAAGTCCAAGTCAATGGCATGAAAGTCAAAGTCAAGTCCGAGTCTTTGAGCATTTTTTCAAGTCAAGTCTCAAGTCGTGATTTTAACGACTCGAGTCTGACTCGAGTCCAAGTCATGTGACTCGAGTCCCCACCTCTGCATATATGCATACACAGATTTGAACATTTAAAAAGAAAACCTTGAAAAATACATTTATATCAACTGATCCATCTACTTTAACTGAATGTACACAAAAATGCTTCATAATTACAACAAACATAAATACATCTATAAAATAATACAGAATATAATCTAGTATTACTCCAGTCCTACATTTTAAACTTCGGCGGGTTGTCTTCCTTAATCTATTGATTAGCTAGAATATAGTCGGCTGCTTCTTTATTTCTGTTTAAAAAAGAACAAGCAGTTGAACCAGTGTGCAGTCGGGTGAGAGCAAATGCAACACAAAGGCCTGTTTTGTTCCTCGTTCTGTAACTGAATCTATTAAAAACATCAAAGATAACCGTTGATGGATAGAAATGATATTTTACCACCAGCAAGGTGATTTCCAGAGGGCTATTAGCACAAACTTGGCATTCAGTGGATGATTAACTGAATGACAGCGTATCCCTCAAGCTTAGTTTTGGGATTTTTCGACCTTTTCTATATTTATTAAAAAAACTTGACTCGTTCTCGGCAGGTTAAAAAAATTTTTCTGGATGGATTTGATAAATCCCAGCTGAGAACGTTTGTGTTACAGTAAACCTGAAGGTATAAATAACAATAAAACCAAACAGAGAGCTATGTTATGCGAGTTGGGCTGTAAAATGTGTAATACTTTAAATTAGAAGGCTGCCTTGAGCAAACTGCTGCCATATTTGCTTTGTCTCGTGTCCCAAAAATTGGTAGGAATAATTCACAAGTCATTAAAACTCAAAGTATTTTATTCCCATGACTGAATTTAAAATTAAAATGTTTAACTGAGGAGTGCAATTTCTATTTATAAACCCCTTTCTAGGGGTTTTACAGTCTTAATCTTACTGTAAATGTTTGGCTTAATTTGCACTTAAGTTAATTTTATGATGTTTTAACTGTCTGTACCTTTTACTTTTTGTTTTGCACACTGTAAAAACTCAAAAAAATCTTGAGACTTCCTGGTTAAAAACAAAATCATTAAATAATAATAATAAATGCAACAGCGAGGCATCAGTGTTGTTACTCTTATATTTTATTTATAAGAGTAATAAATAACTTTAAAAGCAAATTACACAGATATTAGTTTAAATGAACTCTAGTATTTATACACCTTGAACTTTAGTACATTTTGTCCCATATTAGAGGACGTATATTCAAAACACATTCGGATTGATATTGGTAAAATAAACAAGAAATATTCTACCACTTTAAACTATGCAGTACACTGTAAAAAAACTGGCTCAGTGTAGTTTCTTTGTTGCTTTGTCTCAGTAAAGTTGTATCAACTTTAACCATCAAGTTCAAAACACTTAATAAAAGCTATTGCTACAACTTCAACTAAGTTGACTTAACTGTCTAGCAATTATATTAAACTGATAATTAATTACGATAAATTTTTATAAAGTCACACCAATTCTTTTTTTTAGGTTTTTACATTACATTGACTCAACATAAAAATGTAACATTTTTATAACTTTTTAACTCATTCCTAAGTCAACCTTGTAATGTTCATTTTTTATGAATTTTTATTTATTTATTTTTTATTATAAATTATGTTGGTGAGTCAAAATTACCAGTACAAAGTTTTATGGATATTATTTAAGTCAGAAAAATGTTCAAAATTCATCCAGCTGTGTTGGTGTGTTACAACAGAAATTGGTTGTTATGTGAATTAATCTGAATAAAGGTCAAAATATTGCTCCTTTCGCTGCCTGTTGGGGGCAAAATAAGTTTCATCTGCACGTTGTGACCGCATTATGGTGTACTGGACCCATAAGAACAAAACAGAAAATAAAGACCTAATCGTTAGTTAAGGACTAAAACAAAGATAAATGCGTTACTTCTTTCCATCTTAAAGGAGACGTTGTTTCGCTTTCTTTTGCGTCCCCCAATTATTAAAGTTACAATCAGATAATTTACACCGGTTATGAATGGGTGCTTTCCTCCAAGTCCCGCCCCTTCCGTCCCCACACACGGACCAATCAGCGGCGCCGCTTCCTCTCGGTGGGACGTAACGTCAACTGGCGTCGTGTCGGGATTGGAATGCTAGCGAGCAACAATCGGAACAACTGAGCACTCGGTAATTGGACACTCCGTCTGAGGAATCCTGCAGTTTTTTCCCAGCGAGTCGGTCCAGTTTGAGGCTGCCGCTCGCTCCCCTCTGCTCGGCCGGATAACTTCGCCCGCTCCGCCGCTCTCTTCCGACCATGTTCTTTTGATATTTGTGAGGGAATGAGCGGAGGTGATAAATAAGCAGAGAAATGCAGGGATTTGTCAGGTTACAGTTGGACCGCTGAAGCGTCTCCCGGTGTTTTTGATTCTTCCAAACCGGGCACCATGGAGCGATAAAAGGACAACATCCAGCCGAAGAGGCGTTCACACCGCCGGGGATTCTTTCTTTCTTTATTCTTCTTTTTCTTTTCTTTTCTTTTTTTTTTCTTTTTTTATTCTACTCGGTGTTCAACATCCAACCTTCACGTCTGGGAGAGCCTCGGGGACCCCGGTCGCTGGCGCTCCCGCCTGGATGAGGGGAAGCGGCCGCAGCGCAGAGGCTCCGGACAGGTCTTTGTCGGTGCGTCGCTGGATGTGGTGAAACTCCACAAGCGGCGTACAAATCGCCCACATGCGCTGGATCAATCGCCGGATCTCGGAGCACAACACGAAGAAGGGCGGTTGGGGATGGAGCGATGCAGCCGGGGCTGGTGAGAGCCTAACTTGGGGCCACTTTAGCTTTGTTATTCCTGAGCAAGTCGCCTCTGTTCCCGGGACACATGCAGGCCAAAAAACGCTACCTGATCCTGCTGTCCGCCGGAGCGTGCCTGGCGCTGCTCTTCTACCTCGGAGGGGTTGAGCTTCCAGCGGCCAGGAGGAGCCGGCAGGACCGCAGCAGGAGCGGGTACCGGCCCGAGCAGCCGTGGCCCCACTACTCGGACCCTTTACACGCCTTCCTGCCCTGGGATCAGACGGACACCGAGGATTACAACCTGCACATATCTCCGACGCAGAAGCGGGACGTGAACAGGAGCGTTTACAGGGCCAAGCGGTGCCGCATGGATTCCTGTTTCGACTTCTCTCTGTGTCAGAAGAACGGCTTCAAAGTTTATGTTTACCCCCAGCAGAAGGGGGAGAAGATCTCGGAGAGCTACCAGAACATCCTATCCACCATCGAGGGCTCCAGGTTCTACACCTCCGACCCGGGACAGGCATGTCTGTTCGTCCTGAGTCTGGACACTCTGGATCGGGACCAGCTGTCCCCTCAGTACGTCCACAACCTGAAGACTAAGGTCCAGAGCCTGCCTTTGTGGAACGACGGCAGGAACCACCTCATCTTTAACCTGTACTCCGGAACCTGGCCGGACTACACGGAGGATCTGGGCTTTGACATCGGCCAGGCCATGCTGGCCAAGGCGAGCATCGGTTCTGAGAACTTCAGGCCCAACTTCGACGTTTCCATTCCGCTCTTCTCCAAGGAGCACCCTCGGACCGGAGGGGAAAGGGGTTTCCTGAAGTACAACTCCATCCCGCCTTTTAGAAAGTACATGCTGGTGTTCAAGGGGAAGCGCTACCTGACCGGGATTGGCTCGGACACGCGGAATGCCTTATACCACGTCCACAACGGGGAGGACGTGGTGCTGCTCACCACCTGCAAGCATGGGAAGGACTGGCAGAAACACAAGGACGCACGGTGCGACAAGGACAACGCGGAATATGACAAGTAAGTTGGATTTCACCACGTTTAAAAAGCTTGTTTTGGAGCTTTTACGCGCTAGGCGTAAAAGTCTGTGCGTAAAAGTGGATCTTACCCACATGCAAAACGCCGGAGCTGGCGCTTAGTACATGGAAATGTTAACCTGCGCCTGCAGAGTGAAGTTGGAGTTGTGAAGTTTTTCAGGTTAGGCATCCAGCTGTTCCTTATCCAGATTTGTGTTTTGCACTTTAGAGTTTGATTTTTTCAAGTTCATCCTTAATAATGTCAGATTTCTCCTCAACACCTAATTGATGGTTTAAAAATTGCATTCAAGAAAGCAGCTTCCTTTTGTCGTTCATAATTTATATTAGGAAGTAACAGAAGTAACATCATGTCAGTTATTTTAGTGAGCATAATAGTTTAGTGTCATTTATTAGCGGTTAACATTCCTAACATCTGTCTCTTCATGGAGAATGTAGATTTGTTACTGCAACTCTGACTTTGCCAAGAAGCTGCTGAGCACGTTCCAGAACAAGCCGAGGTTAAAAGAGGACAGGAAGATAAAACCTGAGCTCCTTGCTGCAAAACCGTCCTGTTATATGCTGAAAGTCTTGCTCTCTTTCGCTTTCTCGCAGCCCTGTTGAACCACATGGTGTTTCTTTTTTTAAACAGATTATTGTCTCTCTGCGTGGATTTTAAACAGTTCACTGATATTGAAAGTGACTCAAGTTAAGTGTTTGTACCACATAAGAACTTTAAAGAGTGTTTATTAGACACACACACAAACACACACACACACACACACACGCCATCTCTTAGATGTTATGTGTTAATTAATCAGAAATCGAGACGGTTTCCATTCAAGCTGAAAACTGATAGATTCAGCATCATTTTTTGTACACATTGTCAAATACGATTCAGTTCAAAAATACTTTATTAACCCAACAAATTAAAAGTTATTACACGGTTTTCTCCAGAGAGTTGCTGTAGATGCTAATGTCTAGGAGTAGGAAGAATGTCCTGCAGCAGTCAGTATTACAGTAAGTTTGAAAAAGCCTCTGACTGAAGACACTGTCTCATGAAGAGGATGCCATAATTTTCTTGATTTTATGAAAAATCTTTGTTTTTTATTGTCTCCAGAGGTTCAACAGAACAGAGCCGGACTTTTCTATCATTAAAATGATCTTAAATTAGGAAAAAATGATCTTTGTTACTAAACTTTTAAACACATCAATAACCTTAACTTTCCTTCATGTTGATCAATTAATCAGACAAACAAATTGACACATTCTACAGATTTTTCATTATACCACCAAAGCCTTTTTTATACAATATTAAAAATAAATTTACCATAATTTATTGATTCCTCTATGAAAGCTCCTTTTGGACAATAGCACCAATGTACGGAAAGCTGATAGTATCAATAATGAGACGTATATCAATGCATTGTTGTACTAAACCGTAAACAGCAGGGTGCATAGGGTTTTTTTTTTGTCATGCAACGGGTGGGAACCTAAACCTACATAATGTGAAATTCTTTTTTTTTTTTAAAACAGTGGTAGCGTAAATAACATGCAGTGGCGTTTTATGCATACGTTATCATTAAGACTTTCTCTTATTAGTGATCAGTATTTTGCCCAATCAGCAATGTGTAAGGGCAGACAAAACTAGAAGATCACTGAAAATACACACCTGTCCTAATCACACGCAGATCAACAATACAGTTTGGTCTGATGTTCAACTCACTCTACCTGTTACTGTCAGATGATAGCAGACAAATGATCCATTTAAAAAAGTAATTGCATTTGGTTGTACACAACCTACAGAAAAACAAGTTTTATTTAGTTTACGGCTGTATTTTTCTTATTTTTATTTCCATAAACACGGTGGTGAACATCCCTAGCTCCCCTTCTGCCAAGATCAGCGAGTTTTCTGGGGAAATCTCTGTATTTTGTACAGTTTTGACTGAATTCCTTCTCTAAATATGTTTTTTTTTTTTTTCAATAAATGGCCTTTTTTTGAGTCTGCATACTTCAGTTGACAATTAACCAATTACTAAATTTGTTGACGATTATTTCAACAATCGAGTAATCATGACTGATCCGATTAATCGTTTCAGATCTATATCATTTATTTATTCAAGTTATTTACAGACCTGAATCTGTAAATAACTTGATCACGAATAATCCGACACATGTAGGTTTCTCAGCTTGACCTCAGCTAGACGTTCTTCCTTTTGTTCCCTACTTTACTTTCTTTTACCTTTTTTTTCCCAGACAGAAACCCAGGTTTCCTGGGGGAAACTCTGAATTTTGTATAGTTTTGGCTGAATAACTTCGGTAAATATGTTATTTTTTCAGCAAACTGCCTTTTTTTGAGTTGGCATACTCCAGTTGAAGATTAATTCACTACTAAATTTGTTGATGATCATTACAACAATTGATTAATCGCGATTAATCATGATGAATCACAATTAATAATAGAGTAGTCACGATTAATCGTTTCAGACTTATATTATTTATTTAGTTATTTACAGACCTGAATCTGAACCTGTAGGTCTCTCAGCTTGACCTCAGCTCGGCGTTCCCTACTTTCCTTTCTTTTCCCTTCGCCGCTCCGCCAACAGGGAGCACCGCAGCCTTTACAAGGATCTGCACGGACACGTCTGATTTGCACCCTGTATTTAGCGCAAATTAAGTGAAAGTCAACCGTGGGAGCCCTCCGCTATGAAACAGTTGTTAACATCAGAGGGACCTCAGGCTTCCTGCTGCGAAGTTTATGTAAGGCAACACCTTTGATTGAATTATAAAGCGATTCGGTGCAAATAAATCAGTCATAATGGGTTAATTACAGCTTTAATTTGCAGGCGTTAGTGGCATGGTTTCTATCTGGCCCCCCAGGGGACGGCCAATTACCTCTAATTTTGGAAGTCTCGGTTTTGTCAAGTTGGTAATTAATGAGCCCTTGCCACCTCCCCTTTGGTTGAGCACCTGTAAACGGGAGGTATCTGCCACGCAGAGGGCGGGGTCGTCCCAGGTTCACAGGGTTGAACTTGACTGTCGGGTTGACTCCTCCAGGAGTGACTTGGGTTTGAGTTCCTCGGCATTCATGGAGCCTGGATGAACTGGAGGCATGTGATAACAACACTTGTCGGCATTGTTCTTGGAGGGCGTGTTTGCGTCGAGCTGCTGCTGAGGTTAAAGGCAGAGGCCAGAAATATTTCAGCGCGCTCTGTCAGAGAGCGGGAGACGCAGAAGCTGCAGGCGCCGATAAGGAGTTTTCAGCTCCGTTTCGCTGAGAGGGAAAGACACTTTTCTCCTGAACTCGGCGTGAACTCGAAAAAACCTCAGACTAACTCGTAAAATGGGAAAGAGCTGGAACGAAACTTCACAAGCACGCACTTGTCTTTCCATTCGTCATCCCCACCAGTTCTCTCGCTCCCTCCATCCCGCTGTCGCCCGGAGAGATGCGGCGTCATCCGGGATCTGGCCTACCTCTGCTCCGTGCTTCGCCCTGCCTCCCGACGGATCGCGCGTCTTCCCCGGATCATCTTCCGATCGGATCATCGATCCGGCTGTAGTTCAGGGAAATCTGAGTCTTTGCTCCACTGTTGTTTGTTTTTACAGTTGATTTGCTTTGATCAATACCACTTCCTGTTAGTCGTTTAATTTCTAGCATCAGAGCTAGATTTGATTTCTGTTCTTACAAGAAAGAATCTGAAAAATCTATTTTTAATCTTCTGTGCAGTGCAGAGTTTCTGTTCCTCTTCTGAACTCCTCTGTGGTTTAAAACTTCTGCATCAAACACATTTAGCTTCTGTACTCCGTCTGCAAATCTACTCTGGCAACAAAGTTCAACCAAGAAACGAGAACCTCTGCTCCTGTTATGATTTAGTAACCAGTTTAAAAATTAATCAATCTGATGCCTTTTTCTTTTTAATCAACTCTGAAGCCCTGTGGGTGCCGACCCACGCTCCGCAGAAACCCTGACAGAGCGCTTTTAGGTAAATGGATTTCTATACAGTTAGACGGGTCAGATGCCTGGCATGGAGGCATCTGCTGGTATGACGTTACCACGGTAAATATCCCAGCTTCGCTGCGTCACGGTTTTATCATTACAGCTCTAAAATCTGTTATCTTGCTTTTTGTTTTAGCATTTTAGGTGATTTGCTCTCAAATGTTTGCAGAACTGCTGGGCTGATTTTCACCCTTTGACATGACCGCTGTCCCAAACTAACAATTAGGAGAGATGTGAATTTCACTAGAACTTCAAATAATTTTTATTTTACTAGGATCATTGTAGATGGAGTGGGAGGGGGGAGTTAATTTCTACCAACAAAAAAAAACAACTGAGAAATTGAGATTAATCTCAGAAATTCTCAAGAAAAACAAGAACATTTCTGAGCTCCAGATGGTGAAAAATTTGTGAGAAAAAACTGGAAAATTTTCTAGAAAAAACGTTTCAAAAGTCAAATATTTTTGACTTTTGAAACTTGGATATTCCTGAGTTTTAAAAAGAAATTTCTGTTCTTTTTAAATAAATTTTACTATCTACAATGATCCTAATCCGGCATTGTAATTTCAAGACGGTATAAACTTTGACTTTAATAAATAGAGATGTTGCCTCCTGTGGTTGCCGCTGTCCATAAGCACAATTTGCACTTATTCACATTTTCACGTAATTTCTTACGTTAGCTTAAGAATTAGCATATAGCGAACCTTATTTTATTAAACAGGGAGTTTATGGGACTTGCCTGAACTTGCAGAGCTAATAGCTAATTGTCCTTCCACTTTATCTCTGACCAGACGTAGAAAACGCTTACACCACAGGAACCGTGTGACAGAAAATTAGAAACCGGGACTTTTCCATATCTCGGTGTACCTTGAAACTAGTAATCGGCGCATGCGTAGTCGCAGGAAAGCCAGGAATGCACATTATGTGTGAGAGCAGCTGCAGACTGCGTCCACATACCTGGGAGCTCGTTTAATGTCACTGCACATCCACCTGCCAGCGTGCACTCGCCCTCCTCTCCACCCGTCTTCCAGAGGTATGTGGCTGGACGTCGGCGCATATCATGCAGAAAATGCCTCCCACCCTCCAGCGCCGCACACAGAGCCCCTCACCACGCTCTGTACATTTATCCGATTGATTTTCTTTGCCGTAATAGCCTTCAATTGGAGTCACTCCGGTCCACTTTCATGGCCGAGCACCGATGAAAGGAGCCCATTCACCGCTACATTATCCAGGGAGTTTTCAGGGCTGCTGACAATAATCCTCAGAGAGGACAGTGGAGGGCTATTATGGGCTCTGCAATTGTTAAAAAAAAATTAAGTTGGCAGAAATCCCATGCTTTGTGCTGACTAACCCTCTTTAACCGGAATACATCCTCCACGATACATTTTTCCTGGTTTTAGCGATCCCACTGGCGCAAAATCATCCCTTCTATTTATAAGATGCTAATTAGCGCAATGAATCTTTTCATTGGATAATTCCAGTCATGTACTGTGTCACATTCAGACAGTTGTTCAGTATTTGTCAAGTGCTTTGCAGTTTCTAGATGGTTTTAGTGCAGCCTGGAAAAGTGTCAAACTCCAGTCCACACTGGACAACGTCCTCCAGCTTTTGACGTGTCCCTGGTCCAACACACCTGAATCAAAGGAAAAAATAAACTCCTCAGCATCAACTCAACTTATAAAGATGAGCTTCAGGTGTGTAGAAGCAGAGACGCATCTAAAAGCTGTAAACTCCTTTACCCTGTACAATTGTCTAAAGTTCAGGGGCTGAAACGATTAATCGTGATTAATCCATTATTGAAATAATCAACTAATTTAATAAGTGTTTACTGTAGTATACAGACCCTGCAACAAAGGCCATTTTCTGAATAAAACCCAACAACAACAACATAGAACAGTAATTAAGCCAAAGCTGTATGAACATATACACATTTTCCATTTAAGATAAAAAGAAAATCGACTTTGTAAACCTTTTCTAAAACCGTTTTCTCTCTGGTAACAAGATAATGCCTCCTTGTATTTTCAGTAAGTTTATAAACAAAGTTTAATGTAGTTTTTAATTGGAGCTGAATGATTAATCAGATCAATTGTGATTAATCGATTAGAAATAATCGTCAGCTAATTTAGTCATCGATTAATCGTTAACTAGTCTATATGTACAGACTCAACAAAAGGTCATTTACTTAAAGGCCAAAAATTAAGCTAAAACTGCACAAAAATATCTATATTTTGTATGCAAGATATAAAAAAACCCACTTTGTAATTATTTTCTACCTAAAATTCAAGTTTGTAGTTTTAGCTTCATCTGGTTCAAATTACGTAAAAAAAAAAAAAAAGCATCAAGCACCTTTTGCAATCCAGTTATTAACCAGTTAATGCAAAATTAATCAATAGATCAGCCCTGCCTACACTAGCATTAGCACTTCTTGCATCATTTGCCTACAGGAATGCTATGTTATTGCATTTTACCTCATAAAATGTTTATTATTTAAAACAGAAATTCCATTTGCTGAAAATTCAGAATGTGCCAAATTGTTTTATCTGATTATTTGCCAGAATAAACGATTGAATAATTGATTACTGAAATAATGATACAAGTAGGGCAGGCCTACTTGTATCCGTCCATTAACCCGTCCTTGTCTTTCTTTCCATCTGTTTGTTCTTCCATTTGTCAATCTGTCCCTTTAGTCCGTCATCCTGTCCACCCATCTTTCAGTCGCAAAGCTATCATTCCTTCCTTCATTCATCCATCCTTTCATTAGTTTATCAGTCTGCCCATAAATCCACCATTCTGTCCATCTGTTTATCTATCCAGGTAATTTATCTGTCCACCCATTCTTGAATCCATCCATGTTTTCCTTCATCCATCATTCTGTCCATCCATTTATCAGTTTGTCCATCCAGCCATTAATTTTTGTTTTCATCCACTCCTGAGTTTATCCAGTCATCACTCCATAAATCAATCCATTCCATCTATCTATCTATCCAAATGTTCATCCTTGCATCCATCCTACCATTTGTCGTTTTCTCCATCCTTCCTGTTTTGGTTTTTACTGTAAGAATATTTGCCACAAACTCACACCTGACTTTTAAATTTAAACGTTAAAATCGGCCGAGTCTGGAGGAAATGGGGGCTTTTAATATGAAAAATGTGCAGCAGGATTCCTGCATGTAGGTCGAAGTTGGATCAGTTGGAGCTCCGTGTCCTTTTGGCAAACCGATTATCCTGCAGAAATCAGAAATGCAAGCTCATCTAATAACCCGGGTCTTCATTACTGCAATGGAGTGTGCCATCAGAGTCTGACGGGATGTTTCTGAGGCTTAGCAGCTGCGTCATCATCCCCCCGTTTAAAACCCAACCGACTCTGGTGACTCGCATCGACTTTGTACTTCAGATACTTTACGGGCCGCCGTCGCCGTCATCGACGCTCCAGGTCACCTTGAGGGGAGTCGGGGGAACTTTAGGGCCATCAGGAGGAGTGAAGGGAAACAGGAACTGGTTATGGATTGTTGTTTGTCGTTTAAATGACGGGAACAGCAACCAAACACACACCTGTGAGCAGACTGAGGTAGAAATATGAACTGTCTCACATTCTGCTTCTCCTTTCCTCTCAGATCCCCAACCAGAGCTGGGTACTAACTAGTTACACTTATATGAGTAACTCTTTTAAAAAGAATTACTTTTTACTGCGCATTACTTTTTTTTTAACTTTTACTTGAGTATTATGAAGTATTTCTACTCTTGAGTAAATTTCTGGATTTTCTACCCACTGAATGAAAAACAAACAAAATTTCACCAGACACAGACACACAGCTGCAGTTTTTGTTGTTGTTTTATTGAAAGAAACTGACTTGGAAAAAATGTCTTTTGCCTGATTTTGTTATTTTTTGTTACCTATATAAATTATTGTCATTTCTGTTCTTAAAACACCAAAATTTCCACTTAACTTTACATTTTGTTTTGTCTGATGATGTAATTTTTAAACATGAAATGACTGCTAATTTGATCAGTTACTCAGTACTTGAGTAGACATTTTACCAAACACTTTTTAATTTAAGACTTCCAGAAACCTTTATAAGACCTTCATGAAAGGATTTTAAGACCTAAATCTCCACAGAAATGTACAATCTTGAGTAATTTCTTGGACGGCAACATTTTACTTTAACTACAGTATTTCTACTCTTTCTTGGGTTTAATGTTTGGTTACTCTCCCCGCCTCTGCCTCTGATGTGTGGCTGTCGTTGCCACGTTTCCGTCCCCGCCGGCCGCCGTTGACAGAAACTCTGCAGAACCGGAGCCGGTTCTTCCTCTCCTCTTATCTTGGTGAGACGCTGTTATTTCGAGTGGGAACAGCCACTCTCATGTGAATGTCAGCGCCCGACTGCGGCCTCCTGTTGGAGATTTGTAAGTGCCTGAGCGGGAAGCAAACAAACATTTGCGCTGCTGCAGGAGAGGGTGTCACACTTCTCGGGTTGCCATTGTTTGTTTTTTTTTGTTTCTGTACTCAGATTAATAAATCATGAATATTTCATTATTGCCTGCTCTCTCCTAGATAAAGCGCCCGACTCGTGATGGAGAATGCTAATGATGTAGAGGATAATTAGTTAGAATGCAGTGCGGTGTAATTGGCGTTCTTTGATATTTTGGTGTGTGCGTGTGTGTAAGAGGCAGATTTAAGCCTATAACTACATAAAACCTCTGTTTGTTATTCCATCTTATCAGCCTGCGTAACCATTTCAAATCCCCTCTTTCAGGGCTGAGATCTCTGCCTTGCGCTCGTCTCATTAAAGGCGTCTCAGCTGCGTTTGAGTGCTAATATGTGGAGCGAGTCAGTGTGTCAGGGTAGTTCCTCCTGCCTGACCCGGTTAGCCTCTCAGGCTGCAGACTTTGACAACGTTAATTTGTCAAAGTGTAGTGTACATATCAGAGAACGAAACCAGAGTGTCTGCACATCCTTAAAATGTCTTAAATACATGTATTAAAAATTAAGCCCTTAAAATGCCTTAAATTGATTAAATTAATGTGTCTTAATACATTTAAAATGTTAGCAGGACAATTTCAGGTTTTCGTATTATTTTTTTCATTCTGGCAAAAGTTTGAGTCTTGCTCACACATTTGTGAGTCGAGACGGTTGAAGCTACCTTTAACTGCTAACATACTCTGGCTAGCTACTTAGCTTTTTGTGTCTATCCTGGGTAAGTGCAAATATATCAGTTGGCAGGACGAAGATCGTACATTTCTGTGGAGACTTCGTTCTTAAACTCATTTGATAATGGTTTTAAAAAGGTTTTTAATAGTCTTAAATTTATGTAGCTAAAGTTAAGCCCTTTAAATGTCTTAAATTTTTTAAATAAAACTAAGTTGGGCTTAATAAGTTAATCACAAGTCTTAACCTTTTTGGTCCCTTAGGTTTCAAACATGCATGAACAATTAATTGGTGTGCTGCAATTTTTACACCAATTTTAAGATTTATCAATTAATATGTTGGCCAAGTTTCTGGTCGGTAAATCGTTAAATCGTTTTTTTCCCCAAAAAACAATCTGTTACCCTTCAAACACAGCTGACCATCAAATCATTGAACGCTTCTCGTTTGAGATCCAAAGTTTTTGTTGCAACTTGCTTTCATTTCAGCAGGTTTTTCCTGTGTGCATCTGCTCATCCACCCATATCTGTGTGTGTTTGATCGCTCTTTGTCTGCAGACACAGGCGTGTAAATACAAGCCTGTGTGTGTGTGTTGGAGGGTGCACACATGATGGCCGGGGTCATGACCCTGCTGTCTGAGTGACGAGGACAAAGGCCCACTCTCTGACCCACATTCACTGACGGATTAACAGCACAGCCAAGCCGACCCCCAAACTCAAAGGTGGTAGCGATGGGAAGCAAGAGAGCGGAAGAACTGCAGAGAAGATGAGGGGGAGGGGAAGGTTGGACACCGAAGCCCAAGTCCAACACCATGCATCCTGCTGCTGCAGGCAATAAAGGAACATCAAAACAACAAAACCTTCAAAAGTTAAAAAAATTTAAACGATTAATCGTGATTGATCGGTTGTTTAAATAACCGTCAACTAATTTAGTAATCAATTAATTGTTAATTGGAGAATACAGACTCTAAAAACCCTATCTTTAAAAAAAAAAAAACCTACATGTTTAGAGCGGGTATTAAGTAAAAACTTCATTACAAAATATATGTATACATTTTGGATTTAAGATAAAAATCCCTTATGCTTACTAAATCTTATCAAGTGATTTTGGTCTAATTTCGAGTGCTAAATATCCAAGTATACTTGAAATAAGTCCAACACCATGCATCCTGCTGCTGCTAGTACACACTTGTAAATACTGAGCAATAAAAGTACATCAAAACAGAAAATACCTTCAAAAGTAAAAAAAAATAATAATAAAAAATTGAAACGATTAATCATGATTAATCGGTTGTTTAAATAATCATCAACTAATTTAGTAATCGATTAATTGTTAACTGGAGAATACAGATTTAAAAAAGCACATCTGTTGAGAAAACAACATAAGATAAAAACACCTTTTGTTTATACATACAGTACACTGCAAAAACACAAAATCTTCCCAAGTAATTTTAGTTTCTGGTGCAAAATGCACTTCAAATTAGAGAAAACTAACTTCTCAGCAAGATACAAGAGCTTGTTTTTAGGCAATAATTCTTTAATGTTGATGGAAAAATACTAGTTCAACTCAGATTATTTCTGTTCTAAGAAGAGAAAAAAAATCTTGTTATAAGGGCAATAATCTGAAAAATGAAACTAGAACCTTTTCATCTAAATTACAGAATTATTGACTTAAAACAAGCTCATATTTCTTGCTGAAAAGTTACTTATGAGTTAGTTTTATCTTCAAGTGTATTTAAACTAGAAATTAGACTAAAATACTTTTGTGTTTTTGCAGTGTATGTTTTAGTAAAAACTCCTCGAGTTGAAAAGTTTTAACTTCAGATTCACTAAAGGAGTTCTATGTTTATTTCCTTTTGATTGATTGATTTTTATTTGTACACCACTTAACAACAACCAGTCAGGAAAACTAAAGCAAAAAATATTACATGACTAAAGCAAACACAATAACTGCACCATATTATATCGTTTTAAAAGCCTGCATAAAAAGATAAATCTGAAGGTTAGACTTAAAAAATCCTGGTTAAATAAAACATTTTCAGAGTGTGCCATTTGTTTTGTCTGATTAATCATCAGAATAATCGATTTCTAAGATAACCATTAGTTTCAGCCCTAAACTATTTCCACTTTGTCCCCAAACCAGCTGGAAATGACTGTTTTATTAGCTATAATTGTAAAAAATGTGAGTTGATATCAGTGCGTGTCCCTCCCCAGGACTGTCAGGAAGCTTTTAAAAAGACGGAGCTAATGAGCGATCTGGTATTAAGAGCTGAACCCTCCTCTCCCTTCCTTCTGTCACAGCTGAAGGCCTCTCATCCCTAACTTGTGCTGATGTAAAAGTTTGCTGGCAGAGAAGTAAAGTGAGGAGCTGAGCAGTTTTGGGAAAAGCTCTGACAGCACCAAACAGAAAGGGGAACAAGAACCTCGCTGTGTTCCTGTGAATTCAATTAAACCAGACAGCTCTGTGACTGGCTGCGGCAGAAAGTGATGATCAGGAGAGACTGATTGGTCCTCATTAAATTTTACTGCTGACGGCGGATGAGAGGAGGATGCTGGTTCTGCTGGTTCTGTCTGCAGGTTGGAGAGTTAGTCTGAGTCGGGTCTCAGCTTTTTCGCCTTCCTGCACTCAAAGGTTGAATCTTGAAGAAGTTTTTGTGCCTTAAAAAAACTAGTAAAACAAGCTTTTAAAAAAAAAAATAAATAAAATAAAAGGTGATTTTGCTTAGGTTTTATAGTGTAAGTGCTGTAAAATTGGCTCAAATTAATTGGTCTGATTTCCACCAATTTTTTATAAGGCTATTTTTTTCTGCATTTAATTAATCTGATATTGGTGTTTTCTTAACCCAACTTGATTATTTTTGCAAGAAATATCAAATTTTTCTGAAGCTACACAATTTTTGCACTTGTATGTACTGTAAAACTAGTGTTTTTTAAAACGAATTGTTCTGATTTCATTGCTCTATTGACTCAACTTCTGATCATTTGCTTTCAATGATTGAAATTGGTTACATTTCCATTAAGTTTGATGTGGTTTTTGCTTCGGTTTTACAGTGTAAGTGCTGTAAAATTGGCTCAAATTAGTTCGTTTAATTTCCAGTGCTGCTTGCTTTTGTTATAATGAATTTTTATCCGTTAAAAAACAGTATATTTTAGTTGCACATTTCCACCATGTTTGTGGTCATTTTACTGAAGTTTTTTAATCACCATAAAATGAGCTCATTATAAGTCGTATTTCACTGTTTTTCAGAGTCATTTAAAGCTTTTCCTGCTCTGCAGCGTACAGAGGAATGTTCTCTGGTTAAAGATGCATAAACAAATGTTCCTTTTATGAGCTCTAGTAGAGATTAAACTGAGATGCTTGAAAGTGAAAATATAAATGCTGGTGGTTTATGCTCCGGCTTCTTTGCTTTATAAAAGCTGAACCTGGCAGTAAACAAGGCTCCGGTTATCTTTTCTCTGCTGAACCGAGGCGTTCAGAGTGTGTCGGAGGTCGCCGTGTCTCTCTCGGAACGGGTTGCCTGGTTTTCCTGCTTGGAGGTCTCGTTGCCTCTGGGGATTCGTGTCGACCCTGCAGCTGCTGGCTTGGTGAGCAAATGAGCCCATTTCTCTCTGAAACCATCCCTACGTCTGCGACGGCCTTCTCTCTCTCTCAACGTTTCTGGCTAAATCAAAGGCGTGCTGATCAGAGCACGGTTCTGCTTCAGTTCTCCCTCGGGGGGGGAGGAGCAGAAGGAGTTGTCAGTTTTTATTGCCCTCCAGAATAGCAGCCTTTATGCCCCGAGAAGCCGTTCAGCAAACACCTACCAACAGGCGCATCAATGGGGCCGAGAGGAGCATTTGACGCCAACTTGAACGCCAATCTCCTTCCTTCACAGGGAGGAAAACAAACACTCAGCCCCGCCGCCGGCATTCATATTTAAATAGTAATTGGCAAAAGGAGGAAATCTTAACAAGGGCGAAGAGGAGGAGGGAGTCAAGGGGGGGCGATGGCTTAAAAAAAGCATTATGTCAGTGAAGAATGCGAGCATGGCGCAGAGTTTAAGGCGCCTCGGCTGCAGGAGAGAAAGGAGGTTCTGTTGGAGCCTGATGGCAGGACTCTTCCCCCCGTCTGGTTTGACTTCCACTCTCGGGGTGTAAAAGTCGCCCCTGAAGGGGGTCCGATTGTTTTCCACTTTCCAGTACTTGTGGCTCATTAACAAACCCAGCTCCCCCCCCCCCCCCCCCCCCCCCCCATATGGACCACAGCGTCGTTCGCTCCTGGCGATGGCGATGGCGTGCCAGCCTTCATCAGCCCGGATCTGCTCTGCCAAATTCCTCAACCCTTAAGAGATAAGCAGCAAAGCCAAAACTAAAGAGGAGGAGGAGGAAGAAGAAAGCATTTGGTGTCACCAAGGAGAGTCTTGGTACGTGCAGGGTGTGGGTGTGCGGTTGCCTGCAGAGAGCTGTTTTCTTAGTTTTATTAGGAGTTTTGTTTGCTGCTGCTGCTGAGTGGAGTTTATTCAGCAGCTTGAATGAAGCTGCTTTTTATAGCAAAGAGTGGTTACTGGCTATAATTGTGTTTTATTTAATTAACACCTACGCTCATTTTCAGTTTCCATCCATCTTCTCCTGTGTTTGCTGCTTTTGATTTGCAAACAAAAAGCCAAAAACGTTGAGTTTGCTGTGAAAATATTACGTTTTTTTTTTTTTACAGTTTGTCACTTTAAATCCAGAAACTTCTGCCTTTGGTAACGTTTTATTTGAAGGGGTAAAACTGACATGTAACTGTTATAAACATGATACAACACCTGCTATAAACATGAAATAACACCTGTTATAACCATGGAGTCTTAATAAATGTTTACGACTGATGTCATGAAGTGTCATTTGATGAATAATGACACTTTTAATGCAAAGTTGCATTAAACGTCCATTATTTACCATATGACCCTTAATGACAGCAGCCGTAAACATTTATTAAGACTCCTTCATGTTTATAACAGGTGTTATATCTTGTTTATAACAGTGTCATTGTCAGTTTTATGCATTAGTCTGTCAATCCAAAATAAATCAACAGATCAGCCCTGGACTGATGAGTCGAGCAGAATTGGCTCAACTTTTCACATGTTGAAGTTAGAAGTTATTTTTTGCGTCCTTTGCTACAAATGATCAAAAGTATACTGAAGGAAACGTTCAACTAAATGTTTACTTCTTCATTTAAAAAAGGAATTTGATTGTTTTATCTGCACCTTTTAAAGTACAATTTTTTTTTCTAAATAAACTTAAGTGGTTAATGAAAAATCTGCAGAATTTGCCAGTTTTTTTATACGATTAATTGTCAGAATAATTGATTAATCGGCAGAATAACTGATTAATCATCTAAAACAAATTATTCCTCAAATAATTGTTAGTTGCAGTCTTAATAGATAAAGATTTGCAGCTGTAACTGGAGTGAAAAGTGGGTCTAGTTTTGACTTGTGGAGTTTGAAAACAGACACTCAACATTTTCCTGCAGTTTTTACTTGTTAAAAAAATGAAACCCATGAATCATCTTCCTTCCACTTTCAGATTATATGCTTGTGGTTGTAATGTGACAAAGCAGTAGCTTTGTAAACCCAGAAAAATAAAAATATTGTTTTCAGTTCAAATTTTCCGCGGTGTCGGCTGAGTTGGGTTCTTTTTCTGCTTGCATGTCACTTTCTGTGGTTGCATCGCCGAGCCTTTATGATGCTTTTCCTTTGCACTGCGGCTTCCTTTTTTCTGCATCCTGACTTACCGCATCCTTGCCCATGGCAGCAAATTAAAAACATGTAGAAGGAGAAGAAACCCGAGCGAGTAAACCCAGGGATGCAGTCAAGAGTCACAGCCTCGGAAATAAAGACAGAATAGAGAAGCGGAAAGATGAAGTGGAAGGTAGATTCATAACAAAGACTGCGGCCCGACAGGCTGTATTTTTTATTTTTCTCTGCGCAGGTGAAGCGAAGAGTTTATTTCCCCGGAAAGTTGTGGCATGACAGCACTTTGTTTTTAACGCTGGTGCCTCTTGTTTGCCAGCTCGCTCGGTAGCGGCGTTCTGCTGTCGGCAGTGAGACAGGCGAACGGCGGCGGGAATTGGTTGAGATGGGAACGTTGGAGTACATTATGTAAGTCTGTAAGACCCTGAACAGAAATTCAGCAGTTTGGGAATGGTGCTGGTGGAGAATGGTTCTGTATGTTGGTTTTCTCCTCGGTGGCCCAATCGATACCTTGGAGGCAAAGTTTGAAAGGTGAACACTGTACGCTGTAGGCCAACTGCGGCCCGCCGTAGCTTTTTATATCTCGATCCTACACTAAACACTAAGTGTGCTTAAATTTTATGTTATCAATCCAATCAATACAGATTTATCTGTTTACTGCCAAATCATATCAATCAGTCCATCCAGTCCTTTAAACCTTACGGTAAGACAGAGACCTGAAGAGAAGCGGCAGAAACAAAGGAGCTGGATTAGCTTACAATTAACTGACTGCGTTATCCAGGACATGTTACTGTTACTATGAAAATTGAGCTGTTGGCGTGTCATGACGGTCATAAGAATGTCAACAGTCTTCAGTCAGAGGCCTCTTCAGATGTGTTGCAAAACTGACTGCTGCAGGAGATCTTCCTTCTTATTCACTGCATCATCATCCATGACGACTCTTTGAAGATACTTGGATGATCTGAGTTAGAACAACATTTAATTTCCATTTGTGATTAAGTAGTTTTGAATTGGATAACTGTGTTGTATTTAAACCCGATCATGTGTCCCTGAACGCACCGACTCTAAGACTCTAAAACTACAGATGTTCAGAAATACAGCAACTAAGATACCAAAAGCCTCTTTTATTCTTCATGCATTTCAAACACTCTTCTTCCCACTTTCCAAGTCGTG
Organism: Xiphophorus hellerii; assembly: GCF_003331165.1. NCBI lineage: Eukaryota > Metazoa > Chordata > Actinopteri > Cyprinodontiformes > Poeciliidae > Xiphophorus > Xiphophorus hellerii. The sequence goes on from NC_045684.1 coordinate 9,913,261, forward strand.
ACATCGTTTGTACGAGCGTCGCTTCATTTTGGTGCGCAGTAAATGAGCTCCAGTTGCTGCGGGGAGCTTTCAGTGCCACTGCCTCTATATTGAGGCCAGAGGTCAAATTCTCCTGAGGTTTCTCAGACAAACACGTGTGTGGGTCTGTCTGTGTAAAATAAAGCAGCTCTATTTGCGAGCAGGTCCGGTCTCGGGTTTTCCGTGGATCTCATGTCCTGGGAATGTTTGTTCTCGGTTCAGTTAGGAATGAACGCCTCGAGGCGCCTTATCACTGCTCTCTTTTTTTATGTATTACTGTATGTTTTTGTCATTTTAAGCCAGAAAACGTTGGGTGATTCAGAATGTGAAGTGACAAACTTACTGAAGCAGAGGTTGGATTTATAAATAAAATATTTATATAAATTATATAAATTATTTATAAGAAAAGCCAATTTATTGCTACTGTTAGCATCTGTTTGTTTCTGTAGTCTGTAAATTTCCGCTGCTCTGCTGTTGAACCGACAGAAAGAAAAACATTTATTTAGACGCCTGAACATAAATCAGACTTATTTTTAGTTTTTCTAGTTATTCTGATCTTTGGATGTGATATTTTCCTGGTTTTTTAAAAGGATAATAATAATAATAATATTAATAGTGGCTTGTTTCTATTAACTTCTAGATAATTTGTTGCCACTTATTTCTTAGATGTATTTATGTATAAATACAGATCTGGAAAAAATTAAGAGACCACTTAAAATAGTCAGTTTCTCTGATTTTACTCTTTATAGGTTTATGTTTGAGTAAAATGAACATTGTTCTTTTATTCTATGAACTACTGACAAAATGTCTCTGAAATTACAAGCAAAACTTTTAGTATTTATTTGCAGAAAATGAGAAATGGTCAAAATAAGGAAAAAGATGCAGAGCTTTCAGACCTCAAATGATGCAAAGAAAATGAGTTTAAATTAATTTAGAAACAACAAAACTAATGTTTTAACTCAGGAAGAGCTCAGGAATCAACATTTGGTGGAGTAACAGTGAGGGTTTAATGGGGTTCTGTGCAGTGGGCAAACTTTTTCCAGAGTTGCATATTTGAATATTTTTTGACATGGTTTGTTTTTAACTCTTCCTCCAGCTCCTTTTTAAAGTCTGCCTGGCTGTGAACACAACATGAAACAAGTGTAGATTTTGCTCTAATTGTTTTCTTCTTGGGATTCAGATTGGTGAAAATCTCAAGTATTTGCACTGCTACCCACGAGAAGTCCGGGCGAGTGTGTGCGTGTTAGCGTTTACGGTCTGACCTCGGTGTGTGTGTGGGTGTGTGTGTGTTGCTCTCTTCTCTGACTGTGTGTGCTCGCTTTAGCTGATTCAGAACCGGCTCCTTCCATCCGCACTTCATTTTTCCCTCTGCCAGCGTTCATCTTTCCGGCCCTCAAGGCGACCTCTTCCATCCCCGCCAACACAGACACCTCGACGTTCTCTGCAGCATCTTGTTTGGTCAGAACCAGGTGCTGGTGCTAACTGAAGCTAACCACTCATGTGTAACACCCAGAAGCTACAATTGATGAATAATTCATCAACCAGAAGGATTTTTTCTTCACATGCTGTACAGTAGTACGTGGGGTCAGACGGGTACAGTTAGTGAAACTCAAACGCTTCCTTAATTTCTTCCTGATTTAATCACTTCCCCTTTTCAGCACGATAATAAAGATGATAATAAAGATTATTATACTGGGAACTATATTAAAATCTGATCAGACAGACTTCTCCTTCTTGTTCCGCAAACATAAAACAGTCAGGTCTTTTATTCAGGGTTTGAATCATTTTTTTCTTGTTTGTATTTTGAAGTTTAATTGAGCTATAAACTTAATAAATAAAACCAACCCCTTCTACAGCAACATCACAAAATAATCTCCTAATTCTTTCAGATTCTTGCTTAGAGCAACACATTCAAAGATATCCTAATTATAGCTCCAATGGTGTTAACAACAATAATAATGATCAAGGTTTCCCCCAGAAAACTTTCTAAGCCTGGTGGTTGGGTCACTCATCCAGCGGTTATTATAAAGCTCTTCTTCTTTTGAAAGCATCTGTGAATATTTTCTGGTAACTGTTCATTCTGTGCTTTAAATAAGACACACGCTGTTTGTAAATTCCCCAAATCAGTAAGTTCTAATAATTTAGTAAGTATAAAAAATAAATCTTTGAATCTCTGTTTCCAGCTGGATCAGAACCACAAACTTTACTCCTCTGGTAACATTGTGGTTTGTAAAGTTAAATTTTATTCTTTTAGCGTTATGATCTTAATGGAAGACCTGATGATGCGCCATTTTATACAACATCGTTTCTATGTAAATATACATGTTATACAACATTAAAAAGCTAAGATTATTGGGATTCCAATAATGTTTGCAAAACAGTGAAACGATTACAACTGTACAGAACGTAAAGGTTTTCGTCAAGCCACTCAGGAAAGGCAAAATAATGTCTAAATGACCATTCAGAGCCTTTTATCATTGATAGAACATCAGTAAGTTGAACAAAAATTTCATCCACAATAAGTCCAGTTCATGTACTTTAATAAAATAGTTGGTCCACAACAAGATTTACATCCAAAGTCCAACTTAATCTGCTGCTGAAAACTTCTGAACTTTTGAGCTGCGTCTATTTCTCATAAGGTTTTCATTATAACTTCCTGTTAGCATGAAGCGTTTCACCTTAAAAACGCTAAAATGCATTTGGGGAAAAAAGAGGAAATATTTGTTTTCCAAATTTTATTTTTTGTCGAATTGATCCAGTCTTTTAGCCATCCGTTTGTCTTCCCACTCATCCATCCATCCAGTCGTCTGTCCATCGTTTATAAAGACTCTTCATTCATCCATTCTTCCATTTGTCTGTCCAGTCGTTCTCTGGATTTTCCATCCGTCCATTCAGGCACTCATCCACTTCTAGATCCATTCATCTGTTCTCCTGTCAGTCCATTTCTCCATCCATCCATCCATCCATCCATCCATCCATCCATCCATCCATCCATCCATCCATCCATCCATCCATCCATCCATCCATCCATCCATCCATCCATCCATCCATCCATCCATCTTCCTGTCTTACATTTATCCATTCATCCATGTTTTTTTTGTTCCTTTTCTTTTCATCCATCGTTCCATCTATTCATTCTTCATCTTTTATTCTCTTTTTTTCTGCAGACTTTTGTCCCGTTATGTTTGAATGTTTTCGATTAAATAAAATAGATTTTCTCTTATTTAAATGTTTTTTTTCCAGAGTTACTCAGAACTTAATGCCAGCCTTGTTCTGTAAAAGTGATGCAGCTTTGGTTAGTGAAATGAAAGAATAATAAGTGTTACTGAGTCTTTTCCTGTAATGATAAATAAAGCTTTGCAATCGTTGGTCACTTAGCAACAGTAAGGTTTGATTTATTTTTTCCCTGAATGACCAATACAGGTATTAAAATGGCATAAAGATAACTGATGTTAATCGCCTTTTAATAAACAGAATTAATTAAAATCAGGGGATATTTTAACTTTATATCATCTGAATTTGACTTCTCACTATATCACAGCTAAAAGATGTTGCTTTTTAGCCTCAAAAGCTCAACCAAACAACATGAATGAGTCGATTTTATCTGAAACTAGAGTGTAATCGTCATGTAGATGCTGGAAGAATCTGGATTAATCCCTCATTTCTTTTAAAGTTGCCTCAAAGGATCCAGAATCTGGATCTTCAGAAGGTTTTCAGAACTTATCTTTTGACTTTGGCTGCTTTATTCTGCCTGTTTTCAGGACTTTTAGTGACAACATGCACCTCATTTTTTTTAATAATGACCACACCTATTATACCTTTTAAAGTGATCAATCACAGTTTTTGTTGCTTCACAATAAACTCATGGAGCTGTGACTGAGCCAGGTTTGCAGTGACTTTACTTCCTGAGCTAATCAGTGCGTTGAAGCAGGATTAGCATCCCGTAGCCCTGCTAATCACTTCAAAGCTGCCCACATTATCTGCATTACGTTTCCCATTGGCTCAGGTCCTGTTAATTCAGGATGCAAACTGCCAAACTTTATTGCATGTTCCATACTCTGCACTCAGCCTGACCTTTCTCAGATGCATGCTGGACACGCTCCAGATTTGCTTTTGTTGCCCTTTGGTTTTTGTTTAGTAGATTCAGCATTTTGACCAGATTTATATTCACCAAAGCACTCTGCTGCTGGCCGCGATCCGAAGACATAGAAAAAAAGTTCATGTTTACAGGAACTGGGGTATCTAATTAAACTACTTATTTTGTGAGGAAAATGTAAATGAAATGCTCCTCCAGGCTGAATGTCATGTGTAGCGGGAGTGGAAGAGCGACGGTAAACCGCCATGAGGGACGGCGTTGATGTTTAGACACATTTCCAACGACTCATTTTCACCTTTCCCACTTCTCAGCTTGTTGTGCTCAGACCCTCCGGCGTGCAGCCAGCAGCTCCAGGTCCGATCCGCAGCGCAGCAGTGCTGCAGCAGCGTATAGTTAGCGATTGTCAGATAACATTACCCAGCATTACTTTATCAAGGCCATATGTGTCAGGCCGTCACTCCTTATCAGCTTGTTAGCACACGCCTGGATGCACATCCCTGTTTGCACTAAGTAAGCAGAGTGCAGCAGGAGTCGGGCCTGAAACGCTTTTAATTCACGCTCATCTGTCCGGACTGTCATGGCGACGTCGTTTTTTCTGTAGGAAGTGGAGAAAGTACCTGGAAGAGCCTCCATGAAGCTGCATTATAACAGAAACGACCTTTTGGGTTTAGCCACAACAATCTCTGAATTCACATCGTCCTCAGTCCGTAAGTCAGGGGTGTCCAATGTGTGGCCTGTGGGCCATTTGTGGCCCTTGGAGGAATTATGTGTGGCCCCTGCCTGCAATTCAAGAACAGCACAAATGTGACCTTCTTACACTTTTTGTAATTTATTTTTTTTTTTTTACAAAAGTTTATACCTTCTTCTTAAACTGAAGAAGTAAAGTACAACACAAATATATATATATATATATATATTTGTATCACATAATAACATCTAGCGACTTGGGCTAGTTTAAACCGTCCATTACATTTGGCTAAAAACATCAAAGTTTATAGAAGACCATTCTTATTTTTGTGGTTGGGAATAAACTAAAACATTTTATAGACTTAAAAAATATTGTTGGTGAATATTGTTGTTTGCTGTGCAGCTAAAGAGAAAAAAAATCACAATAATATTTCTGGGTTTTTAATGAGGGAAAAAAAGAATACTTTCAACTTGGTGATTTTGGTTCTTCAAGCGAAAAGTTTGGACACCCCTGCTTTAAGTGAAGGATTTTGTGACGTCATGTTATATAAACTATATAAATTAATCCTTTAAAAATGCTCATGTTTTCCAAATGCTGGAAAAACTTTTACAACAATCCATAAATTATTCATTTTTAGGTTTAAACTCTGGATAAGCTGCCTCTTTATTCAACATGAACCAGTGCTGAATCGATTAATCATGATGAATCGATTAATCATGATTAAAACAGTTAATCAAATTATTAACTGATTAATCGTTAACTGGAACATATAGACTCAAAACACAGGCGATTTGCTGGACAAACTACATTCAGAGCAATGATTATGCCAAAGCCAAACAAATTAGATACATTTAGCATTTAAGATAAAACACTTTTGTCTGTCAGTATGTTTAAGCTCCAAGTGGCCGAGTTTTAGCTTCACCCATTTCAGATTTACTAAATTAATGCTATTATATTCCATTTTAGGCAATAAAATATTCATGTTTTAAAAAATCACAATTGTTTATTTGCATCTATTAATGTATTAAATGCACGTAGTTAAATTATAAATCTGCAGGTTGTGGCAATTAATCATTCAGAATAATCATTAGATTAATCGATTACTAAAATAATTGCTTTGTTGCTGCCCTAAAATAAGCTTACATGTCTGAATCCTTGATGAGGAAAATTACTCCAGTCAGATTTTAATTTTACTTACCAGGATAAATTCACACTTTAGTTTTTCTTAATCTGAAAAATGTTCCCTGTATCTAAAACTTGAATCCAGTTTTTCTTTTCAGGTTTCGGTTGTGATAAACTTTTCTTTTTCTACCGTTCACTTTTTGTTTGTATGGCTGTGAGTGAAATACTTGTAGTATTATTATTTTTTGTTTGTTTCTCTTTTCACGGTTTCAAAGCCAAGGTAGCAAAAATGGACCCAAAACTAACCAAAGTAAGTTATTCTTCTTAAATCTGTGGCTGTTTGTGCATTTCCTAAATTCATTCCTGTTTACTTTCCTCTTTCTAATTAAAACCTTTGTTAAAAACAAAACTTTATCTGAAAAACATTCTCCTTTTTTTAACTTTTTTAGATAGAATAAAGAATAGGCATTGGTTTCATAACACAATTATTCCTTTAAGGCATTAATTGTTAGTTCCTGGTCATATATCTTTACAGAATCTCATTCTAAATTCATGAAATTTATATGGAAATAATTAATTGTTCACGGATTATTGATTGATATAAATTGAGACTGATTTATCTGGGTTAATGTCGCGCTTTAACGTTAAAACCGAGTCTCTTGAAGCATTTCTACCCACCACCTTAATCTTCTTTTTCAAACAAAGTTTCACCGCAGAAAAACAAGCTCCTCAGAGTCTGAGCGCATTATGTTAATGGGTCAGTTAATAGCCGGCAGAAGTGCATCCCCCATTTATGAATCAATATGGCAGTAAGTGGGGGCCTTTATCAGTGGCCAATGGGAGCTTAAATGGGTGATGGAGCGCATGAGCGCCAGATTGGTTGGCCATCAGGGCTTTTTTATTGAAACATGTTAACAAAGTTGAAGTTGATGGGAAAAAATCTACATTTTTAGAGCTGGATGTATTGATCAGATGATGGAGAATAAATTGGATTCTATTTGTATTCTCTGTTCGATGTTGAGCTCTTTGCCAGACAAGTTTAAGCTTTTAGTTTGTTTTATTAATGACGGATTTGAAAGAAATATGACTGCAGACGGTCAAATTTGATTAAACCTGACTGTCTGCATTTATCGTCATAACTAGACAAATTTCTTTTTTTTGGCGTTGCTTCACTTCCATCTCCTCTGATTAATTGGCCTGGTAACAAATGTGCAGCGTCACAATCAATGGGTTACCTGCTGTGTTGATTCGGACTGATCCTGACACTTTTTGTCTCGTTATCTCGGGGAGATTCCCACTGATTGAATAAATAATCGGCACGCCGCTCGTTAAACACGAAGCCCTCGCTGTGAGAGGTAGCGCCGCTGCTTGTTTTCCTTCAAAGCCAAGTGATCCTAATGGTGACTTTGATTAAAAAACATTTGCTCCGATGTAACCAGAGGTGCTTTCTGTTTCAGTTAAGGTACGAGGTAATTTTTGTATTTCACTCTGCAGTTAAAATTAGAAACCTTTTAAACAGCTAATTGCCTTATAAGAAGAGCTACAAGCCATCCTGCTAAAAAATCTAAAGCATCTAGTGTTTATTGTAGGGCAGAAATGATTAATTGGTTTTTAAAATTATCGTTAACTAAAGCAGTAATCGCGATTCATCGCTAACTGGGGTATATAGACTCAAAAAAGGGCTATTTTCTGAAAAAAGAACATATTAAGAGCAGTAACTAATCAAAAACTGTACAAAATGCTTATTAAGTTTGCATTTGAGATAAAAAACATATTTGTTTGTCAACATGTTTTACCCAAAACTTCTCAAACTTTATCTTCACTCTGTTCAATTCCACTAAAGGAATGTTACGTTATTGCTTTTTAAGCACTGAAATGCTTATTTTGTTACTTTAAAAGGAATTGATTTGTTTGTTCATCTTGTACAAAAATGTTTAAGTGGTTAGTTGAAAAATCTGGAGAATGTGCCAATTTTTTATCCTAATAATTGATTAATTGTCAGTTTAATCAAGTAATTGTCAGAATAAACAATTAATAAAACAATGGTTAGCTGCCTTCGTTTTTTTGTTTTTTCTAAGCTGTGTCTTCTCTGGCTACTGGGTGCGGTTCCAGTTCCTCCCAAGTGGTTTTCCAAGGCGTGAATGGGAGGCGAGAGGTGGTTAGTCCTTGCAGACAATGGTTTCTTGCGGCTGCCGGCAGGAAGCTGAGCGACTTTAAATCAGAGTGACAAGGCAACACGCCACAAGCAAAGGCATCTTCCGGCTCTCTGCCTCCAAAAGCAAAAACATCTTGCTCTTTTTACACCATTCCTCAGGCTAAGGACCTGGGAGATTCGCTCAGGAAGTGTCGGAGCTGGTGACGGTTCTGTCTCTTGTTGTCCCGTCGTACTGGTGTGACTCACATGGAGTTGCCATTTACCCTGACATTTCAGGAGCTCTGAGCTCACTGTGCCTCTCCTTCATCCAGACTCTAAGTGGAAAGCTTTCCAAAGTTTGCTTTAGGTGTGTACTATAGGTTTTCTATCTTTTGAAATGGATATACAGCCACTCTGGACTGGATACTTGTTTTTATGTTTTATTTAAATGTCCTGATGGGGATTTTACTGACTTGGACACCAATTCAAGTGCTTCAAGAATGGGTATTCTGTTGATTAAAGGTTTTTTTAGTACCTCTAATGTTTACATATACAGTGTTTAAATAGTAAAATACTATATTCCTTCATAATTCACATGGTTTAAATTAGTATTATGTTTGTGTCTGATAGACTCGGTTTGATTGGGGTCCAGAGTGGCAACATTTGTTACTTTTTCAGCTGGTGTGGTTTGCTTTCTCACTGCACCGAGTCAAACAAAACAAACAATTTGAAAAACCCATTCCCCTCCTCACCTGTGGTGGCGCTGCACCGAGACCTGCTGAAGGAAACGCCATAGAAGTTGAGAGAAAAGATAAAGATAAACGATAAAAGAACTGTCAGTAAATATGTTCAACCCCAAATATTCTGCTAGAAATAATACAAATCTGATTTTAAGTAACTTTTACTGTCCACTTTTTAATAGGTCTGTAAAATAGTCATAATTATGGAGTATTTTTTAGATGCAGAAAGAAAGCGCTGCTATTAATGATAAATTATGAAGTGTACAGTCCAGGAATGCAATGTTATTGCATTTTAGGCAACATTGTTTTCTTATTCAAAGAAAAAATTTAATTATTTGCATCTTTGAATGTATTTCTAATATTGTTTAAAAAGCCTTAAGTGGTTCAATAAAGAATCTGCAAAATGTGTCGATTCTTTTGTTTTATGATTAATCGATTAATCGTCAAAATTGATTAGTAAAATAATCGTCAGCAGCCCTAAAAGGAAGAACAATCCACTCTGCACTTTTTCTGTTGAATCCTGCGATGCAATATTTGCATAAAATTATAAAACTTGTCTGTAAAGAGGCTGAAAATACAGTTAAAGGATCATTAATGCATTCATGTTCTCAGAAAACAGAGTGAAAATAAAGTCAGTCTGCAGCGGATTGCTGTGAAATAAAAAACTGCAGTGAGGGAAGTTTGTAGCGGTGAATTATGAGCTCAGATGGGTGATTCTGGTGAGCTGCAGCGAGGCCGACCACAGGATGCCTGTAAGCACAACATAAACAGAGAGCATGTGTGTTTCTGAACCCAAGCAGACCACAGAAACTCACTCCGAGCCTGACCCAAACCCAGACACAGACCTCGGTGTGTGTGTGTGTGTGTGTACATACATATGGATGTCTGAGGAATGCATGTGTGACAGTGTTTGTTTAAAACCACAACACAGCACGCGCACGCAGCTGCTCGGGCCGGTGTGGTCAGCGCTAACCCTGCTGCATCCAGGCCTCATTTACCATCATATTTCCAGTCTCTTGGGGGTTCTGTCTCCAGCCGCACACATTTGCTCTGCTTGTATTAATTAAGCGTCCCTCAGTGGAGTGCTGTTGTTGGAGAGGCCTCGGCGGTATTTGTGTGCGACATTGAAGTGATGAAGAACGGCTCTAACCCTTTGGCAAAAACAGCGATGAGGACAAGCAGCGCAAACGATCTAAGCTGGCTTTAATGGCTTTATCTAATGCATCATGTTTAAACATCAGCTCTACATAATGGCCTTAAGATGGGATATAGTTTCTCCTCATTAATATTTCAAAGAGCGTGCTAACAGAGGTATTAGTAGAGTTGGAGAAAAACAGACTCAGGAACATGGAAACTTTTCTTTCTCAAATTGTGAAGTTTAAAAGATGAAACGGCTTCTTTCTGGATTAAACTTTGACTGATTTAAACAGCAAAAGCACAAAATCTGACCTAGCATTATATGTCTAGTTTTTAGTGCAAATAGCGTATTGCAATAAAAATAAGACAAAACTAACTTCATTTCACTAACATGATATTTTCCCCATATTATGAGTGAAATAATTTGCCAGTAGAGCTAGGTACTTTTTCATCCATATGAAGGAATTATTGACATAAATAAGCTGGTATATCTTGCTGAAACATTACTTTTAAGTTAGTTTTGTCTTATTTCCAGTGTATTAAGATATTTGCACTAGCAACTAGACATAAAATACTTGATCATATTTTGTGTTTTTGCAGTGTAAGAGCGAACCTGCTTGCATCCTGCGACTCTTTAGGACCGCGTTGACGAGAACAATGGCAGGAACTGCACTGTTGAGTTAACTCTTCCGAAACAAACATGTCCGACTTTGACTAAACAAAAACCATCTTCCTGGCTGGTGGTTGGCTGATCGGCTCAGCCAACCGATTCTTTTCTGCAGGGTTTGAGTCGCACGACATGCCAAACTGATCCATATTGGTATCAATGCGGCTGCAGCAGTTGCAGGTCTGTGTGTCGTGTCATGAATAATAGACTCTTCAGACCCTTTTTTATATAAAAAAATCAGTTTTGGCCAAAATTGGTATCAGCAGGTTAGATTTTTTTAAAGATCGGTGATCGGCTCGAATCTACAATCAGGGCATGTTTAGTGTTAAGATTCGTCTTTTTTAGAATACATCAGAAATACATTAAAATATGCAAATAAATAATTTAATTAATCATCTAAATAAGAAGATAAACATTCCATTGCCTAAAATGATATAGTAAATCTGAATCAGTTGAAGCTTAAACTGCCACTTAAAGAGTTTGGGCTAAAACTTATTTAAAGTTACAACAGTGTTTTTATCTTAAATACCAAATTTCTATACTTTTTTTTTCTACAGTTTTGCTTTAATTACCGCTCTGAATATGTTTGGGTTATTTCGTCAAATGGCGTTTTTTGAATTCATATTCTCCAGTTAACGATTAATCAGTTACTAAATTAGTTAACGATTAGTTCAGTAATAGATTCATCACAATTAATCGTTTCAGACCCAATTGAATTTAAATAAACATGACATACAGTGGCTCAGAAGGGCAACATCAAAAAGCTGCAACATAACAGACCATCATAATGTATCAGTTACACCAAAACATGACTGAACAGAGTTTGAAAGGTGAACTACCAATAAAAATGAGCAATGGTTCAGTTACATAGATGAGAAACTGTGAATCTGTTGAACTGGACTGATAAAACTTTACATTTAATCCCAGCTGAACCAAACCCTTTACTAAAAGTGCCAGTGTAAATAATGGCAGAAGGTCCAGTTTATTCTTCAAACCTCATTGGGACGTTTTCTCTGGGTGGGACTGGGGCAGCGTGCAAACTTAGCATGTTTAGCATTTCAAAGAATTTCCTCCAAAAAAGGAAACGATGGGAGTGGATGGATGAGTCGATGCCAGCCAGACTGAAAACCCTGACTCTCTCTAAAAGTTTGGATCTTTCTTGTATCCATTATGAAAGTAGTTCTGTTGCTTTTCCAAGAATCCCCTCTTGCGTCTGACGCATTGCTTCCTGCAGCTCTTCTCCCTGCTTCTCTCTGAGCCAGGCCTCACTTGCCAAGAAAGAAATTTCTTGAGGATGTAGTCGGGGTGTTAAAAAGAGAAATTAGAATGCATGGTGGTATTTTTTTCTTCTCCCTCCCACTCTCTCAATCCTTTTGGCCATCGCTCCCTCCTGGCTTTTCTTCGGACTAACCCTTTTTGCCGACCTGTCACTCACTCGCTGCTCGGGAAAATCCGACTTTCTCTTCAGCCGGGGGGATCAAAGCTTGGCCCCGCCGACATACGAGAAGTCACATTCTTGGGCTTTCTGCTGATCCGCGGAGACCTGCCTCGCTGCCCGGCAGTAGAAAAACGTCCCAGTCTTTGTCGTTTGTCTCCCATTTCTCCCCCGCTTTCCTTTTCCTTTTACGTCCGCATGTAAATCATGAGTTTCGCACAAACTGGCACACCTCAGTGGTTTCATCGGTTCATGTGTGTTCGAGTCCAATAAGGGATTATTCCCAATAGAATCACTCACAGAGAGGGCAGGGAAGAACTCAACTTACCTTCACCGCTCCAGTGACGGAGGGAGGGGAAAGCGGTGGCCTGTGGGAAGGGTGAAACCGGAGGAAAAGACTGAATATCTCAGTTGAGTGTGATTTAATGGGAGGGATGATGAATGCAGTGCATTTAATCCAGGAGGGAGGCTAGGACTCCATTCTCTTGCTCCACAGACTCACTTAGGTCCAAAACTGATGACTTTCATCAGGGGCAGGACGGAGTGGGTCGGGTTTCCAGGAATGATGGGGGGGTTCTGCTGCTAGATCTGTTTTTCAGATTTCACTTCCTCTCTGAAGACTTTTGAGCTTCAGAAGTTCATATTTTACTCCCCAGTGTCTCGTCATTGTTTAATCATCAAACTGTGAAGCAAGCTATTAAAGTTCTGTCGCAAAATGGAACTTGGATACGTTGGTTGAAAAGAACAAATTTTCTACATCATTACTGTTTCTCCCAAGCGGTTTTTCCCTCCAGTTTTTTCTTGATAAAAGTGTGAAAACTTAAAAATTTGCTTCCTTACAAAGGGCATTAAGAAGTAACAGGGTTTCCCCCAGAAAACCTGCTACGCCTGTTAGCTGCGCTAGGCAGTTATCCAGCAGCCCACCGTGTTTCTGTTATAAAATGTTAAAAGTTACAAAAATTTGGAGGTGCATGAACAGGCATCATAATTTGTCTTTACTGTCACTGTTACTGAAGTTTTAAAAACTCTTTTTAAAACAAACAAATTACGTATAGCCTGGTGGGGAGGCAATGAAAGCCTGGAGGCCCGCCAGGCTTGTAGTACATCGAGGAAACCCTGAATAGGAATGTTTTTCCTGATGTTTAGTCCTTTTTTCAGGGGGTCCACACATCCTTCAAAAGTCTTAAAAGGTCTTAAATTGATATAGATAAACAAGGCCTTAAAATGTCTTGAATTTATTTATTTTTTAATGTAATTTGGTCTTTAACACGTCAATCACAGGTGGCAGGGCTAATAAATCAATTTCAAGTTGTTTTTCTGGTGGGATTTTTCTGTCTTGCAAAAGTTTGAGTTGCATGCAAACGTCTTCATTGCATTCTGCGGTTGAGGCTACTGCTAACTAGCTGCTAATATATGCTTGCTAACTAGCTAACTAGCTCTTTTTATGACTTGATTGCATACAGCAGGATCCAACAACCATTCCCTATTTTTATAGTTGTTTCAGTCTTAAATTTTATTCAAGGTGGCATTAAAAATGTCTTAAAATCGACTTGCTGAAACCTGAAGATAGCATGTTTTGACTATCAGTATGTTTGTGCTTTGGTGACAAACCGTCCTTTTTGCTGAGTTTTTTTTTTCTTTATTGAATGAAACGATTTAAGTTTCCTTGATCCATAAGCCACAGGGAAATGTCTCTCTTTCTCTCGCCTTCTGTTTTTTAATCTTATTTCTCTCATCCACAGCATGACATCCAGAAATAGACCTGGACAAAATGGTCCGCTTGCTAACTGCATGCGTCAGAGAGAGATGGGAGCAGAAAAAAAGAGAGAGGTAGTGGAGGAGAAGAGACACAGCAGAGAGTGAAGTGAAGGACAAGCAGAACAGAATGAATATGACCCATCATGATGCACTCAATAACTCCAACAGCAGCCTGTTAAGCCCATCAGACGCAGACCTTTACTGCTGTAAAATAAAGAGAAAATGCAATGTTCTCAACTCTCCATCATGATAGAGTCTAATATCCGTTTGCTGCAATAACGTTGAGGGGGGAAAAAAAGGCAGGTTGATGTCTTGCAGTTCTGAAAGCGCACAACCTAATATTTTCACGATAACGGCATTTTGCGCTGGAAGAAGACATCACCCAGACGTAGAAATCAGCTGGGATGTGGAGAGTTTTTGTATTATGTTGGCAGAGGCTCCACATTACACGCTTTTCAGCAGAAAACCTGCATGGTTTATTGTTGTGTTGCTTTCCTGGGTTCAGACTGAAGAGCCGATGGATCTGTGACGTGACCAGCATACGGTCATATTCACCTCATATCTGGGATATGAACACATGTCCTACAAACTGCGAAGGCAGGACTCCAATAGAGATGATAAAGCTTCTGTTGTCATTTAGCTTTATTAACCAAGAGATTTTCAGTCTTTGTCACTTTCATTGCTGTTGTAAGAAAATCTACAAAATGTCATGTTTCTTTAAGTCATGAATTCCTTTTACATTAAAGCATTTAGAAAATTTGCTGCAACATTATTTTAAGGTAATTTTATTTATATAGCACATTTTCAGCAACAAGGCAGTTCAAAGTGCTTTACAGGAATTATAAGAAAACAATAAAACTAAAACAAAGACAAAAAGGTAAAAGTGTAAAACTACATATTGGCTCCCCATTTTTAATAAGAATAAGTAATCCATAATTTATAAGCTAGTAGGGATTTCTCTGGATTCTTGTTCTGATCAAACTAAATGTTGGTTCTCAATGTTTGCTTCTTGTTCTGCGTTGCCAGGTAGACGGTACTTTCTAAGTTTGTTCTAGATTTATAAACTAAGAGGAGTTTCTAAAGGTCTCGCTCCGTTATTAAAAGTATAAAGTAAATGTTGGTCTAAAGTAGTAAGTACTCCACAATTTCTATAAGTAATTGCGTAGTACTACTGTATTAACTGTACACAGTGTTTGGTGTAGTAACTGGTTCTGATGTGATCCAGATAGACAGATTTAAACGTATCTGCTGTCAAGAGAGTCCATCAAAACACAAATGAAACTATTAAATCCTTCTGGAGTTTTATTAACACAATTTTAAATGTCTGTTTAGATCCTCACAAAGCGCCATTTATTAACTAGTTTTCTTCACCCTTTCAGTTTATTTTTTATAAGGATGTTGTCCAGATAAGTTCTTTCTTTGTCAACATCAGCAGACGACCACAAGTTTTAACTACCTAAATGTTTGCTGAGCCTCATGTCTGGTGTTTATTTTAATTAAACCACTAGTTTGTTTTTATTTTTATCTGCAGACAAATCTTTTTGCACGTCTCACAATTTACATAAAAAATACTAAGCGATGATTCATTTAATCTGACTTTAAAGGCGTAGTAAACTTTTATGTGTTTTCTCCCAAGTTAGAAATGTAACTATTATTAAAACTTCAACTAAAACACTGTGCATACTTTGACATTTAAATTTTGTGTGAGCAGCAGGGAACCTAAAAAAAAGTAAGGAATGGATGTGGTCAAAACTTTTGTAATGGAATATTATAAATTTGTTAGCCTGATGACAAGTTTAAGAGGTTATGAGACACAGTGGAGAAATCTTAAACTGCTGCAGGGCAGTTACTCAGTAGGTTGTTGCTAGGCAACCACAGAATGAGTGAGTTGCTAGGTAACCAAAGAGTGAGTGAGTCAGTTGATTCCACCAACCTAGCTTGGCTAGCAGTAAGAGGCTGTTCAGGAGCAGCTTTGTTGGACCCAAATCTGTTCAGTTCATTTATTAAAACCCTGCTTATGTTTTGGATCTGCAACGGTTTACACAAACATTTCCAACCAGAATTTGGCTGTTTTGTTTTATTTAAAATATTAAATGCTTATTTTATTGTTGAGCTGGTAAAAATGACTCTCTCTTCTATAAACAGAAACTGACGTATTAAAATCATAAGTTCAAACAAGAACCCATCAGTGAGAGATTTTAGATTAGAGACAATTATTTGCACTGTTTCTTTCGATTTCTGGTGGCAAATTGATTTGCGACGTCTGTCCTTTTAAATGTTCAGAGGAGCAGGAAGTCGAGCTGATGTTTTTTCTTCCCGGCTGACGGGTCAGGTCGATGTCATTTTCAATCTAATACAGATGAGATCGGTATCTTCTGGCTCCTCTATCACCATCCCTGTTTATCTGCTGCAGAGAAGTGCGTCATTCAACCCCCTTCGCCCAAAACAACAAACAGTATCTGTGTTTATATAACCTCGTGAATAACTAAAAAGTTCAGCAGAGACCCGTTTCTGGACGTCCTGCTTGAAATCGTGATAGTCCTCGATCCGCGGCCCAGAAATTAAATCTGCTTTCGCGAGCCTCGACTTGAAAGCACCATGTCTTTCTTTGAAGTAAAAGAAAAGAAAAGAGGAACGAAAGTGACGGTCTGTTCCCAACATGAAGCTGTTGCAGGAGACATGATAAAGCAGAGCGCCTAGAGCGCAGCCCGAGGAAATGTTTATGGGGTTTTAGAGCTCTAAATAAATCAGCTAAGCTCTACGTTTCCCTTTTATTCCTTCCACTTCGCCGTTTTCTGAAGGGCGAACGATTGCCGAGGGAAGCTTCATCGGTGACAGGCCGACTCTGCGGTGTATCCTAACGCTTTCCCATTCCTTCTGTTGTTTGTTGCATGCATTTCGTGTGTGCTAGTATTATTCTAACCACATATGTTTGTGGCAGGAAGGCGTCATAATGTGCGTGGTCCCACTGCTGCTTTTACTTTGAGTGTGTGTGCCATGAAAGCCGGGGCAGCGAGGCCATATGGTACGCTCAGCGGACGATCCCATCCAGCAGGAACAACAGAGAGCGAGCTTCTCGGCGTTCAGGAAGGGGGCCAGGGAGCGTTCCCTCGGAGCCTCATTAGGGAATCTGGCAGCAGAGAGGAGGAGGAGGAGGCGATGAAGGCAGCTGGTGGAAGAGGAGGATGGGATGTATAGGTATGTGTTGTTTAAGAACAAAGGTGGAAAAAGATTATGAAACCATGCAGCAGGAAAAGCTGGGATTTAAAGGTGACCTATTACATATTTTCCCACAAAAACATTCTTAGATAATGAGATCTTAGTCTGCTCAGGTCTGCCTGTTTTGAGCTGTTTTAGGGAGTCTTGTCACTTTAAATCCAAATAAGCTGCTTCTGGCCACGTCCCCAACTCAGCCTTCTCACTCGCATGAGAAAACGGCTGCAAACTGATGAGCAATTATGCAACTGTGCGTCTTTGAAAAGCATTAGTTAAGTCTCCTGCACAACTAACAAGAAAGCAATCGGTGGTTTCTGAATGTTATGTCAACAGCAAAACTCTTGTCTTTTCCAGCAGCCATTGTACAGCCCTGAAACCCTTTAAACCTAAGTTTTTTCTGGACTCATTTATGAACGTATTTTCATATACATGCCTGTTATTTTATTTATTTTATTTATAGGTCATATTTAAACTACCTACAGTCACAGTTTTCAGTTTTATACTGATTATGCTTATATTGCATTTGTCAGTAGGTAACACTTAGCATGGAGCTTGTGAACAAATAAGTAATTTGCCATTTGGGGTCAAGAAAGTATATTCCATTCTATTCTAAAACCAGCTGACCAAACGTGCTGGAGTTCCACTTTGGTTGCTAGGTGACGGGCGGTACTCTGCTGGGGTTGCTGGGTAACGGGCTGGGGTTCTGGGGTTGCTAGGTGAGGGCCAGTACCTGCTGATTTGAGACTTTACATTGGGAAAGTATTTGAAATGGCTCTTTCTCTAGACACCAAAAAAACATTAACTTATTGCCAAACAAAAAACGCCAAGGTAGTTTTTTTTTTAAAGCATTTTGTCTGTGTTTAGAAGCAGCAGAAACCCAAATGGAACTACAAAAACATGAAAAACATTAATTTTGTACAATAGGCCTGTCTTAAATGAAACAAAAGGAACATAGAAGAACATCTCTGTTTTCTAAAAAGAACAACGAACCTTCTCAAAGCGGTTCGGGTCAAACGTGGAGCCTCATATGATCCTGCTATACTGCTGGGAAATGGATGCATAGAGAAATATTTTTATAAAACCTAAAGAAGTGAGGCAGTGATGATGTGTGTTCAGGAAGATGGTGGCTCCATGTGGGGCCTGAAACACACAGCTGGGTGTTGATTAGTGCAGAAAGTGGCTTGAAGCGCTTCGCTCCAACATCCTGGTTCGTGTTTCCGTCCTGCATTGTTGTGGTTCGCAGTTCAGCTTCCGCTAATTTACCAGAAGAGACCCCTGGGGGCTCCGTGAACCCCCAGGGGTCAGGGAAGAGGTCGCTGATCCATTTCAGTGTTTGCATGTCTCAGCTGCTGATTTCCACCTGAGGTTTGTAGCTCAGATCCAACAATGACATCACATCCAAAGATGGTGTTTTACAGCTCCAAGTAGAAAAACCAGTTTTAATCTACACTTTGTGTTCAGTCACAAAGTAAGATGTTCACAAATAGAGGTTGGACATAACCGTGTGTAACTCTATCTGGTTTAATAGGACACAAACAGACTCATAAATAGTTTATATCTGCAATATTTACTGCTTTATATTCATGGCAGCCACACTGGACAGTGAACTCTGCTAATGAGGGCTTCTTGTTGCATTTCTAATAGAGCTGAATAACATTGTCATGTAAGATATTGCTAATTTATAGCCCTATCAATATGGGAAATGACTGTGTGAGCTAAAGCTCACATTAGCTAATTATATACAGCTGAGGCCAGATATTTAAATTAACTGTATAAACAGCAGAAGCATTTTGTTTCACTGTGTCAACGTTTCCTGTTTCAGGTTAGTTGGGATTACCTAATTTTGATTAGATTAGAGATTACATTTGTATAATTCCATATTGTTCACAAATCACAACATTTCGGATGAACAGAGGAACACCTGTGTCTGTATTTTATATAAACGCTCCAAATACTCGACTTTCTCATCATGGAAAGCTGAAAGTAAATATACCAAGACAGCAGGAGGAGAATGCAGATCTCCGTAAGGCTGGTTCGTCCGTTCCAGACAGAAACTGAGAGGAGATTGAGCTTCTTCTGTTTTCGAGCCCAAACTTTTTAATCTGTTGCCTTTGAATATTAGACAGGCATCGTAACTTCCTGTTTTTAAGTCTGTTTTAAAAACACATCTTCTTCCAACAGTATCTGACTTTTGAA
Organism: Xiphophorus hellerii; assembly: GCF_003331165.1. Taxonomy (NCBI): domain Eukaryota; kingdom Metazoa; phylum Chordata; class Actinopteri; order Cyprinodontiformes; family Poeciliidae; genus Xiphophorus; species Xiphophorus hellerii. The sequence goes on from NC_045684.1 coordinate 9,932,468, forward strand.
AGAAACAATTTCCCCTTTGGGATCAGTACAGTATATTTATTCTATTCTAAAAGCCAAACGAACTGGAGTTACGCTTTGGTTGCTAGGTGACGGGCTGAACTCTTCTGGGGTTGCTGGGCAACGACTTGGGTAGCTAGGTGAGGGGCAGTGCCTGCTGAATGTGAGAGGTTTTGACTGTTGACTTTTCTTCTTTGATTCATCTTGTTTTTGTTAAGCACCTCTGTATTTTTTGTGCTTTATAAATAAACTGGATTTGAATTTATAACCTCAGATCAAGAGGACTTTCGAAAGGTGCAGGCAAAACCTGCGAAGGCCTCATTGACCAAAGTGAATCTGCTTTTCCATACTGAAGGCGTCACTCTGAAAGCAACACAAGATGGCCAGACTAGTTTGGAGTCAGGGACTTTAATGGAGGCTTTTTGTGGACATGTTGTGTAGTTTGATGAAACTAAAACCATGATCTGAACCGTGAGAAAGGCTGTCAACCCTGCAAACAGTCCCACACTGCAAAAACACAAAATCTTACCAAGGATTTTTGGTTTAGTTTCTAGTGTAAATATCTCAGTACACTTGAAATAAGACAAAACTAACTTAAAAGTAACTTTTCAGCAGTTAATAGTAGTTTGTTTTAAGTCAACAATTTATAATATTAGCGATAACCTCTAAATCTCATAACATGAGAAAAATGTTGCAAGTTAAATAATCTGCCAGTAGAACTAGTACTTTTTTAATCAATATTAATGACATTTTTACGTAAAACAAACCTCTTGCTGAAAAGTTACTTGTAAGTTAGTTTTGTCTTATTTCAAGTACACCAAAATATTTTCATTTCAATGTAGCCCAAAAATGTATTTTTGCAGTGCGCGTCCTATTCTTGTTTTATAAAAATTTATAGAAGTTGCATGAATCAATAAATTCATGGAAAATCTATAGTCTGGGAGTGAATTTGGTGCTTTAATGAAAACCTGAAAACAGATTCTAGTGTTCAGCTACCAATAGCAGAGATACAGTGTTGAGCCAGAAACATCACAGGGAAACATGCATGTCCCGACTCTCAGAGCAACACAAGGGGAAATACAGAAAGTGATAAAAGGGAAGGAAATCTGCGCTTTTGAGCTGTAATTTAATAAATTGCTTAGTTACACCACAAACAAAACGAGAACTTTCCCTGTGGGGAGCTGTAATGAGCCAACCACTTCCTGCTATCGGCCTCTGTTAAACATCTGACTCTGGATGTTAGAAGCCTTATCTGCTCCTGGAAGGGTTAAACAATTAATCTAAATCAAAGTCAAATAAAGAATTATGGAGCCAAGCATAATACACAGTAAATTCATAGAATATAGTTAATTTAATGTACTTTGTGTGCTAAATTAGATAAATTTGTACGTTTAGAGGAGGTAAACTGCTGCATGTTTCTTTACATCGAAGCTGATTTTTCTTTTCTTCCTCTGAGACGTTTCGTTGTTCCGTTTCCTTTTTGAGAGAAGAACGAGTGAACAGAGAGAAGAACGAGTGAACAGAGAGAAGAACGAGTGAACAGAGAGAAGAAAGGCCTTAGGGAAGAAATGAAAATGAAAATTCTGGACTTTAGGTGGTAAGAAAGAGGAGATCTCAGCCGTTCTCCTTTATCCATCCACCCATCCATCCTGTCGTTTATCCATCCATCTATTTATCCATCCAGCCCTCCATCAACCAGTTGTTTGTAAATACATCCATTCTGTCATTTATCCATCCATCCATCTTTTTCATCCCTCCATCCATCCATCCTATTGTTTGTTCATCCCTCCATCTTGTTGTTCATCCATCCCTCCCTCCATTCCATCTCTACTGTTTCCTGTTTTCCACTGAAGCTGTCAGATTCCCTCTGACTGTAAATCAGAGTTTGGCTGTTTTTTTTCCCAGAATCGAGTTCAAAATGAACCAGAGCAAGAAAAGGAAGCGGCTCTGAAACGAGAGCAGGTGATCGGCGCTGCAGACGGCGTGGCCCTTAAATCCTCTGCTTCCATCTGCGACTGTTTTCCTACAGGCGGGGTTGGAAGTGTCGGCTTTCACATTGATTGTATGTGTGGGTGTCGGAGATGCAAGCACACAACAAAAATATTTATCTTACAAAAATACACTTCAGTTAGCGGGATTCACTTCAGGTCCTGGGCTGGTGAGCGATCCACCCATAAACGCCACCATTTTGCACTTACATTGGGAATCTGTTGTGTGTTGCTCTTAATGCGCTACTTTATATGCAGATTGTCTTTAAGTCACTATTGACTGGGCCAATTATTCAGCACAAGCTTTCTGAAAAGCAACCGAAGCCGCCTGAAGTTGTTCTGAACGGTATTTTTATATAAACGGGTCTAAAGAAGCCGTGGCAATAAACCCTCAACATATTATCAATTTCTGCTCTTAGCCACAGATTTTCTAGCTCTGAAGCTAAAGTGTGCTGTCAGCTGGTAAAACAGTGCAGTGTTTACAGTTTATATTACCCTGAAGTTATCTGGGTTATTATATCAATAAAAACTGATATTATCAGCCAGGACTGCAGGTCATCTTAACCCTTTTTAGCCTTGCAAACAGATTGTTGGAATGACTGGATCTCTGAGCTCAAACAGAGCAATGCGGCGTTTCTTAAACATTTTGAAGGCTGTATTTATCTGGCTAGAGTTAATCAAATATTGATGCCTTAAAAGATGAATAATACAAAAAAGAACAGCCGTAAAAAAAAGACTTTATTCTCATGTCTTATTGCTTTTTAAGAAGTTTTGCTGTTAGGAAAAACCTAAAGAAATTGGATGTCAGTTTTTAGATGCCAGATGATGCAACGTTCGATTACCTAATAAATTACATGTAAATGTAAAACTTGAATGTCCGGCAATCATACTGAGGGAGACGGGTTGAGAGCTCCAGATGTAAACATGTTTAGATGTGAAATGTTCAGACACAGAATAAAGGCTAAAGATTGTGGCCAACGCTGGACAAATAGACACTTTTACAGCGGAACAAGTTTAATCTGACCTGAAAAGCTGCTCAGAGAGGAAGGAGCCATAACTCTGTCAAAAAGGCCTTTTTAAATTAAATTCCTTCAATCATAGTCGTCCTAATCCCAACTGTGATGTATAGTGGTGGCAGCATCATGCAGTGGGGGTGTACTTCACAGAACAGAAGGCGACAAAAGGAGGGAACATTATGGAAGAAATATCTTCCATATTTTATCAAGAGATGATGAGAAGGCCGATCAATAAACCCGAGTTAGTTGATCCAGTTCTGTCTGGATAAATTTTGGCCCAAATTTCAGAAAACTACACTGAAAAAACTGAGGAGTAAAATTTACTGGGGAAAAAAACAACATTTTTAAGCAAATGTAAATACAATACTCATATCTAGTAAATTATACTAATACAAAGCTAAAGATTATTGAATAAATTAGGCCAGTTTTGCTTTCAACAAAACGTTGTTACATGGACTTAATCAAAATAAGAGCAAAATGTCAGTGACATTTTTGTACAGTTTTGCATAATTACTGCTCTGTTCTGTCAACCATTGGCCATTTTTAAAGTCTTTATACTCAAGTTAGCGATTAATCAGCAGATTAATTAGTTGACAATTATTTCAACAGTCGATTAATCACGATTAATTCGAATAATCGTTTCAACTCTAGTTGTTTCCTTCAGTTAGTTTGGAAAATGGGACACTGCAGTTTCGTCCAACAACTTCCTGCCTTTTTGTAACAAAGTGTAAGTTAGGAAAAGCCTCGTGTTATTGGGATGTTTCTCCCAGCGGGCCGCGCAGTTGAAAATAAGTGCACTGCAAAGTCAGGCACTCGGATAAAAGCCCACTATATTTAGCATTTGGAAGTGGAGCAGTAATGTTTGGAGCTGAACATAAAATACAGTGAAGTGATGGATGTATTTTTGTTCTCCTCTGTGATGCTGCCTGTCCATATTTACTCTGAAGTGTGAGCGCCGGTATGTAAATCTGCGTCTCATTCGTCTGCGTTTATTCTCATGCGTGCTGACAGCAACCAGCTCCCAAACAGTCTAACTACAGATTGAGTCTGAAATCCCGCTTTGATCCCCACATGTTCCCCTCCTGAACTCTCTCTCTCTTTTTATCCATCCATCCTTTCCTTCTGTCTCTGAATCTGTGGAGCCTCGCCTTTTCATCACATCGATATTTACTGCTGTTTACTGGTGATGTCTGGATGTTTTGTAATCTCTGTCTGTATTTGTGTATTGGTCCTGACGCGGTGTTTCCGTGCAGAGGGTGGGGGTCCGGTCCAGAGGCCGACAGTCCGGTGAAACCAGACGCACCTTTAAGTCAACCTGACACCCTTTTGTTTGTGTTTTATGTCCCTTTGCGTTCTCATTCAGTCTGCCCTCTGAGACTCGTAAAGCAGTTTCAAAATGAGTTGTTTGGTTTATCACCTGGCAAGGCTAAAAAAGCAACTTTAAATCTGGCCGTCTGGCCATCAGTCAGACGGGAGGCTTTTTTTCCTTCCCAGGAATGTTTGAAATGTAGCATCACATTTTACGACGTGTTTGTTGGTAGCGTGGAAGCAGCAGTTTGTATCTTTTATTAAAAAATTATTGTTTTGTTGTTGTTTTTTTTGCTTTTTTTGTTGAAACTGTCACCATTTTGTGACAGTATAATATTGCACTGCAAAAACACCAAACCGTACCAGGTATTTTTTGTCTAGTTTCTAGTGCAAACATCTTAATACACTTGAAATAAGACAATTTAAAACATCAAAAATGTTGATGAAAAAGTTATTCTTTTGGCACATAGATTAACTTATAACATGGGGAAAATGTCTTGTTATAAGTTAAATAATCTGCTAATAGAACTAATACTGTTTCATCAATATTAAGGAATTATTTACTTAAAACAAGCTTTAAAATCTTGCTAAAAAAGTTACTTGAGAGTTTTGTCTTATTTCAAGTTTGCTAAGATATTTGCAGTAGAAACTAGACAAAAAAACTTGATAAGATTTTATGTTTTTGCAGTGCAGACAGTTAATCCATGAAAAGATGAATTTCCTCCACGATCTACATGAGCTACTATTGCTGGCTGAAGAAATGCGCTGCTCTCGATGAAAAATAACCAGTTAGAGCCAGGAGGCGGGTCTTAGCACTGTCAATCAACCTCATGTACTTGCTGATAAGTCTAAGAGAAACAACTTACTGTTATAGGAAAACCATTTAACTAGTTTTAGCATTCAGTACAGTCTCTCCTAGCTGTAGCATTAGCAGACAGCAATGGGTAGAAGTTTGTCGCTGAGAGTGATTAACAGCGCTAAGACCCGCCTCCTGCCTCTGATTGGTTCTTTGTAGTTAGCGCGCACAGGCAGAAGAGCTTGATTTTTTTCACAGATTTTCTGTCTCATAAACTGTCATGATATATTGACAGTTTCAACAAATTTGGAAAAAAAGATTTTTTTTCTAAGCGTTACGTGCTGCAGCTTTAGACGCCACCGTGCGTACTTCCTGCTGTCGAACATCTGATCTGCTCCAGAGATCTGTTCGGTTGTTGCTTCTCTTTACACTGAAAACCATTTCTATTCATTTTGAGCTCTTTAGATTTTATGACATCAGAAAGTTGGCAAGAACCCACAGCATTTAATAAAAGATTAAACGATTGTGGGCACCAAAGCTCCAACGCCACAGCATTTTGTTAATTATGTTGCAGATGCATTTAGCCATTTATTTTTTCCTTCCCCTTTCATTAAAACTCCATGATTTTATCTAGCTGTTCAGATTTACCAAATTATCATGTTAAACGTTGAAAACACTGAACTTTCTGACCCAGAAGGCCGTCATCTTCATAGACATTTATCATGTCTCTATGAAAAAGGCGTTTGTTTCATTGTTTGCCATTAAGTCAAGCTAAACTTTTCCTGTTTAAGGTTATTAAAGATTAGCAAAATTAGTTTTCTGTCCACAACTTTTCTATGAAACACTCCAAAACCTTGACTTTGTTGATCTCATCCACTTTGTAACTGATCTGTTGACATGATTGGGACATTTTCCACTGGCGCACATGTTTATGCCCAGGCTTTAACTTACTGGATGATATTTAGAAATTTCCATTTTTTTGTCCCCAAATGTTAACATTGTGGCCAAAGAAATTTACTGTAGTGACTAAAGCACTTGTTCTTGTCTCCAAAACCAAATATCTTTGTTCCAGAGAACATTTTAAACTCTAATCTGTTTTTTTTACGTTGCTTTTGGAGAACTGGCTTCTTCCTTACTGAGCGGCCATTCAGTCCAGGTTTGTACTGGACTCCTTTCACTGTGAATAATGAAACGCTCCCCGGTGTTTGGCAGCATCTTCACAAGGTCTTCACAAAATACGGCTTTGCCTCATTAGAAAAGGCATCCAGTTTTTAAATTTATTAAGGTCTGAACTAGGAAAGAAAAAGGGAAACGATTTGGTCAATTTTGAGCAATAAAAACAGGATTTTCTGAGAATGCTTCCTGTATTTAACCAAGGTTAGTAAAGGCAGATTTGGATGCAACAAAGTTTGCTTACAGGAAACACAAAAAGCCTGGTGAGTTAAAGACAAATACTTTGAGTTGTAGCCAGTATTTCCTATTGGAAAAATATTTTTTATTTAAATATGAGTGGGCATCTATCGCATCGTTTATCATTTCTTGTGATATTTTCACCTGTACATTTTAACTGCTTTCATCTAATATATGAACAACCTGCAATGCTCAATGAAGGCATTTTAAGCTTCTTTTTGCCCCCACACACTCTTCAGAGACGGCCCTCCCCTTTAACTGTCTCCCCTCGGATGAAACAGTCAAACAAAACATAAAAACGACCAACAGTTTTCATTACAGCAGCTAATTAAATCAGCCACACTTTACGCAGTTCAGCTGAAGCGCATCTTCTATGTCCTGCACGCCCTTCGCCTGTGTTCCTGTTTTACTGCGAGCATCACTGTGGGCCGCTCATTGTCTGCCTAATCCCAACCAGCTTTATTTGTGTGAGCATTTGTAAGGCCTCCGTCTGGGCTTAGCCTGACTTAATGCCGCTGAGAGCAGAGCCACTTCTCTACCTTTGATCGGCGGTGGGAGCGAACGCAGGGCTAAGGCGCTCTAAGACCACACCAGCAACTCCAGGAAGTCTCCCATCCTTCCCTCTCACTCTTATCCTTCCTCCATAATCTCAGCTGCTGCTTCTTCTTCTTTAGTTTTTTTTTTTTTTTTTTTGCAGTGACACACCTGCACAAAAACCTCCCACATGCCTCAACGTCGAGGTGCAGCGAACCGTGGCAGCTAATTTCATGAAGCCGCTCGGGTTTCATGACATAAGCAGACAGTGACGAAGCGATCTATAATTTTCCTCCTGCTCCTTTTTTTATTTTTGTTCTATTTTTTTTAAGACTTCCCCTCTGTTTCCGTTCTGTCGGCAGAAATGGGAGCCGGAGGGGCGATGAGGGAATGCCTCGTATTTATCCCCAGCTGCTGCTCTGTTTTCTGGTGTTCCTATGAGAACAGAATCGCCTCCTTTGGTTCGATACTAATCACCCAAACTGCAGGTATTTTCACTCAATACCTGAAGTGAAAATGTTGGACTTGTTGGAGCAATAAGAAATAAATCAATTAATCGCATGATAAATTAAAACGAGCTCAGTCATTTCCATTTGCTATAAAGTTTGCTTTTGAGACCTGGACCTTTCAGGAAAAGCAAAAAGCTTGGTGAGTTAAAGACAAATACTTTATGTTGTAGCCAAAGTCCTTCTACTAAAGTAGAAAAAACTTTGGTAGAAGTTTTCTACTTATTTTTTGGTAGAAAAATAAGTTTTGTTCAGATTCTGTTCAGAGAAACTTCGTAATTCATTTTATTTGTTGTTTTTATTGTTTTTGTTAAAATGTCTTCCAGTCCAGTGTTGAATTTAAAGTTTATGGATCTTTGAGAATGTGCTACTGCATTTCCACACCAATATATTACTTGACAAGGGTCTTAAAAAACAATAATATTATTGTTTATTGCAATAACTTCTGGGACAATTTATCGTACAGAAAAATGTATGGTTACCCACCCAAATTTTCATCTACCACCTGATGAAAATTAGATATTAGTTACTACTAGCAACTACTGGATACTACCTGCCATCTTCTTTTTATTATTATTATTATTATTATTATTATGATTTACTCTGTGTGTATAATCCGTCCATGAATTAGCGCCCTGACTGTGGTCAGTCTGACTGCAGCCGGGCTCCAGGCTGCTCAGCTTAACCCTCCACACCGATTAGTCATTCGACGTTTTACTGCTCCGCTGCGTTTATTTTAAAAAACGCTTCCAATTTCTCTTTATGCTGGCACTCCCGTCCGCGCGCTCATGCCAAACGGCTGAGGTTAGAGCAGGCCAGATGATGTAATGATGCAGATTTTTCCAGAGTCATTCACATGGGAACCGGCTAAGCAGAACCTTGGAGCGGTGCAGACACCCGTTTAAATTTCTCATTTTACATAGCATTACGACCACAAGCTACAGCATATTTTTATATGCTAGGGTTGCAAAAACACATAATCGTTTTGTTTAGTTTCTAGTTTAAATATCTTAGTACTTGAAATAAGACAAAACTAACTTACATGTAACTTTTACACAAGAAACAGGAGTTTGTTTTAAGTCACTGATTAATTAATAGTGATGAAAAAGTTCTAGTTCCAACGGTAGATTATTTCACTTAAAACATGGGAAAATGTCTTGGTTGCTAGGTGATGGACTGGGCTTGGCTGGTGTTGCTAGGTAACGGTGCAGTGCCCCTTGATTTTGAAATAAGTGGGGGGAAAAATCTGCCAGTGGAACTCGCAATTTTATTATCAATATTAAGGAATTATTGGCTTAAAACAAGCTCCTTTGTGGAAAAGTTACATTTAAGTTAGTTTTGTCTTTTTTTCCCCCAAGTGTATCTAGAAACTAAACCAAAAATACTTGGTAAGATTTTGCGTTTTTGCAGTGCAGCATGTTGGAGTAGCTCTGTTACGTTACTCCTGATCTGTTCTTCTTGTAGACTTTGTTCATATTTTTGCTTTTATTCCCTCTGGTTTTGGAATAACAGGATTTTTTTTCTCTCTTACTTTTTTACTTTTGGGACCAAAAACTGAAGTAATTCCTGAACTATGACCCCAAATCCCAGAAGAATAATAAAGGAGGAACTTCAAACCACCTCTTCCATCCATCATATCTGAAACTCCAACATGTCTCTGCATTGCTTTCTAATCAGACGGCCACAGAGAAATTTAAAGAGTGCTTTCTAACACCTGATGATGTCATCCAGGTCATGTTACTGTGGAAAATCATCTCTGCTGCCCGTATATTGATCTGTTAGCATGTCATGTTAGTCATTAAATTGTCATACAGCACCAATCTTCAGTCAGAGGCCTTTTCAGACATGTTGCAAGACTGACTTCTACCATTACTGCCCAGATACTTGGATGATTTGAGTTACGACAACATTTGATGAATATAGGATACATAAGCACATCACTGTGAACCATGGAAATGCAAGGAATCCATTGGTTAAAAGAGGATCCCAGTTTTCCAAAAGTTAAATCTCCAAAACCAAAAAAATTGATTAATTGATCAAATTAAGTCAATAACATTATATATTGCGATAGGCACTTGATCAATATCAATAGGTAATGCATTCTAATAGAATATTCAATACATAGAACATTCACTGAACTCCAATCCAGAACCGCACGGCATTCTGGGAGATGTAGGCAGAGGAAATACTTCAGTCGCTCAACCTCTCACAAGCAATGTTGGTGGAATCAAGTGACTCACTCGCTCTCTGGTTACCTAGCAACCCACTCGCACTTTGGTTACCTAGCAACAACTTGAATAATGTGGTTACCTAGTAGCAACTTGAGGAACTTGCGCAGCAGCAGTTTAAGGTTTTGCCGCCGTTCCTCAAACTGTTTTAAAAATAAAAACGAAGCAGCATGGAGTGAGTTTGGCAGTAACAAAAAACGAATCAATAATTATTGGTATTGTCTGATATGAAACGTAATAAGTTTTTCACCCGTATCGCCTAACGTTGTGTTGAACTTTCACTTAAAATCCCAATAACATACATTCAGTTTGTGCTTGTTCAAATGTTAAAGAAGTTAAGCGGCTTTAAATAAATGTGAAAGCTGCTCCAGATGACATCAGAGGCTATAATGTTTCTACTTGTGGGTTGTAGCGGTTATGAATAGCTGCTTGCTCACGTTCCCACAGCATCCAGCTTGTTTTGCTGAGGCTTTCATCCCTAAATAAACCAGTGGAAGCCCAGCTGCTGTTCGTCTGTGCTCAGCGTGTTTGTCTCTCGCCTCACTGGAGCGGACGGCTCGGTGCGCGTCGACGGGCCGCGTGTTTACCCTCCACCGCAGATCGTGGCCGCAGCGATGGGCCGGCTGTGTTTGAAGCCGGTCCTGGACGGAGACGGGAATGAGAGCGAGAGCTTGTTCGTGCCGAGGTCGATGGATCAGAGGGGGAGCAGGTGGAGGCTGCTGCTACAACCCCCCTCTGTCCCTTTTCATCGTGGCAAAGGTCGGAATCAGGTTGGGAATGGCTGCCGACCCCGAGCAGGAGGCATTCCAGCATTCCTCTGCGGTCAGAATCAGAGCAAACGAAGCCGCTCCCTGGAGATCAAGGCGCCGCCAGGTTATTTCTAGAGCTGGTTACCTCAGTGATCAAATATTCTATCAGTTACTCTGCCGATTAATCGTATGGAAAAATTTACACATTCTACAGAATGTTTTGCATAAAAAGATGAATATAAACAAATAATTTGATTTCTATTTTTAAATAAGAAAATAAACATTTTATAGCCTGAAAGGCGGGAACACGGCATTCCTTTAGTAAATCTGAACCGGGTAAAGATAAAACTAGGCCACTTGGGGAGTTTTGGCTAAAGCATATTTACAGATAAAAGTGTTTTTATCGCCAATGCAGAATGTGTAGTTGTGGCTCACTTACTGCTCTAAATATGTTTTTTTCCCAGCAAATATTAATTGTCAATAATTGATTAATCATGATTAATCAGATTAATCTGATTATTTGTTTAAGCCCTAGTTGTTTTTCAGCAAAAGGCCTTTTTTACCAATAAATTTTATCATGATTGATCAAATTGTTCACTTTCATCTATTTTTTTAAGCAAAAGGCCATTTTCTGTGTCAATATTCTCCAGTTAACAATTAGTCTATTACTTAATTAGACGATCATTTCACGTGTTTCAACCCGTGTTTTTCCAGCAAAAGTTCTTTTTTGATTCTGTATAACGATTAATCCATTACTGAATTAGTTGATAATGATTTCAATAATTGATCTGATTAAACCACCTGCTATAAAACATAAGATGAATATAATCAAATAATTTCCTTTTTTTAATAAGAGAATCATAATTTCAAGTGAAAATGCAGTAACAACATTCAGCATAAATCTGAAGCTAAAACTTTTTTTCCTGAGTTTTTGGCTAAAACATAGTTATAGACATCAATGTTTTTATCTGAAATGCTATCAGTATGTATATATATATAGTGTATATATATACAGTGTATATACACTGCTCAAAAAAATAAAGGGAACACTTAAACAGGTGTTTAACACTTAAAGTGTTCCCTTTATTTTTTTGAGCAGTATATATATATATATATATATATATATATATATATATATATATATATATATGGAACATTTTGGCTAAATTTCCGCTCTAAATATGGTGTTTTTCAGCAAATATCCTCTTTTTTTTTTGTCTATGACCTCCTGTTTATGATTAATCAGTTACTAAAGTAGTTGATTATTATTTCAAAAATCAATTAATCACAATTATTCACGATTAATCGTTTCTGCCCAAGATATTTCAATACAAGAGCTGAATGCTGTTCTAGATGTCCCAGTTGAAGCTAAATGACCTCTTTTTTTGGTAAATTCCAGTTAACGATTAATCACAATTAATCATGATTAGCTCTACTTATTCCAGCACATGGGCTGAATGTTGGGCTGCATGTCCCAGGTGAAGTCAAATGTCCTGCCTACATCATCTCAGAATCTCAAATTGAAGATATTCCCTGAAATCTTTAAAAAAGTGACTCGTCTCAGAGCTTTAATGGTTTCCTGTGCAAGTTGAGGTGAGAACGTAGCGTGAACAGAATGAGTGTAGGGAAACAAGTCAGAGAGAAAGCTGAGGCAGCAGATAACAGGCTATCAGGGAGCTCACATGCTTGTAATCCACCCTGTGATAGCTTCAGCTTTAAAGTATCAGGCAGAGACCAGCACGGATTTCCAAGTTCCTCGGTGCTGAAGCCTTCTTATGTGATGCTTTTTTATGATTTTTCTGCAGCGTGCTGCGTTCTCTTTGCTGTAATTGGCAGCTCATTCCAGCACCAGGCTCCCCTTAAAACTGGCTTAATGCACAGCTCTTTATGTGTAACAAAGGATTTATTTTTATTACTGGAGAGGTCTTGATGGCGCGCAAGAATTTAAAATGTCAGCTCTAATCTCTCAATCTATTTCCAATATCTGACATTTATTTCTTTAATTCAACTAAAAACATGTTTGGGTTATTTTCAGTGAGGGGCCTAATTAGGGAGGTGCAGCTCCAGGGAGCTGAAAGTCTCAAAAATCTGGTTCCCATTTCTCCTTTATCATTTTTTCCTGCCTTGTGGTTGCATTACTCTGCAGAGATGCTGAAGGCCTGCATAAGAAAATGAGGAACGAGACCAGAACCGAAGCGTGGGTGTGTGTGGGGGTGTGTGTGTGTGTGTGTGTTTGTGTGTAGGGCAGAGTGGGAGAGACTGAATGATTTATGAAGATTGATGGCTCACTGTGCCGGGCTAAAGCAGCAGTACATCAATGTGGGAGAATGTCACTCGGTCCTGGAGGATTGTGCACACACCCTGACGGGCTGTCTCATAATTTTTATTTTTTTTGCTGATGCAGGATCAGCAAACAAATGTGTATCGTAATGAAATGTACCAAGTCCATACAGCTCTGGTGGAGCTGTAACTTAAATGAAAGGCGCCTCGTGTCAGGATCAGCTTCCAGTATCAGTTTTCTCACTTGTTTCAACAGAGTATTTATGGGTGAAGTCACACCAGACATGTTTAGTCCGCTTCAATCAAACTCCAGTTCGTTTGTCTAGAAAGTGGGAATTCCAAAAAAGCGAACGCTGGTCCACCTAAAAACCTCAGTCTCGGTTCGGCTGAAGTGAACTCTGGTGCAGTTTGAATTCATTTATGAATGCCAAGCGCTCCAAAAGCAGGAAGTAGCAGCGCAATGCTTATTTACCAGAGTGCAAAGCATTCTGGGTAAATGCAACCAAAACAAACGCGTGAGTCTGGCACATGCTGGAAATGGATCATAGTATTTTTACAAAAGAAATCCTACAGCCTCTAAAATCTGACGCCACTTCATTTTTTTTTCACATTTCGTAAAGAAGGAAGTTGTCTTGATGCAATACATTTTGCTGGACGATAAATTGTCCCAGATGTTATTGCGATAAATGATAATATTGTCGTTTCAAGACAGTTTTCAAGTAATATAAAAATGGCATAATAATACAAGTACAAAGATCAAGTAACTTTTTTTTTTTACATATATTTAACATTGGAACTTAGGCAACCAAAATAAACAAAACAACAAATAAAATTTGCCTTTGTAAACAAAATTGCCTTTCAGAAATAGGCTGCTTGAGACCAAATCACCAGATTGAATCCTTTTGTTTGAACGATACACAAGAAACAAACATCGTTTTTGTTTATCATGCGATTAATTGGTGTATTGCTTATTATGACAGACTTACTTGTCGTTTCTGTCTGTGTTTCCTGGTGCAGCACCACCACAGGCAAGGAGGGGAACTGGTTTTTCAAAAGTTTTGGTCCACTTTACAAGTGCAGTTTGAAAGCAAAGCGCACCATCTAAAAATAACTGAAAGAGAGATTTATTCACGTTTAAGTTGCTGTTGTTGATTTAACTCTAACCTGGGGTTGACATCAGTTAGAAATACTGATAACTTTAGGCCAGGGCATAAAGTTTAAACTGGGTTTTAGCAACTCCCAATTTAAATGTTGACGTCAATGTTGCTTTACTCTGTTGACTCTTTGCGTTTCAGGGATGTTTGCATTGAAAAATGGTTGAATTTGTAGAAAATGTTGATCCAAAATTGCACAACAGTTACGAGGCTTTTGCAAAGTTGGGGTGATTGTTGGATTTACTCGTGAAATAACCTTCAGTAAGAACGCTTTCTAAAACCGAAACAGTTGTTGTGGATTTGGATCTAGAGGCTAAAGTCAGCCAGCCGGGACAGACCATATGCTGCTCCTGCTGTCCGGCTCTTTGCTTTCCTTAACGATGTTCTCATGGGTGAACTGCGCTCCGAGTTTGCACAGCATGACTCTACTCACTGACTGTTAGTCCACAACATTTCTGTACACCTACTCATCTACCAAACGTCAGCAAACAAACACAACAAAGCTCCATTTCACATAAACGAACGTTTTTAAAAGGCAACAAACGCTGCGCTGAGGTCTGATCATTTCCAACAATCGCAGCTATTTATCTTAACTCGGAAGGGCAATTATACGAAGATAATTACTTTGATGTGCAGCAGGAAGCTTGAGGTTTCACTCATGCATGCATTAACAAGTTCAGACTGTGTAAACTACTCCTGACTTGGCCCAATTATTCTCACAGGCCTGGGAAAGCACAGAGACGGATGGCGTTTGATGAGGAAATGGAAAGTGGAAATCTTTGTTGCCAGAAAGCCTCTTTCCCAACTTATATGAAGAGGCCTTTAAAGAAAGTGCTTTAGGCTGCGTGCATTTGATTTTTATCTCTTGGTTCTCTTCAGTTTGTACTTGAAACCAAACATTTACAAAACCTCTTTTTTTCTGACTTTAAATAGACTAAACTTTTCACATTTGGTGCAATTGGAGTTTTCAAAATGATTTGCATTTCAGCGACACGGTAAAATAATTGCTTTTATTCACTCATAATCAGGAAAAATGGAACTAGAACTTTTCAAATTAATATCGAAGGTTTTTCTTTCCTTAAAACAAACTCCAATATGTTGTGGAAAAGTTACTGGTAAGTTAGTTTTGTCCTGTTTCAAGTGTAAGATATTTGCACACTTGATTCACTTTCTAAGTTTCTGATTCGCTTAATTCACAACAGGAGAATTAACAGAAGGAGATATTTTTAAGACATCACATCAAACATCCTGCTTCCTTGTGTGACCTCATTAAAAATCTGAAAACATTGATGAGAAATGAAATTTCTCACCTGTGGAGGTCCAAACCTGTGGACCTCCACAGGTTTGGTTCATGCTGTTCGGGAAGAACACTGGTTCTCGTGATTAAAAAAAAAAAAGAGTCAAATCCACCAGAATACAAAAACAAAAACGCTCTTAAGACGCTCTTAAGAGTAATTTATGAAGAGCCTGAAGAGCCACTCAGAGATGAAGAAGCCAAAACAATCCAAAAAGGAAGAATACTGATTGAAAATATGCTTTACTTTTTAAGTAAAGCATATTTACTTAAATATTTACTTTATTTCAGGTCTAAATGAACTGAAATAAAAATATTTGTCCATTATCCAACTTCTTCAGTGACTGAAAATAGGACTTGGACAGAAATGGACCTTTCACTTGGACAATGACTCTAAATATCAATCAATCCAGTTTATAGGTGTTGCACATTTCAGCAGGAAGGCTGTTCAAAGAGCTTCACATCATAAAAACATCATGAGAAACTAAACTTTACATTTTGTTGAGTGCAATCATCAAAATCATCAATAAGTATCAAATATGTTGGTCAATAATTCATTTATTGTGGTTCAAAAGCAGTTTTGTTTTTAGCTTTCATAGGAAGTAGCTCAGTGTTTCAGCCGTTTTGCAGTTTTCTGGAAGTTTGTTCCTGACTTGGTTACATCAAGTCTGTTTGAAGGAATGGGCCCATAACCCAGCAAACAATGGAGAAAAGGTTGTTGAAGAAAATTCAAAATGTTTGACCCGAATCCTACAGCGATTTTACCAAATACTAAAGAAACACTGAGTCTAAACACCCACCTGTTCAGAACCGCAATAAATTAAACATTCACCAACATTTTAAAGCTTAACAACGGCACTTTACAGAATGTAATGTTTACTGGTTGACTGCAACAAAGCAATTTGAACTGCCTCGTTGCTGACATGTGCTATATGAATAAACTTGATTGACTTATTTAAGGAAATGTATGTAAATTTCCAACTGTGAAAAAAGTAATGAAAATATTTCTGTTTATCGTTGTGACATTTAGCAAAATAAAAAATTCTGTTGATCAGAACCGGAGAAGTTCAGTCTGGTTTGCACAGCGAGAAAATGATCGTCTTTTTACACAACGTATGCAAATATCTGCCTTGGAGACGTTTCGCCTCATCCGTTTTGCTTCTCCTTGCTTTTCTTTACATAAATATATTTTTAGATGGATCCATTTATCTGCTGGGATCAGTGATCCAGAGTGTGATCCTGCTCTCGTCGTCTCTTAGGTTTGATAAGTTGCGGGATGAGAGGCCAGCGAGGCGCTTCATGTCGGAGGGAGTTAATGTCCTGGCATATGGGAATGAATTAGGTGCTAAAGATAAGCGTGTTGCAAACCAGCCATGTTCAACATCCAATCTCATCACAGGAGAAAAGAGGCAGCTGAGTAAATCAGAAGTTGTAAGAATGTATGGAAGGTCGTCATTGCCAGGTTTGTAATGGATCTGTTTGACTGTTGGGCGTGGACGGCCGTAAAGAGCTGCACGTTTTCCAAATCTTCCCTCCCTCCTTCTTCTTCTTCTCTCGATCATTTATTCTCCACACGCACGCACGCGAGCTCTGGCACCTGGGGAAATGAAGATGGATGATCAGCAGGGCGGCGAGAAGCTCAGGAGATAATACAGCAACATTAATGGCCACCTATTTAAGCAAAAACACATTTCACACACCCCACTGTGCCTTATCTGGCTTGTGGTGGAAAATGGATGCGCTTAGCTTTGTGCCGTTGCTTGTTGGTCGTGTTTAAACCATTTGGCTTTTTGCAGCAGCTTCAACTGTTTGTAGGGAAGAAACGTGCTCATAAAACTTGTCTAAAAGGATTTTACACTTTCTGATAGTTGGGGAAGAAACGATTAATCGTGATTAATCAGTTATTTAGATAATCAACTTAATTTAGAAAGCAATTAATCATTAACTCTAGTTAACTGAAGGCCATTTTCTGAAATAAACCCAACATATTCAGAGCTGTAATTAATGCAGAGCTGTACAAAAAATATTTTATTTTGTATCTGACATAAAAACTGTTTGTTTTTTTTTTCAGATACAGGTACTCCTTAAGTCGTGAAGTTTTAGCTTCACCTGGTTCAGATTTACTAAAGAAATGCTATAGTATTGGATTTTAGCCAACAAAATGTTTATTTTCTTTTATATTGTTTCAAATACTTGGATCTTTTATGGAAAAAACTGTAAAATCTGATTAATCGCCAGAATGATCGATTAATCGATTACTGAAATAATTGTTACTTGTTTATAATATTTTAAATGTGTTTTTCTGGGAAGCAAACAAAATTGAGTTATTTATTTGCATCTTTATATTGTATGGAAAAAGACATAAGCCTTTCAAAACATGCGGCATTTTTTTCAATCATCAGAATAATCGATTAAATGATTACTTGAATAATCATTAGTTGCAGCCCTACTTGTGTGTAATAACCTAAATAAATATTTTAAATGTGTTTTTCTGGGAAGTACATAGAATTGGTCTTTTGATGGTTGCAGTAAAAAGCAGACGTAAAACATTGCATCGTCTTCATCCAACAATAAAAAAATCCAAACGCACGCTTTCAGAAGCAGAGAAAGGAGCTTATTAATCACATCTGGGCCTGTTGTACTGACTGAGCTCCTCAGAGAGAGATGCTTCATTAATACCAACCCACTAGAAACAACAACACACACACACCCACACACACACTGTAAACTGATCATATATGCGTTAGACGCACGTTAAACGGTGAGAGCGATCATGCAGACACACTCCATACTGCTCTGTCCTAACCTTTGCATGTGCATCGATTTTAGCCTGGCAGGCACTTGTCCATGCATAGAAAATGTCTACATCGATAATCATCACACACACACACACACCCCCACACCCACACACGCCGAGGAAGAAGGGTGTCTGTTTGACTTATTTATTTATTCAGCAGCCGCTTCTGTCCAGGTCAGGTCGTCTCCAGCAGCTTAATGGACACCAGGCTCTGCTGCGTGGAAACATTAGCCAGCCCAGGCGCCTCGCTGCGTGTTTTCGGACTGACAGCCGAGACACACACACACACACACGCCCACACCCACTCCTGAGGCAGGGGCGACTCTGAAATGCTCAGGCTGCTCGTCTGCAGCTACCGTTTGATGTTTTTATAGCAACTCCCAACCTCTCTGTGGCGTTCCCCGGCTGATCTCGCAGGATGCTGCAAACCCACACAAACACTCAGTGGGAGGCACAAACACTGGGATAAACCCAAGCACAGAGGAAGCGTCTGATTGGATGAAACCACAGGAAGTGACCAACTTGGCTTCCTGTTTTGGGGGTGTTGCGTTCCCTGAACAGTAAATGAGGTGTACCAAGGAAGTGAAGGCACACGGCTGAAGTCATTAACTCACACACATCACGCTGATGTGTGTGTTTTGGTTGTTTGTTTTGGAGCCGGATCTAGTTTAACCAATTCAAACCAACCAAAAAGAGTTGGTTTGCTTTTTAAGCATCACATTGCAGCGCACAGAGTTCAGGTCATCAGCTGCGTTTTCGTTGATCATATAATTGCTCAAATTGGAATTACAAAAATAAATGTGTTTAATGGAAACGCGGCAATTTTGATTAAACGTTTTGTGCTAGGAGGATGTAATTTTTTGGAATTAGGTGTATTTCTCAAAACTGCAAACGAAACACTTTTTTGCGTCACGAGTCATGTGATCAACAACCGGATGTTGCTACTGGCAGAAACGATGAAGAAGACGACAGGAAGAGGTATTAGGATGATGGCGGACAAACGTATTCACATGTGATTTTAATTGTGATTCTTCTTTAATGGAAGCAAAGTTGCAAAACAACAGTTGCAAAGTTGGTGGTTTTTTTTACATTTTTGAGTTATCGACAAAGTTTTATGCACATTTACAATGGAAACGCAGCAGCTGTTTAAAATGATCTCCAGTGCAGAAAGGACACAGAATATGGAAAAATAGTTGTATTTCTAGACTTTATTCCCTATCAAATTGCGTGAAAGATTTATCCACTCAGTTGTTTGCAGTCTTGAAAACTCTGGAATCAATTGATCAAACTTTGTTTATGCAGCACTTCTTGTACAAATATAAAACAGAGAGAAATTTAACAACTACAGGGAATAAATTAGATGATCAAATCAAGTCCAAAGAAGGACAAAACAAGTGAGGGTTGGTGCCTCTGCAACTATTGTTTTAGTAATGGATGAATAACTCTATCAATCATTCTGGCGATTAATCAGATGGAAAAAATCATTCATTTAACCATGTAAATCTTTTTTACACAGTATTACAAATACATTTAACAATGAATATGAAGAAAATCCTTTTTTCAATAAAAATTGTTTTATTTTCTCACTTAAAATGCAATGCTATAGAAAACTGCCATTTAATATTTGTATTTATCTTAAATGCAGCATGTGTACTTCGTTGTACAGTTTTGGCTTAATTACTTCTCTAAATATGTTCAATAAATGGCCTTTTTTTGGATTCTGTACGCTCCAGTTAACAATTAATCACGAGTAATTGTGATTAGTCATGATTAATCCGATTAATCGTTCCAGCCTGTGATTACTGGTCTTCGTAACTTTCCTTCAGCTTCTCGTTCTCCATGCTCTTTCACCTGTTCAGAAAACCTTGTGGTGTTTCCCACAGATGTCAGAGGAAGCTGCCGTTTGTGAAAAGCTGAGCACCTGCTTCCACGCAGAGGAAATACAGTACAGGAGCTTGTGAGAAGTGCAAACCCAGCTTCTTCATTTCTGGGAACAGTTTGTTTGTGTTCTCCTTTAAAATGTAATAAAGTTTAAACTCATGTGTGCAAACTAAAAAGGAAGTCTGGTTAATTAGCATGATGCAGATCTCGGCAGAAATCAGGGCGTAGCGTAAATAAAACCCAACACTTGAACTGTCCAGGTGTAAAACAGGGCAGAGTTGCTTGAACTTCCTACGTTTGATATAATGTAGCAGTAAATGTTGATCTGAACCTGGCAGCACATTATCAGCCCATCTGTCTCCTGATGTCTGTGTTTGACAGTCGCTCTGCTTCTTGGAAACCTCCAGGCCAGAACATTATGGAGCCCCTAATGGACCTTTCTAATGGGTTTCAGAAAGAGAAAATATAAAACATATCACTGCAACGTAGCCCCGTATGTTTCAGCTTCGGTTCAGTTTTAACAAGAATCTTCATAATCTGAAGCTTTCAGTTATCACTGAGCGTTTTCCCTCCTGGTTTCTTCTGTTCGATCTTTAGTGGGTTCGACTGATATGAGATGTTTGGGTTTCCTGTTCCGGATGTAAACATGACGATGCTCAGAACGCTGGCAGCTGCCGTTCAGCTTATCACCAACAGCGATCTATGCAGAACAGACACCTTTGAGTCACGTAGACATCAGGAAACGCTTAAAAACGGAAGCAGATCGATGATAAATGAAGTTAATATCACTTAAATTCTTAACTTCTGCCCTTTCTGTCATAAACTTCAACATTTTATTAGAGAACCTTAGAGCTTGAGATGTTGCTTTTGGGATAAACGTTTGAAAGCAACAAGGTGAATATTTAGATTTCCTGATCAGATATGACTTTAAATACCAGTGGTCTTGATGTTTAAGGTAAAGTTATTTTATTTATGTAGCACATTTTCAGGAACAAGGAAGTTCAAAGTGCTTTGCATCATAAAACACAAGAATACAAGAATTGATTTCTTGGGCAGAACTGTGAAGATACGGTTGCAGTAATCGATGCGCCTAAAGATAAACACATGGATGAGTTTCTAGATCTTGTTGAGACATTAATCCTCTCATCCTGGAAATGTCCTTCAGGTGACAGAAGGCCGACTTTGCAACTGTCTTTATGTGGCTCTGAGGGTTCAGGTCAGAGTCCACTACTACTCTTCTCTCTTATGAAATGGTTTCCATTTTCTGTTTATTTTATCTGTTAAATGATACAGAAATCACTCCATTCAGTTAAAATTTGTACATTTCCTTTGACTTTTAAAATTTGCTTTTCACTTTCTTCAACAATTTGGAGTATTTTACCAGTTTAAATATTAAAAAGCACCCAGCTTCACCCTGTAACTGTCAGTTCAGCTTCCTCCACACGTCTTTGTAGAGACGACATTGATGTCCATGAACCGTTCAGTTTCTTGCTCCTCTGGTCGTTTAAAATAAAAACATAAAACAACCAGGCTTGTATCAGTGCAGCTGTTTTTGTGGAAACTCGGCCTTCTGCTTGCTCTGAGTCGTTTGTGTTTGCAGCTTATTAACGCGGCTCCCTGGTCTGGGAATCTCAGCTGATGGCTTCCTCTGTGACTTTCCTCCCTCTCGCTCTGCAGCCCACGCAGGACTGCCTCTGCCGCTCTGACACCTGAGCGCGCGCAGGTTTGGTTACTTTATCTAAAGGAAAGCGGTGGGTGGAAGGAAGCACACAGCGGCACATCAGCTCTGGAACAGACGCGCTCGCTTCACGCCGAGAAGAAGACAAAATGTCAGGGCTGGTTGTGGGAGACGGCAGCCGGCGCTGCCATGGAGACCGCTGTGGAGTACGGCTGCAGAGGATGACTGCCGCGCTCACATTCGCTCAAAATGTCAAAACACCCAAAGGTTGGGGTGGAGGAGTCACGCCTGGACCTGATCACTATCAACCCGTTTGCTTTTTTTTGTTGTTTTTCTCGCGCTCCGACACAAAACCTGCTGATAACTGAGACCTTTCCAGGCGGCACTGTGACCTTTATTTGTTTTCCAATCATGATCCGTCCTGTTCTGCTTCACACTAACCCCAGTTCAGAGGATTTCCCCGCTCAGGACTCTGGCTCTCCTCCTCACCTTCGTCATAAACAGCATAATAAACACAGCACATGCATATTTCACAAACAGCAGGACTATTAAGGGTCCCATTAGACCTCCGTTTGGCTTTGGCACATCTGATATATTCCCTGCATGTTAAGCTGATGTTTAATGGCCAGGCGTTTTCCAATCATGCGCCCTGAAGACGGTGGCACAGCTTTTAACAGAGCCTCAAAGGGAAAAGAGACTTACTGAAGGTAAAGTGTTCAATGCAGCCATGTGTACAGAAGTGTGTTTTATTTATGAAAGCTCTGGTTTTTATCAAGGCTGAAACGATTAATCGTGATTATTCGATTATTGAAATAATCATCAACTAATTTAGAAATCTATGAATCGTTAACTGGAGTATACAGACTTAAAAAAGGCAATTTGCTTAAAGAATAACACATTCACGTCGGTAATTAAGTTTAAAATATACCAAAAAAATAGAGAGATTCTTCATTTAACATCATAAAAAACTTTATTTGTAAATATTTTCTACCCAAAACTTTACCCAGTTCATATTCTGCAAGTAAAATAAAATAAAACATTAAGCACCTTTTCCTCTCCTGTTGTTATTAGTTAATCCAAATGTAATTGACAGATTAGCTACACTGTATTGATAAATTGAGCATAAAGCACAGAGCTTTTCACATATTAATGCTAAAAGCTTTTTTTTTTTTAGCTGCAGGTTCATCATTTGCTACAAATAATCAAGCGTCCACTAAAAGAAGTATCTTTTATTGAATTTTAGGAAATAAAATGTTTATTTTCTTTTTTTAAAAAAGGAATTAATTGTTTATTTGACATATTTCAATGTATTCTGTAAACTCTGCAGAATGTGCCAAGTCTTTTTATGCGATTAATCGATTAATCGTCAGAATAATCAGATAATAAATAACCGTTAGTTTCTCTGTTTAGAAACTGGTGAGTTTCGTTGAAGACCTCCCCTTTTTTTCCTCTCTCGTTTTCAAAGCGATCTTACTAATTAGTTGAACATTCGTTTTCCTCTTTAGGCAAATTCCTCATTGTTTTCCTGTGAAAATGCAACACAAGCTTTTGTGTCAACAGTTGTGCTCCAAATGCACACGGTGTGTAAGAACACACACACACACACACACGCCCACAGTCGCGGCCCTCTGGGCTACCGCAGGATCAAAATCGCTGCGTCTCCTCTGCTGCTCCTGCTGCCAGTCATCTGATGGCTTCGCTCCGAGCCAGTCGAGGCCGCGTTCGCCTCATCAGCAGCTCGCTCGCTCTCTTCCTGTTTTAACCGCAGCAAACTTTCCCTTCGCCGCAGGCCGTGTGAACGGCTGACTGGATGTCTGACTGAACGGCTGCCTGGCTGGCTTTAAAAGGACTCCCAGACTGAGGGCTGATGTTTGGTGTTCTCTGCTTACAGTAATTGGTAGGATCAGGCTGCTTCAGGAAAAGGGTGGCAGTGCTAGCGTCATTCAGGAATCAGGATTATTTACAGTAAGGAAGGATTGGCTTCTGGAGCGCTGACTGGAAGTTTAAAAGACAAAAAAAGAAAAAGTATCTGGACTTGTAATAAAACTTGGCTGAAGTTAAGGATTGCTGTTTATTCCACTTTTAACTCTAGTTCATTTGTGAAGGTGTGAATGCGCAATTGGAATCTAAATCAAAACAAAAATCTCCTCCTGAAAACCCAGGTTTCGGTTTGGTTGAAGTGAACTCTGGCGTGGTTTGAACGCCGAGTGGACCAGAGACCGATCAAAAAGCAGGAAGTGGAGTACAGCGCAAGGCATTGTGGGTATCAACCAAAACAAACTTGAGTTTAGCAGGATAAATTGTTTCTGGTCTTTAATCAACAACAATAGAGAAATCCTACAACCGCTAAAATCTGACACTACTCCATATTTGTTTAAATTTTGTGAAGAAGGAAGCTGCACCCTTGTCTTCTTCAGAGGTTTTCATGTTGTTTTCTTCAGTGGTTCTTGGTGCAGTGCCACCACAGGCGAGGAGGGGAACAGGTTTTTCAAAAGGTTTGGTTTGATTGACAGTGTAGAGTGAAAGCAAACAGAAACATCTGGAAATGTAACGAATGTTGCAGCTTTGGTCCCAAATCGAACCGATTCTCCAGGAATACTAGGTGTGAAAATATCCTAAAATCCGTTTTTAAATTTTTAACAGGAAGGATTGGTTAAGTAAGTTTTGTCATACACCTGTCTGGTTCTCAAATGTTTTACCGTGTCTCTGAATTACTGCAGTTCCCTTCACACCTGTTGGAACTTTAAAACAAAACATTTCACATTTGGCTGAAACATTTTTACAGACAAATGTGTTTGTATCTTAAATGCAGAATGTATAAATATTTTCTGCAGTTTTGTCTTATTTGCTGCTCTACAAATGCTGTTTTTTAAGCAAATTGCTTTTCTTTTTGAGCCTGCATACGCCATTTAATTAGTTACTATTAGATTATTGCAACAATTGATTAATCGATTCCATCCTATATTAGTTTCAAGATTTTATTTTATTTTTGTTACTTTTAAAGGCATTTCTCCTTGTGATTTTTTTCCCAGCAAATGGCATTTTTTAGTCTATTCTCCAGTCAATGATTAAGCGATGATTAAATTAGTTACTGTTATTTCAATAATTGATTAATCATGATTGATCTGATTAGTCATTTCAACCACAGTGTAAATGTTACACACTTGGTCTCATAATGAAACCAAAGAAAGTGGATCATTTCATGCTCTTTGCTATAAAACTTGAGTAAATATGTGGAGCTACAGCTGCAGCCGTCACTAACATCAGTCCTACAATATTGCAATCCTAAATATCACTTGCATGCAGCTCATAGTAGATTAATGTATTTCATCCAACATGCATTCACACACTGCATGAAAATGATATATTTGGCCAGTTGGATGAACCCAAGAAGTTGTATAAACCCTTGACCTGTAGAATGCAAACCTCTCCTCCAGTTTACATCGAACTGAAATCCGATTATTGGCAATAGTGGAATTGCTATGGAGCATGTGGCTCTGCTCCGCGCTGCTTAGGGAAGGATGGAACGAACTAAGTGGGAAAACAGATTTAACTAAAAAAAACATTTAGAAAAACATATTTCCCAGGTTGCCAACTCAGACGTTTTAGCTTATCTCCCCAAACCATGCTCTGCTTTCCATCCGGCCTAATCCAAACCCATCCTCCTGTTTAACCTGCAGGCTTCCCGATCCTTGAGGGGGAACCAGTAGGAGTCGAAAATGTGCTTCTTTAGACGTTTGCAGGAAGGGAATCAAAATCTCAGGTGCTGCGTTGAGTCGACTCTGCTGGTTTTACTCATTTCCACCAGCTCTCCTCAGGCAGTGTTTCACTTTCTGCGGTACAAGTGCTAACAGAGGAGAAAATAACAGCCTGGGCGAGCGCCGGGAAAATAGGGGTTATGAGTCCGGCAGCAGATAAGAGGAGAAAATGAGAAGGTGAAATGATTGTCGGGGGAGTAACAGCGCAACAAAAGCAGCACTGAAGGATTCAGAGGCAAAGAGCTTAATGTGGAGCTCTTTTCTGATAAGAAAGCGAGTCTGTGAAAAGGAGGCGAACTCGGTGAGACGAGTGCCTGGCGGATTTGTAAAGGCGAACTGCCGGCATCAACCTGTTTGGGCTGAACAAGAGAGAGCAGCTTAACTCTCAGCCAGAGAGGCTGCTGGTGCTGAACTCCAACACTAATCGAGCTTTTCTCCCTCTGTTTTCTCCCCCTGCCTCCCTGCACCGGCCGTCCCCCAACATCGACCCACTCCGTCCAGGTAAGAAACTGTTTGTTTTTTTTCCCCCACCCCCCGTTTCTTCTTGTGAGTTTGTGTGAGAGTTTGTGGGAGGTCGGGTGGAGCGTGAGAACTGCCAGGGTGGCAGAGCAAACATTTCCCGGCAAATTAGCAGAACACACAAACACGTTTCAGACACTCGGCGCACATTTGTAAATACGTTCCTTTTTAAAGAGAAGTGGTGACGTATCTTAGGTCTTTACCAGTTTTCTGAAGAGGGAAGATCAGCGGCCATGCTGCTGTAGTTCTAAGATCATGTGTTTGTGGAAGAATCAGACTTTTTCTGCTCTATACCAATTATTTTTGTTTTCTTTGAGGTTTGTACAATGGAGTATTGGGGCTATTATTGATAAAATAATGGAAAAAATGTTCACTGATCCAGGAGTAAACTGCAAAAAAACAAAATCTTACCAAATATTTTTGGCCTAGTTTCTTAGCCCATTTGAATCGAGACAAAACTAACTTACAAGTGATTTTTTTAGCCAGATAAAAGCTTGATTTAAGTAAATAATTCCTTGCTATTGATGAAACAGTTCCAGTTCCTTTGTCAGGTTATTTCACTGGGGAAAATGTCTTGTTATAAGTGAAAAATCTGCCTCCGGAACTGGAACGTTTTCGTCAATATTAAAGAATTATTTACTTAAAACAAGCTTCTATATCTTGCTAAAAAGTTACTTCTAAGTTAATTTGTCTTATTTCATGTGTGCTAAGATATTTGCACTATAAACTAGACCAAAATGACTTGGTAAAATTTTGTTTTTTCGAGTAATAACTCAGTGTGTGCAGCTTGGATGGCTGTGTTAGTGACACCAACACCGAGCTCAGCATGTTTTATTTGGAAAACCTTGCAGTAAATCTGTTTGAGAAACAGGAAACGCATCCAAATTTATCTACTAAACTCCTATTAATGGTTTTATTGTATATATTCATATTAATACTTTTTATTATTACTTATTCATTTATGTTTTATTATTGTTGGAGCCTTGAAATGAAATTTTGCTCAATATGTACATTTTAAATGTAGAGTTGAATGAAAATCAAGTCTCCGTTTAAATGTCAAACATCTGCACATATTTAGGATTTATCTGTGTGTCATTTAGGATTTAATAAGAAAAATATGTAAAACTTTTTAAATAGCTGCAATTGAGTTGATTAAATTTAACACGTTCATGTTGTTTTTAGATGCAGAACTTCAACATTCACAGATTATAGAAGGGATTATGTTTTAGATTTTCTGAGCTTAAAGTGAGCGTAGCTTCCTCTACATACCTAAACCAGATTAATATCTATCTGATGTCAGAGCTTTGTTGACTCACCTTGCAGCCATATGATACCAGAACAGCAGCCTCCAGTCTCACTGTGCAGTGTCCAAGATGGCGGCCGGTTCATGGGGTCACTGTTGGTGCAGCAGGAAATGAATCATTCAGGCCAATATTTAAGGTTTGCTGTTTTGTTTAGATTTGGAAATTGTTTGGTCCTGAGGACATGTTGGGCTTCCGGGACGTTCAGACAGCCGGACTCTCATAAAACCAGATGTAGGCTTTTCTATTTGTCTAGAGTGGCAGAAAAATCTGGGTGTTTGTCTCATTTCCTGTTTAGATCTGATGTTGTTGCTTAGAGAAACATATTTGCTTACAATAACAGACAACATATAATCGATTCTATTGATAAAAACTATTAGTGAGATGTAAGTTTTGAGGTGTCTGGATTTTTTTCAACAGTCCATCTCTTGGATTTGACTTCGTTCGGAGTGATGTCAGCGCGCTCAAGGCCGCCATCTTGTTCAACAAACATTTTTTACAGCTTTGATTTTTGTAGACTTTGAATTCAAGTCAACTCTACAATGAAACATAAGGCCCAAGCTAAGATTTTCGAGGCAAATAAAGTCATAATGTTACAAAAATGTAGTCGTAGAGTCATGTGACCAGAATGAAGTCTTACTATTTCTAGTCAGAACACTGCAAAACCACAAAATCTTAGCAAATATTTTTTTTAGTTCAGGACTGTCAAACTCATTTCCAATTTGGGCCACATCAAAATCTGAATCTCCTCAAAGGGCCAGTTTTGCCAGAATGTATTGATAAAAATACATTCAGCTGTTAAAATATCAATTAATAGCAGTTTTAGCTTTCAATAAGTGTTTCTTAAAATTAAATGATACTGAACATCTTTTCACACTGATTAATCCATCCAGGATTGTTTTTATGTTCTTTTTGCAAACAAAATCACAGATTTTGTGGTGATAATTTAGAAATATTTATAAAGATTTTTTAGGATATTTGTGCTAATATATGATGTTTTTGAAAAACAATTTACAGTAAAAGTCAGAAAAAGATTTTTGTAATCTGTTGATTTTGTATGAATTCTGAGTGAGTTCTGTGGATTTGTTGGATAAACTGGAGGGACTTATTGATGTAATTTGGAATCTAAAGGGCCACATAAAAAGCTAAGACGGGCCAGATCTGGCCCCCGGGCCTTGAGTTTGACACATGTGGTCTGGTTTCTAGA
Organism: Xiphophorus hellerii; assembly: GCF_003331165.1. Lineage (NCBI taxonomy): Eukaryota > Metazoa > Chordata > Actinopteri > Cyprinodontiformes > Poeciliidae > Xiphophorus > Xiphophorus hellerii. The sequence goes on from NC_045684.1 coordinate 9,960,869, forward strand.
TACAAAACAAACTTTAAATTAACTTTTCAGCAAGATGTAGGAGCTCGTTTTAAGTCAATAATCCCTTAATGTTGATGACAACAGTACAGTCCTCAATAAACTGGAACTCTGTCGTTACCTAGCAACGCCAGCCAAGCACAGCCCGTCACCTAGCAACCAGTTCTAGTTCCACTGGCTGATTATTTCACTTATGGGAAAAATGTCTTGTTATAAGTTAAATAATCTGCCAGTGAAACAAGAACTTCCCAAAGCAATGGGACAGCAGTTTTCCTCTAGAAGCGTCTTTAGAGTTGGCTAAAGGATCAAAACGTCTCCTGTCTCCTGTCCCGTCTCTCCTGGAGGACACGTCTGCTGTGCCCTGATTGGTGGGAGGTCTGCTGGTTGTTTGCAGCTGCTGGTGGGAGGCTGTTTGGTCTACTCTCTCTGGACTGTTTGTGGACAAACAGGAGGACTGAAGGCTGCTTCACTCTCTCTCCTGTCCCTTCATGGCTGTTTCAGCTGGAGCTGAATGAATGGGATGTGTTGTGTCTGCATGTTTCTTAATGATACCCCAAACAGATATTCATATTTACACTCGGATGTGGCACAGAAAAGTTTTCTTCATGTTTCTAAGCCTTTGTACAGAAAAAGCTTCCTCCTGGCCCGGGGAACAAGACTGTAAACATGAGTCCTGCAATAGGTTCAAAGGTTAATGCCAGCAGTTTCATTTCGTCTAAACTAGCTGATGTTTGTAGTGCAGCACTTCCAAAGTCTGGGCTATATTTAAGCAAAAACTAGTTTTTTCCAGGTATATTTACATTTTTTTATACTTTTAATGTGCTTATAAATGTGTGCCAGAATGCTTAAGTAGCATATGAATGTTTCAGGAGTTATTTACAGTAAATCTGGACAAAAAGTCTGAATTTTATTTAGGTATGAAAGCAAAAAACACTGGAGCTAACTTTTTACTTAGCATTTAGCATTTTTGCTGACTTTGAAAACATTTAGCACACTTAGCTTCCCCTAAATTAATTTTCTGGGTAACTTCTAAAGCGCTAATTTACTTGGTTGATTTGTAAACACGAACTCTGCTCCGCCTAAAAACCTAGAGGCAGCTCCAAAAGCAGGAAGGGTACTACGCCGCAGGGCATTCTGGGTAAATGCCACCAAAACAAACACAAAGCAGGAGAAATGGGTCGTGGTCTTTTACCAAAAGCCAGAGAAATCCTACAAATGCAAATATCTGACACTAATACATTTTTGTTTCCATTTTATAAGGTAAGATGTTACGCTCTGTGTCTTCTTCAGAGGTGCCATTTCCTTTAGTCGTTCTTGGTGCAGCGCCCCCACAGGCAAGGAGGGGAACAGATCACAAACTACACCAGCTGAAAATGTAACAGATGTTGGAGTTTTGGTCCCTGTTGAACCAGTTCTATCTATCATGACTATCAGGTGTGGAAACATTGTTTGTCAGCAGCTTCTCATTCTTTCTAGGTATGTTTTGATAAATATGAAACCTTAACATTGGTGTGTTTTTAAGACTAGAGCAGCTAGCTAGTTAATCAAGCTATTAAAACAAAGCGGTGAAGTATTAAGTTTCCTTTTGGGTGTAGATTACACAGCCATATTGAGACTCTATCCCTCCTTCTTCACCGTCTCCTGTGAATAACAAACTTTTCTCTTATTTTCTCACTCATTCTTCCCTCTCTCCCCCTCAGTCCCTCCTTCCCCATTCAATAAACTCGGCTTCATTTGCCGCGGCGCTGCAGCGGGCTGCTTGGCAGACGTGACGGCCCTGTCGCGCTGCGCTGACGGTTGAATGCGGCGCGCCGAGCACACTGGTTGCATTGTGCTTTTGATGAGGCCCTACATCTTAGTCACTCGAGAGCCTTCATGTGCGACTGTGTGTATACGTGTAGCTGACGGCAAGGGGCACGCACACCGTGGATTTCGGCGTGCAAAAAAGATGCAAATGCAGCATTCTGGGAGCACATCAGCTGCACTTTGGCAGCTAGATTTGCCGCCAAGCAGCTGCTGACAGAAATACAGGGATCTCTATTAATATAACCACTCTGATGAGTGATTATTACCTGGGCGCTCGGCTCAACGCAATTAGCAACTGGCTAACACGGTTTTCTCTGAGGGTGAATCCCATTTCACGTCTTGTCCCCACCACTTAACCTCACCTCCGTGATTTGAATGTTCCTGCCAAAGGGGAAGGGATGTTATTTACAAACCTTCTGTCAAACAACCAGCAGTGACTGGAAAGGCATAAAAACCTTCCTCAAGCAATAGCTAATTACATCTGCATCTGTTTGGACTTATGGCAGTCAAAAAGCACATAGAGAAGCTCCTCTACTGCTTTGTTGACTGAACAAATGTTAAAGAACTAAATAAACATGAGATCCCTTTTGTTTGAAATGAGTGCAGAAACTAAAACTTCAATTAAAAAGAGCTGGGAATCACTAAAATCCTCAGCTTGCTACTGATTAACTCGGGCATCATAAAGTCATAAACTCTGTAGTAGTCGTTATACGTCTAATAAAGATTAACTCAAACTACAATAATCTTATCAGTTCTTTGGAGGCAAAACAGAAAAGATTTTAGGTTCTAAGACTTAAGAGGTAAATAGGATCAAGACTTCTGGACCTTTAGCACCAGAGAGCTAAAACACCTGATTCTGATGGGACTGACAGGGATCTCTGTGGATTTTTGTTTTTGTTTTTTTTTGTTCAAATGTGTTGAAAATATGCAGAAAGTACAGAGAACTACATGAAGTAAAAATCTTTTCCTTTCCCTGTTTTAGAGTCTAAGAGCATTTTCACACCTGATAGTCCGGTCGGTTCAATTGGGACCAAAGTTGCAACATTTGTTAAATTTTAAGCTTTTGCGTTTCGCTTTCACACCGCACTGTGTCAAAGAAACCAAACTAACTGAAAAGCCTGTTCCCCTCCTCACCTGTGGGGGCGCTGCATCAAAGGCCACTGAAGGACACGACTCAAAAACCTCTGAAGAAAACACAAAATGTAAACAAATACGGAGTAGCGCCACATTTTAGCGGTTGGAGGATTTCTCTTTGGTAAAAGGCCAGGATCCATTTATTCCACCTCCACTAGATTTGCAAATTTGTTTTGGTTGTATTTACCCAGAATGCCCTGCTCCATAATCCACTTCCTGATTTTTGGAACTCTCTCCAGTCTGATTCACATTCAAACCGGACCAGAGTTCACTTCAACCAAACCGAGACCAAGGTTTGGCCAATCAATCAATTAATCAATCAATCAACTTTATTTGTGTAGCACATAACAGCAGCTTAAAGTGCTTTATATAATAAAAACACAAAATTACAAAGTTATAAAGAAAACAGCACACAGTTGTTCAACAATTGAACAAACATTACATTTTGATGAGTACCATCGTTAAACATCAAAATGTTGGTCAATGTTTAGTTTATAATATTCAAAACACTGCCTTATTGCTGAAAATGTACTATATAAATAAAATTATCTTACTTTAGATTACAGATTATGTTAGCATAAATTTTAGTTGCCAGTGTTCATGTGACTCTGTGGTTCTCGTTGAAGGTTATGGTACTTATTCTTTCCCAGATCCATTGGGACTTTGACTAATAGGTCGGGGAAGCCCGTAGAAATGGACCTAAGCCCAAATCTTCAATCTTACCTTTTAGTTTTGATCACGTCGACTAAATGAGTCGCATTGAGAAACTTTAGTTCTGCTGAGACCGAAGCTTCTTCCTCTTTAGGCCAGCTCTATTATCTCCTACACTTCAATAATATTAATTGGTTTACGGATTAAACTTTTGATGGACACTAAAACAATATCTCGAGTGCTTCCCTCATCGTCCCCCGGAGGAAAAGCTGCTGATTCAGAGTCGAGCTCGTCCTCGCCGTGTTGTTCGCTCTCCTCTCGTCTCGTTTCCCTTCGTTTTTCCTCCCTGCCACACGAACGAACTCTCTGACTCGCACAAGCCCAGAACCGTCTTCCCACCTGATTGCTTTCCCATTTTTCTTGCTGGGAGATTTATGGTTAGGGGAATGTTGGAGACAGGCTATTACCATGTCCTGTTTGAACTCATCAGCCAGACAAAGTGTTCGGGGTGGCTGCGGCGACATTCGCCAGGCTCTTTTACCAAGACACAGTCCCTCCCACACCTCAGTTAACCCCACTTCAGAGGCTTTCTGCCGCACCGCAGAGTTTTTACTTCGCATTACGCCGCAGCCCTGATCTGCATGCTGCTGGTTTCTTTTCCTACTGAAAGTGGAGCCGTGTTTTCCCTGCACTGTGCCAACGTTTACTCCCTGAAGCGGTCGCTTTACTTCATCTATAAGTGTGAAAAGTGTCAAAGTTTACTCCATTTTAAATACCAAAACGAATTCTAGAAAGTAATGGCTTCAGGGATGTTTTTGATTTCTGCTTCAAGTTTGATCCATCTGATTTGATCCCAACAGTAAAGTTGATTTAATTCAAAACTCTTTATTAAATTAAATAAAATACACAACATCCAAAACAAGAAGGAACAGTTGTTTAAGAGAAAAATCAATAAAAGTGGAGATCTTTACCTTCCTTTGATAACTTTTATTGATATTAATCAATAATGAAGATTAAGTCTGTCACATTAAGCAATGAATTGCTTGATACATTTAAATGATCTCATTTTCTATTCTGATTATTATTTTTTGGAAAAGAAATTCTGTTGACGGAGACATCATAAAACATTTCATTCGCGGTTTCAATTGTAAGTTGTTTTTATTTGAAATATCTTTCAATTCCAGTGTTAAGAGTTCTTTATAAAATTAAACATTATTCTTACTTTGAGAGCCCAAACTTGCATTTTTATGGCATTATCAAAATATTATATGAAAATGGTCTCAAAATAAATATATTATTGTTTATCGCAATAATTACTGGGACAATTTATTGTCCAGCAAAATGTTTTATTGTGACAGACTGGATGAAAATAAGGTGTGCTTTCCTTTTTCAATAATAATTTATTCAAATACGATTCGCACATTTTTCCTTCTCTTCTACGCTTTCTAAATTTCTAATAATCTTTAAGCTAATTTATGATTTTAATGAGAACATTTAGTTTCATGTCAAATTTTTCAGATTACAGGAATGTTTTTAACTCGTTTCATTTATTCAGTACTGAACAACTTTCAGAGAACTGTTGCTCACAAAATGTACTTAAAACCTTGCAAAACAATATCTTAAACTTCATAAAGCTTCTTTTTTGTACCTATGGAAGATGAAGACAAATAGATAAGTAGCTTCGAAAAGGGGGAAGAAAAGAACACGTTTTAAAACAATCCTCCCAAAATATGACAAAATGAAACCAAAATATCTACTGGAGACGTTCCGGTTCTTATGGTGCCGGCGGACAGTTACTTCTCAGAGGCAAACATGCACATGCAGCCATCTTGGACTTGCCAGTTTACCCGATAAATGTAATTTTATGCCGTAAAAAAAAAACTGTAAGTACCCAGAGAAAACCAGGCCAGGCTTAAAGGATAAAGCTCCTGCTGAGGTTCAAACGCTGCACCCTTCATGCTTCCCCAAAATGCTCATAAAACGGATTATTAAAACAACAAAACACGTCTGTGGAGGAGCCTGCTGTGTTATAAATGGTAAATCATTACCCAATCAAAGTATCAGAGGGTATTAAGGAAGTAAAGCAAACTGAGATCATAAAACAATAAATACAACATAAGTTCTCGTCTCATAAAATTACCCAATTTCACTTCTTTACACATTATGAAACCAAATGAAACACTGACAACTTGGTCTTTCTCCTGTTATTATATTCTTCATTTGTGATTTTATTTTTGTAGCAGTTTATATTACACTATATAATTGCTCATAAATAAGACTTTAGTTGAAGTGTAATTACAAAAGATAATTGCACAAATTAGTAACTAAGTTGAAGAAGCAAACGGATCTAAACACCAGATCTACTCAAATAAAGGGAAATGTTTTATAACATATAAACATTGAAAATACTTATAAATCCAACTCTGACCAGGACATTTTGACCTTGAGAAATGTATCTGTAGGTGAAAGTTCAAACCTGAGGATGGAAAACCTATTAGCAACATATTGCTTTACAGCTTTAGCTTGTTTTAAAACCTGATAGACCAGTAGACTTGATTCAATTGGGGGACAAAATTGCAACATTTGTTACATTTTCAGCAGCTGCGGTTCCCTTTCACACTGCTGTATTAAATAATCCAAACCTGGTCCCCTCCTCGCCAGTGGGGGCGCTGCACCAAGAACCACCAAAGGAAACAACACAAAAACCTCCAGAGAAGACAAGAGTGAAACTTAATTCTTCACGAAATGCAAACTAATCTGAGTGTCATCAGATTTTAGTGGTTGTAGAATTTCTGTTTTGTTTATTTGGACTCCAGTAGCCATTTTCCTAAAAATGGCTACTGGAGTCCAAATGATAAAAATAACATTTATTACAATAAACAGTTACACACACTTAACATAATATTAAAAACATAGCACATTAATTCATGAATGCAGAATTATCACACTTTATATGATAAAATAATTACCTTATTTTAGAAACATAACTCATTTTCACGATTATAACATTTTGTAGTAGAATAATTTAGCAAGGCTCTTTTAAAAGCTCTAGCATTTGTTACATTCACAACAGATCTGGGAAGTGCGCTACATGTTTTCATTCCTCTAACAGTAACTTTTGTCCAGCAATCCTGATTTTGTCTTTTTGCCATTTCTCTTCCTAGCACGTTTGTTTTATTGTGTTTACCCAGAATCCCTTGTACTGTAGTCCACTTCCTGCTTTTGGAGCGGTTCACATATGCAATCAAACTGCACCAGCGTTCACTTAACCGAGATGAGGGTTCTTAGACAGACCAGTTCACTTCTTTGGTCCACATCAGAGTTTGATTAGGCCTTCACACTTCCACAAACAAACCGGACTTTCTAGGCAAACAAACCAGAGTTCAGTTCAAGTGGCCTAAACATGGCAGGTGTGAACGCACTCAAAGTCTGCATCAACTCTTAAACTGTACCCTGGTTTCTCCATCACTGTTAATACAAAATTTGAAAAGATCTTAAAAATCAGGACTTCATGTCTTTGTGTGTCGGTGAAGGGAACGTCCATCGGTTTGTAGGGATGAAGTCGGTCTTTGAGTGTGTGAACTTTCTCAGTGGACTACATCGCTTTGGGACAAGGGTTGTCACTTCCAGTCAGAAGTGTGTTGATCTGCCTGCTTCCCCGCTGTACCCCACACGCACACTCCCATGATGTACTGTCATTCCGCACTGCCCGGTTCCTGTATAAATTAAATTAGAAACGACTCCGCTTTGGTTGGAGACGTGCAGGGAGGAGACGGCAGTCGGCTCACTTGCTGGGGGAATAATGAAACCCACACAGCTCACTGGATCGTCCGGCGCTCATAATAGCCTCCTTGTTTTTTATGTTATTTGTTCTTGTTTGGCTGATTTTGTTTTCCAAAGTCTTTCGAGTGCTGGAGGGCTTCAGTTTTGGCGGTCATCGCCGCTCGAAGCGTCCGTTTCGCCAAGCCTGAATTCCACACTTATCTGCAGGCAGCAGAAAATGTCTCTGGAGAGCAGAGAGGGAGGAATTCACTCATAAACCCACCCACCGCTTTTGGAGAGGTGTTCAAGGAGAGCAGCGTTAGCCGGTGAAGTAGCCATGTATGTATTTTAGCACATATCAAAGCCTCCCAGAGAGGCTCTTTTCCTCCTTTATCCCCGCGGCTCAGGGTGCATTGGAGCAATAGTGTTGATAGAGGTGTGTGCACACTGATAACGTAAACACTCTCAAGAGGCTTATAAAGAAAATGCTGCTGAATATTTCCCCTATTGTGCTGCAAGACAAATCAGCTGGCTGACATAAATGGATAACGAAGCCGCTCCCTGAGCCAAGACGCTCGTTAAGGCGGCGGGTGAGGCCGCTGGACGTTTGGCTATCCTGTTGAGCAACCGTGGCACAGTCAGAGGTTTGTTTTGCTTCAGTCAACACAAGTGTCACTTCTCAGTTCCCGGAGGAGGGCCCGTCTAAGAACCAGGGCTCCCTGACAAGTCGCAGTGAGCGAGATAGTGGGTGAGCGATGCCAGATTGGCTTTCCACTGCTGCTCCAAGCAGTCTGATAAACGCAGAGCTGGGTTAGAGTGGCTTAAAAATGTTACAGGTGTCAATCTCTCATTCATTCTTTTAAGCACAAGCTGGGTTTCTTCCAAAGTGACAAGCCAGGAAAAGCAGGAAAATAACACTTTTCTGTCATGGCTTGAAGAAAGTGTCAATTTAAAAATGGTTGTTTTTCACCATTGTGCTGTTTTTGGTATCCTTCCAAAAGCTTCTCACTGCATTTTTTTTTTAAAGATGATCTTTTATTCTTTGTTGAACAGGTTAGATTTTAGTCTGCTCAGTTCTGCCTATCTTGAGCTGTTATTGGGCGTCTTGTCACTTTAAATCCAAATAAGCTGCTGCTGCTCAACGTTTACACTCCCACATGAAAATGGCTGCAAACAGATGCGCAATTATAGAACTGTACATCTTTGAAAAGCATTAGCAGAGCCTCCTGCACAACCAATAAGAATGCAGCAAGTGGTTTCTGAATGATAAGTCAACAGCAAAACACTCGTCTTTTCCAGCAGGGCATACAGCAGTAAAACCAGCTGACCAAATGTGCTCAAGTCCCGCTTTGGTTGCTAGGTAACCAGGTCAGGCTTGGCTGGGGTTGCTAGGTAATGGGCAGTGCCTGCTAATTTGTGATGCTACATTTCAAACGTTTCTGAAAAGGCTCAAACACTAAAAGACATTAAAACTTATTGCAAGAAAACGTTTGGGTTTTTTTAAGCGTTTGGTCTGTTTTTAGAAGCATCTTTCATGTTTTCATACTTCCATTTGGGTGTCAACTGCTTCTAAAAACAGACAGACATTTTGTTTTTTTTGGTGTTTGGAAAACGAGCCATTTCAAAAACCTCGATTTATTTTTAACACACTGCAACCCCACCCATGTTCCTGCATGTTTGTTCAGATGGTTTTACTGCTGTACGCGACGTATAATGGCTGCTGGAAAAGACAAGTGTTTTGTTGTTCACTTACAATTCAGAAACAACCTGCTGTATTCTGGTTGTTTGTGCAGGAGGCTCAATTTCTGCTTTTCAAAGATGTATATTTGTGTAGTTGTGCATCTGTTTGCAGCCGTTTTAAGGAGTGAGTGTAAATGTTGAGTTGTGGGGCATGGCCACAAGAGCTTATTTGGATTTAAAGTGACAAGACACCCTAGAACAGTTCAAAATAGGCAGAACTGATCAGACTAAAATCTCATTATCTATGAATATTTTTGTTCAAAAAGTGTAGTGTATATATTTTGTATAAGGCGTATTTTAACCTGTTCAGCAAAATACAACAGGTCACCTTTAAGGCATTTTCTTGTGAGTTTGCTTTCCCATCACTTTGAAAATCAGAGTTGGAATCACAGTTGCTCCTCTGGATGAAAACATTCATAATGTATGGGCATCCATTAAACAAATGTCAGTCAGGTCCTCACAGGATCCCATGTGGAGCTTCTGTCTCACGCCTGGGATTGTGTTTTATTTCCTCTCTTCGTTTCTCTGAGCATCCAGATTCTTCTCCCCCCGTCGACTCGGCCATTCATCCGCCTGTTTCCCTGGAGGTCTCTGGGTTTGAGGGGATCCCCTTCAGAGTGTGAGTTTCTCTGGAGCCGGGCCAGCGGCGTCAGAGCCTTTGTTTAAAGAGCGACCCTCTGTAGACTCGCTGTCAGGCCGGCTTGATGAATATCGCCGCTTTTCAGCGAGCCTCGCCTGGCGCTGCGCCTCCTCAGCCGGCCAGCGGAAAACCCCGGCCCGCTCCTGCTTCTCTCGTTTGTTCATTTCCGCTGCCTTCCCCTCCGATTCCATCTCATCCTCTTCCTGCTTCTGTCGCTGCCTGAGCTTAATTATTATTAAGGGTTGTTGTACAAGGTTGAGTTTGAGGAGCAAAGCGAATTAAATCTTTCTTTAATGAGCGCTTCATGTGAACTGCGGTCAGCAGCGCTGCCTGCCGAGAATTTTACACGTACATTTGAAGGTTATTAGCAATCTGGAGTGTCTTCGGGTTCTTCTTTCATGCAGCTCACAAGAATTTGCTCCTACAGGGGGAAGCTTTAGTATGCTATTGATGTGACTAAAACATGAGCAGTGTAACGATGTAGCCTTATTATCTCCTCTGCTGTGAACCACAGTTGACTGTTTCCTCCACAGGAAACATTCACATGGTTTCCTCTACATCGGGGTGTCCAAAGTGCGGCCCGGGGGCCATCTGAGGCGACCCTCTGTAGAGTTTTGGAGGCCCCCAACTGTAGTTCAAGAATGGTTCGAATTTGTTGCATTCGGCTCAGATGGAGACTTTTTATTTGTAATCAGGGTAAAATTATTAGCAACATAATTTTCTTACAATGGAAAATGTTAAGTACGATACAAAGATTTTGTCTTTTTCTAAGCCCGCTTCTTTAATAGGTAGAAACCTTTACAACATACCGTTGCAGATAAACTGTTTATCCGCCGTCATTTGTGATAAACGGTGATCACTGACATGAGTCTTGTTGTTTCAGGCTTTAAGAATTTGAACTTTTTCTTTTTCAGTATGAAATTATTATTTAACTCAGATTTAACAACTCAAGAATTGTTGAAACAAGAAAAGTAGGACTGCAGCAAATTGTTATTTTAGTTATCAATTATTCCGACTATTAATCATCTAATTGGATAAAAATAGTTATCTAAAAATTATAGATTTTTCATTTAAACACTTAAACCATTTTTATACAATATTAGAAATACATTAAAATATAAAAAGAAAGTAAATGCATTTTTTAAATTAAAAAATTAACATTTTATTGCCTATAACATTTTTAAAAATTTATCTAACTAGCTGGATAAAACTAACTAGCTAGTTAGCTCAAGACAGCTAACTTGAGCTAACTGGCTTAAGCTAGTTAAGATTAAGCTTAACTAGCTTAAGCATGAATGCACTTGAGTTAGCTCAAGCTAGCTATCTTGAGCTAACTAGCTAGTTAGTTTTATCTTGCTAGTTATTTAGCTAGCTGCAGCGCTGCAGAGAGCAAATGGGGAGGGAGCAGGTATCTGCAGTACCACATGGAGTGTTGATTGACAGCACTAAGACCCTCCTCCTGAGTCTAATTGGTTGTTTCTAGTTAGCATTGGGAGAAGGTGGATTAGCTTGATTTTTAGTTTTATTTTTTTCACAGCTTATCTGTCTCATACATACTGAAAACAAATATGTAAAGAAAAGTTACATGCTGCAGCTATAATTAATGTAGTTTGGCCTTCTTGTGTAAAGTTTCAGATACGTTTCGAAGGCTCCCTGGTTCTGGTTTTTAATCAGCGGTGCCATCTCACCCACCACGACGATTTAGAGAAAAGTCCTAGAGGAAACCCTGAACTCTGGCTTTGGTTTCCTGTGTTTCAAGTAGTGGAGGTTTGACAGGATTCTCGCCCGTTTTAGTGCGCATCAAGTGAGTTTTGTATAAATGATGAGCCAATTAATCCAGACTGCAGAGGTAGTCTGATTACTGGAGCTTACCGCCACAATGCGACCTAATTCGGTTGTAATGAGCGTGGCTGAGGAGGCCAGCATTACTCACTCTAAACCCCGTCCTGCAGAGATGAGCTCATTCTGTTGAAGCAGCGCTGTGGCTTTACAGATATCTGCCAAGTTCAGACAAAGTCATTGTTCATCTGGCCAAAAAGAGCCGGTGTTATTGTCATAACACGGCGAATCGTGAATCAGACGGCAGACGGCCCGTCGTGTCGCAAGAACGTCTGGAAAAGCTGACGAGGAGCTTTGTGAAATGAAGCAGAGAAAATCCCGTCCTGGAAAAAAATGGACCCCAACACAAAAGGAAACAATGTTTTATTTTTTCTCTGCTGCTTCACTGAAATGGTTCATTTCTGATAATTAGCAAAACGTAAAGACGGAAAAACAACGAGGAGAAGAAACGGAATAAAGGAGATTAAAGGTCTGGAAAATATGAATAAAAACATGAGAGGATGGAAAAATATTAACCATTTCATCACCAGCTCATCCATCCATTTATTCATCCATCCATTAATTTTTTCACTCATTCATTTTCCTTTACATTCTTCTAGTCATTCTGCCAGTTTGAACCCTGAAGCTCTAAAACATTTACAGTCCTACTCATTTAATTAATGGTTCAATTTTCTCCATTTCTAAATAACTTTTTAATCAACCATTTCTTATTTTCAATGCACATAATTAAATCTTGATAAGACATTTTATCTGCTGCTGTTGGATATTAGATATTTTACGTAAACTTCGCTTCACCTCGTCGTTTTAGGATATTTTTTTTTTCTGCATATTTAAGTAACATCCTTATCTTAACCGCATCAAATCGACTTCCTGTGTCCCATCCCGGCTTATGAAACCGAACACAACGGGAACATTATCCCTTCCACTCCTGTACGCACGCACTCATCCCCTGGTGTAGCCAGACGATATGTACGGTCCTGTAAATGACAGCCAGCAGATGGTGCTTCTGACAGCTCTGCTAGCGTCCCATGACTGATCTCTGCTGATGTCTTACCTTGCCTGAGGAGATCGGGGCGGCGGTGGAATACCTTCTATAACTCATTAGAGGTGCATCAACGCCAGCTTAGTCACAGGTTAAAAGTTTTTGGAGAGAAGGACCAGCGGCAAATTTTAGGCATTAATCTTTTCTCGCTGAAGAGCAGACGATTGGGACCTCTTGAAGTAATGAAGGGGGGAAAAAAAATAAAAACAAAGCCTCATGGGTGCCTGTGGGTGTTTTCGCGTGCCCTAATTAGTCCTGCATTTGCCTGAAACGTTCCCAGGCTTTCTCGTCAGGCTAGTCCCCCTGGCGTTCATCTCATTCTCCATCTACATGTTTACTATATATATTCTCTCCGTGTTTTAAGTACCAGAGTTTTCCCAATGGGAGTTGGATTTCCAACACAAATAGACATAAAGAAGACGGATGAGAACTCTGCTTGGAGAGCAGAAGGAGAGGCATAAACACCAGTCAGTACTATTAGCAAATGGCTCATGTTAGCACAGCTACGGTTAAACAAGGCTTTAAGGCCTCTTTCCAGCCGTTAAGCTAACGTTAATCTGAGCGCTGAGGAAAGGGAGGTGATGGCGCATGAAGATGGACAGCTTAAAAAGAAGCTAGCAGTAATTTTAAAGGGGAAATGGGTAATATTATGATTAATCGTTTAGTCTGTCTTTGGAAAACTACAACAAATTAATACATAATTAGTCTTTGTGGTTGTTTTAAAGACTGCTATTAATATGAAAACTGCCGATAAAATGATAACTTCAGCTATAGTTTAACGTAGCTAAATGTCACAGATGTTAATTCAACATTAGATTAGCATTAACCTAAGTTACATTTATTCTTCCTCTAACACTGAAAATAGCAAACAGTAAAATTCCAATTCTTAGAACAAATCTAAGCTAAATATTTTGTTTCTGCTTAACCTAGCGCAAAGCTAAATTCCCGCTTAGCGTAATACATTGTTAATGTAGTCTAACATAAAGCTAAATCTGCAATTTGAAGGTCATTCATATTACCACAGAACTTACTTCTGTGCTATTTTAGCACACAATTATTGCTGGATTAGCACGTTAGCGTCCCACTTATCATATGTACATTACCACAGAGCTTGATTTAAGCTAACGTACGGCCCATTCCTCCATTTCTGAACCTGAACTGACGTTCGTGGTTGTCATGGTTACACATTCTAACTGTCCAAAAGCTAAAAAAGTTTAAGTAGAAATCCAAACCACAATGCCTCAGCAGAAAAGTTAAGAATAAAACAGAACCAGAACTTACATGCTGCCACCACGAGCGTATAAAAAGTTAGCATAAAGCTAAACTCCCACACAGCAAAGTAGCCAATTAGCCTAGCCAAAAAATAACTTCCCATACAGCTTAGTCAGAGGCTAACTTAATATTTAGAAGCCCATTAGCATTGCAGAAATGTAAGCTTACAGTTAGCTAATCTTATAGTAGCAGAATTTAAACTTTTGACTTAGAATAAAGCTAATTTAGCTTTGAACAAGAAAATTTCAAAAGAAGGTATTGAGCTGCAGGGATACAAAAATCAAAATGTGGCACCTATTTCTTTGATCCTTGCTAATTAGAGCTAACGCGTTCAGAGCACACCCTTTTATTTATGTCAGAAACAAAACTATCAGCCATTAACTGTACAGCGCATTGCCATTACCAGCAAATTAATCTGGTTTTTCATTACCCGCCATTGCTGGGTTATGGGTGCAGAGCAGAACGGAGAAGCATACGACTCCTCCCTGCGGCCTCTAAATATAAATCTGTGTGACCTTTTTATTTCCCCAGCTGTACCACTGCAAAGTAAATTGCATCAGCTTTCCAAAAAAAAAGCGCTACAGCTTTATTCTCTCTCATCTTGTCTGGCAAATTGCTCTTTTCTCATTTCCAAGTGAGGGTGATTTGTTTCGCAGCTCTGGTTTTCAGTTTTATTCTCTTTTTGTCTTAGACAAAAAAAAAATTTACTCCTGTAATTGTGGAGAAACGTTTGTGCTTTCTATTCCTAATTTCTTGCTTTTGTTACCATTACCCTTAGGAAATAAGCAGAACATTTCTCTACAGAGAGGTGCTATCTGGCTTATTTTGCTTTCCTTTTAGTCATTTTTGTAATACTTTAGTTTTATTGTCCATTCAATATCAATATCAATATTTTTTTCTCATTGATTTTGATCTTTAGTCTAACTAATAAAAGCAAGTTTCTTCACAAAGTCAAAATTATGGAAGCAATTACTTGTAATTCACTGAGTACAGTTTAGCCCTTGGGCATGACTTTTTCCATTTAATTGGGATTTTTGAAGAAATATTTTTGCAGTTAATCATCTGTCATTCACCTAAAAAAAAAAATGCAGTCCTTCAAACTACTTTCTATCCTATGAAAAGGAGTTAATGATGCACGCCCCTATAGTTGGAGCAAATAATGACTCCCCAGAATGTCTCAACAATTACTGGATCCCATTTCTCAATGCACTCAATGGTATGTTGTTTTAAGACCCTTGTGGCCTCGGCTGCTCATTTATTTCCCTCTGCACACTTCCTGTTTATTATAGGAATCCTAAAAAAAATCCAAGCCCTAATTTTAGGCTGAGGCTTCCCTTCTGAGCCAAAAAAAAAAGATGTTATAAAACTGTTTTCATGGACTAAAGTAGTAATTAGGGCATTAACCTACATGTTTAAAATCTCTGGAGAAACACTTGACCACAGAAAATATGTTGCATTTAAGTAGAAAGGACTGCTTCACCTCAAATATCCTGGTTTTATATTTACGCTCTCAGCTCACAATCATTAAATGTGTCACTGATATAAACTACTTGAAGAGAAACTGTTCAAATTGAACAACTTGTTCAAATTAAATCCTTCTGATTCATAATCAGGCACAACAAAGATTTTGAGTATTTTTGTTGAAGAATTAACATAGAATCTTCGCAGAGGAAAAAATCACATCGGGTACCGATCATTTACTGTACTCACTACTGTTGAACTAAATTTAAGAAATAAATTAAATAAAACTACTGATCTATACATTTGTCTGCTGACGTAGCAGCACACTTTACTGTGTAAGTGTTCACCAAAAGATTAACTTTTTTTTATCATTATTAAGACTCAAAGCCGATTTCAAGACCTACAGTAGAAGTTCATTATAGTAGCCTACTGGAGTTTGACCACTATAATGGTGGTCTAACTATTAAAATGGTTAGTAATTGTGTTTTTCTGATCTGTTTGAGGTGAGTTTTAAAAGAGAAACTCAAACATAAGAAGTTCATAACTTCAGAGCCACAGTAGGATAATCTGTTAGCTTTGTTATCAGAACTACCAGCAACACAACAGTAAAAGATGCCTTACTGTTGGTTCGACTCATAGTGTTTGTTCATGATTGTTTTTTTCTACATTTGATTGAATCCCTTTGGTTGAAAATAGCTTATTGGCCAAACAGGAAGTCACATTTATTGCGAAAAGGTTTCTTCCTGGCACTGGAGGCTCACCACCTCTAATTCCCAGACAATTGGCTTAAAAAAAGTTACTAATGTACATTTTGTTTGTGTTTGTACGTCCATTTGGGTCCTAACTAACTGCCATTTTTTTGGCACTCATTTAATGTTTCAAAAACCTCCCAATTGTTGAGTCACTCTACGTCGTTACCTAGCAACCGTAGCCCAGCCCTGCCGGTCACCTAGCAACCCAAGTAAAGCTCCAGCAAGTGTTTCATTGTTGACTTGCCATTCAGAAACCACTTGCTGCATTATTACTGGAGACTCCACTTCTGCTTTTCAAAGATGTACGGTTGTATAACTGCGCATCTGTTTGCAGCCATTTTCACGCGCGAGTGTAAACGTGGAGTTGTGGGCGTGGCCAGAAGCTGTTTGTTTGGATTTAAAGTGACAAGACGCCATAAAACAGCTCAAAGCAGGCAGAACTGACAGAATAAACTCCATTATGTAAGAATGATTTTGTCCAAGAAATGTAATGGACATGTGTTGTTTAGCCCATAGACCTGAACTAATCTGTTCAGTGAAGCATAATAGGTCACCTTTAAGACAATGGACCAAGTAATGTAATCTCTGAAGACAGTGCAGCCTCTTGGCAACATGAGAAACTGCAGGAACGATTAGTCAAACGGAAGGACATATTCAAAGTTTGACTTCCCCCACTGCATCTGATTGAAAGAACAATTCATTTTAATTAGCCAAATGGGTTCAGCAACAGATATAAATTTCAGAAAACCATTCTTTAGTTTAAGACGCTCTACAGGAGTAGTTCATGCTACAGAGATTCAGAGTCAACATGTTGTACCTCACACTTACTCTGTAAGTGTATTACTGAACACGATGTCCTCCTCTTACTGTCGAAATGTTGAAAGACCATGCTGCCTCCTGATGTGAAGAAACTCCTGACCTTTGGCATAAAATACATGTTGCTTCTGGGTATTAAGCATCAGAAACCCAACAGAGGCAGCTCTTCAGCTCTGGGTGATGTGGATGAAAAAGGCCTCAATGTTGGAGAGAAACATTCAAGGAAACATGATCTGGTCCGAGTTTGTGTGTTTGCATTTGGACCTCAACCCACACCAGCGGGATTATCAGGCCTTAGGGAGACATCTTTGTCCAAGTGCTGCCTTACAAATCCATCACAGAAGAATCGCTCATGTTGGTTCGAAGGAGGCGTGTAGATCATCCGAGTGCTAATTAAACGTATTTAACCCGAGGTCGCTGCTAAAGAATACAACAGAAGTCCAGACTTAACCCAGCAGAGAACGGAGGAGAAAGCAAAACAAGCCAAGGCTGGAGGAGAGAGCGCAGAGAAAAAGTCTTAAACACGTTGTAAATGTTTTATTTAGCTGCTTTGAACATCTCCCTCTGAAGGCGTGTGTGTGTGTGTGTGTGTGTACGATGCTACTGCCTACGATGACCCACTTATTTCTGAGGATGATAGTCAGACTAGATAAAAGACCAGAACTGCAGGGAGCATCTTTAGTCTTTATACTACATATTTTTTCCTTGTAAATATCCAAATATATTCATTAAATCGGACTAAGAGGTAGTAGTTTTAAAAACAACAGCAAATGAATGAATTAAAAGATCATCTATAAACTCAGGTATTTTTAAAGCATATTAGGAAACAGAGAAATATATTTTACAATCTCAGATTTAATCTTCAATAAATCAACCGGGATTGAAATGAGGGATTTTTCTGGATGATAAATTGTCCCAGAAGTTATTGCGATACACGATAATATTGTTGTTTTGAGACCAATTTCAAGTTATTAGCTGACATGTGAAAATATTGTATCTGTAAAACAAACAACCTCTAAGCCTCCTTTAATTAATCTTTTGCCATTAAGAGTGTATTAAATCACTGTTTATTTCCTCCTCTCCATGTCTCATAACTTTATTAAATATTTTCTCATTACTCTAATAAACCTGTTTGCTACAGCAGCTAGCAGCAGAAATGTGATGAACTTCTTTATAGCAGTGAAATAAATAGGAAAATGTGTGAATACTGCTGGTTCAGAGCGAACGGCAGTGAAGAGCGCGGCGGGTGTATTTATACAGGTGAGCTGATAAACAAAACACGGTGGGCTGCTGCGCTGTAGTTGATGCTTAATGAAAGTGTAGCTTTACTGACAAACCGGAAACTAAATATATCACCATCCCGGTCTCAGCAAATATGTGGCGGAGCGCATCGTGGTGGTACAAAGCTGGT
Organism: Xiphophorus hellerii; assembly: GCF_003331165.1. Lineage (NCBI taxonomy): Eukaryota > Metazoa > Chordata > Actinopteri > Cyprinodontiformes > Poeciliidae > Xiphophorus > Xiphophorus hellerii. The sequence goes on from NC_045684.1 coordinate 9,979,192, forward strand.
AGATGTTTCTGTGTGTGACGGACGAAGGTGTCAAATCCTGTCATTGACATGAACACAAAAGCTATAAATGGCTGGGCTATTTATAGTTTATTAAGTTGGCTGAAGATGAATGCATAAACTAAAAGCTGGAGTATAGACATTTTTATAAGGGTATTTGTGAGGGCGCCTCTTTATTATTGAATTGAATATAATTTCAGATTTTTGTATAACTTTTCTTCAGGTTAACATAGAAAGCGAGCTATTTTCTAAACTACAGAAAAGTTATTCGTTGGGAATTATCAAATATGAAAAATTGGATTGATATTGATATCCGATGGTAACGCTGCTGTTAAGTTAGATTTACCAATATTTTATTTTATCAAATTTTTTATCCGATTACTCGATTAATTGTAAGAATATTTGATAGAATACTTGATTTCTAAAATATTAGCGGCCCTGGTGTAGTATCATAGCTGGGACCAGAATGAGGAAACTGGAACCTTTTTTTAAACATGTTTTGTGATTTGAAAAGATAAAATCAGCAGAAATCGTCTGTTTTTTTTTGTGTGTTTTTAAGTTTTGATTGCGCTCTGCAGATACCGGGGCAAAGCGAGCACCGTGTCCTTTCTAACTCATAATGTCGTTGTTATGATTAGCACTACTATTAGCATTTATGGCTTTGGTAATTGGACTCTCAGTTGGAGGTAAATCTATTACCGCAGGATTTAACGGAGCTCCGTTCCCTCAGATGTTGGAGTAAAAAAATGCACAGCGTTTTATTTCTGTTGAATTGCTGCTTTGAGTGGTGTCGGGATATGAAACCCCATCTCATCCTCTGGGTTTGTGTTTGTCTCCATTTGAGGCTTTAAAAGCAGCAGCGGCGGCGGCGACGGTGCTTCGACTTTCAGGAAGTGGGAAGTGTGCCATCGTCGGGAGTGCAGGGTGGGGGAGCAACAACACTGCTGCTGCGGCGGCGTCCCATTAAGCAGAATTACACGCTCAGATTGGAAATGACATTCCAGTTAGATCAAAGGCGGTCAGATCATTTCCCTCAGCTCTGTTCGGCTCCACAAAAAGCTGAGTCTAGGTGGTTTTTCAAAAGATGTGGTGACTGCAGGTTGGTGCTTTCCTGTCAGGTTTTTAAACGTACAACTTTAAACTATCATTAATTTCTTTAATTTCTCATCCAAACAGGAAGATTGTCCACTTTTGCTTCATTATGGCAGCATATTACACAAAAAATATTAAATAATGAGAGAAATAGACAGTTGAATCAAATAAATAACTTCATTAGATAACATAAAGTAACCAGCTCTGTTTAGTCTGCTTTAATCAAACTGTTCTTTATTTTCCTAGAAAGTTTGGTTTGTTTTCAGAGGTGTGAAAATGTAGATCTGGAAAAAACTAAGAGCCCATTGCACTGAAGCCCATTAAAACCTCCTGGTTATTCCACCAAATATAAAATCAGAAGACAAGTACAAACATATTTTCAAATATGCAAAAAATAAATAACTGTTATTCAACAGCTTATTGTTTTATCATCATGTTCAAATTTCTTTTAAATACAGAAGGAGATTTAGATTGTTTTATCTCATTATGAAAATTATTTCATAAACTGACACCTTTAATTGAAAGGCATTTTTCTATTGTCGCCACTCTGAGTGATATGTGAACTGTAGAGCAGTGCATTCTGGGTAAGTACAACCAAAAGAAACGCAAGACTCAAGCGCTAGTGAGAGAAATGGCTCCTGAGAAATACCCCTAAAATCTACTCCATTTTTGTTTACATTTTGAAGAAAGGAAGTTGCGCTCATGTCTTCTTCTTAAGTTGTTCACTTATCATCCAGAAACTATTTGTTGCATTCTTGATGGTTGTGCAGGAGGCCCCACTTCTGCTTTTCAAAGATTTACAGTTAATTTTCCACTTAAAGTGACAAAATGCCCTAAAACAGCTGAAAGAAGCTCAAATTGACTAAAATCTTATCTAAGAATTATTTTGTACAAAAGATGGGATGTTTATGTTTTGTGTAGGCCATAAACCTATCCTATCCTCACCATTGAGAAAACAAGACTTTGAAAAAGATCAACTCCAAATTCAGTGAACTGGACCATGTGGTGCTAATGCTTCTGTCCTTGATCAACCCTATCTGTGTTTCCTAACTAAAACTTTTACCTCAAGTTACCTTCTGTTGGAATGTTTCTGGAAACCAAAGTCTCGGTTCTGTGGGAATAATATCCCTCCGCTCGTTCGCTGTACAAGAGACTGGCGCTCTCTCTGCTCCAATGCACCACAGAAATTTCTGACTGCGTCGCCTCTTAATGGAAAAGGGAATGAGGAAGGAGATGAACCGGAGCCTCGTTTACACAACGCATTTGCATTTTTAAGATTCCCAGTTTGTATCCATATGAGCACCTGTGAATAAACCGAGACGGACGGGTTTGGAAGGCCCAATACCGTCGTTAATCACTGTCAAACGTTCCTCACGTCTCGTTTAGGTTCCCACCTCCGTTGTTCTTAAATCCTTTACAGATAGAAGGTAAAAAAGCAGCTGCAGATGGTTAGAGAACGAGATATCTTGGAAGCTCATGAAGGAACGCCTCACAGACCTGCATTGTTCAACTTCAAGTGCTGAGCCAGAGCTGCCTCTTCATGTTCACTCCCGTCTCATTTATATTGTCTCAGAGGAGAGAAGAGAGCGTTTTGATGAGATTATTGCTTTTATAGGGAAGGACGTGAACTTTCCTCTACGTCAAACAAGCTTAAGAGTGTGTTTTTAGATTTGAAACAGGGCTAATGTTTGGAGCAGAATGCACGTTAAGGTGATCAAATATTGTTTAGGAGAACAGAAATAGTTTGCTTTTATGGCAGCAGAGTTTCCACAATGACGCTCAGATTTTTTTGTTTTTCCTTAGTTACTTCATTAGAGGCCAAAGCCCCCACAGTGAAGCATCGAGCAGCTTAATTTATCTTCTCTAGCATCATGTCCAGAGTTACTAGAACCCAATCACAGTTTTTACATCTTTTTTAGAGAAAAAAAATGGGGAAATATGCAAGAGAGAAAGATGCTATAACAATTTGGACTGCGTAGGATGAGAAAAGTAATTTTTATTTTAAGTAGGGATTCCCAATATATCTGTATCAGATGTCTTAAATTCATTTAAAGAAATGTAACTTGATCTTAAATACGCTAATCCCAGGCCTTACATTTTGTTGTAGGACTGTTCGATCTAGTATATAGTTTTTTTTTCCGAGGACTTTTATATCAGGGAAAAGTTAGCTCCTACTAGCTACTAATTTGTTAGCTAGCTAGCTTATTTGCGTAAGTGAAAATGTATCACCAGTTGGCTGGATAATGTTTTAGTCACTTTTACGAGTTGGTATGAGCCATCAGAATCTATCATCCCCTACATTTATAGTTTCTGTCTTAAATTTCATTCAAGCTGGCTTTTAAAGGGCCTTAAAAAGTCTTAAATTTGATTAAAAAACCGGAGGCTGTACATGCTGTGGGTAGTGAATCATGTTTGTTTTTTGCTCATGTAGAACAGAAAACTGGTTGGGCTCTCAACTGAAAACAATTTTTTTTTTTCTTTCCACCCCGAGTGCTTGTTCTCCCCTGGGTGGGGAGCCTCATTGTCTGAATCAGAAGCTTCCACTGGCTTTAGCACGCGATGCATGGATATTCTCAGCACGTTACTTTCCGCTGCAATCCTCCCACTGCATAACTAGACTTTGACTTTTTATTCCTGGCTGCTTGGGAAGGAAAATTAGTCATCTTCCTCTCTCCCTGAGAAAATAAATGTGCAGAAATCCCTGTGGGTGACGGCGCAGAGTCATCCCAGCAGCGGATGTGCCACGACTCCGACGGCGCGCGCTGATACGAGATGACTCGGGGATAACAGCTGCACCCGGGTAGAGAAGCGACACCTACTTCCTCCTTTTGTCTGCGCGCTCCTCCATGTGTGACCGTCAGCGACGTACGAGACGACGCTTATCTCCGTCGGTTCACTAGTTAACAGGAAATCAAACTTCGTGTACGTCAGATCTGGTTGCAATCGATTTAAATTCTCATCAAACATCACAGCAGCAGTGGAGCTGGCGCCTCGTGTTTACTGTATATCATCGAGGGTGTCCAAAGTGTAGGTCGGGGGCCATTTGTGGCCCTAAAATAGATTTTTTTTTCTTTTTGTAGTCCCAACTGCAGTTCAAGACTGATACATATTTGTTAGTTTTTATTTGTAATCAGAATAAAATGTTTGATTACAACGGAAATATTTGACTTTTTACTCATTTTATGCAATTTACATGACTATTTGAGTCAAAGTATAAATTTTGCTAAAGTATAAATTAATTATAAAGTACAAATTTTGACTTGTCATGACAATGACAACAACTGACAACAATGCTACTTTAAGATTTAGGATTCAACAACAAAAAACACTCAAACATTTCCCACACAGATAACAGAACATTCAGTCCGTTAGAGCACTATGTTTTAGGCTTGATGTTTGTTTAGTGATTAATAAGTGATCGCGGCGGTTGATTAGCTACCGCTGCTGCTAGCCAATCTAAAACTGCTGTGGCTGATTAGCTAATTTAAACACCTGCTCTATTGATGATATGTCAGAGTTGGTGCTTAGGTCACCTTTTGTATCTAAACTGAAACACATCAAATTCCACAGCACATCTACATACTATAGTTGTAATAGTCAAGCTAGCATAGCTGACCTACTTCCCTAGTGATTTTTTCCCTAAAACTTTTTCCTGACCTTGTCATCTAGTTGTCGTAGCATAGACAATTAGTAGCAAAGCACTGCGTCCCTTTTTCTTTTATATAACAGCCGTACATTTAAGACTTAGTGTCTTGATAACTTAACTGCTAAACCAATGCTAGTTATTGTTAGCGAGCAGCTTTTTGCCCTCCAGTGAACAGTCGTCATAAAGGTCATCTGTAGCATTTATCTGAGAACTTCTTGGCTCGGCCTCCGTATCATCTTCTTTGTTTCTTGTTTAAATCACATTTAAATCGCTCTAAATCTCCAGGTTTTAATGATTTCAGGTTCACTTGCCTCACAGATGGCAGTCTGCGATGTTTAATTTACGCTCTGCTTGAGTGGAAAGAAGCGTTCTTCTTTCTTTCCTTTTTTGCAGAAAGTACTCTGAACTCCTCTTCCTTTCTTTCCGTCTCCTTCCAGAGCTGCAGCAGCTGTAAATTGGCCTACTTCCATCTCCTGCTCTGTTCCCTCGTATGCGTCCATAATATTATTCTTGCAGGAGATATTAGCCTTTTGCTGAATCTGTCAGGCAGAAAGGATTTAGTGTTGGGTTCGAGCAATTTTTTAAATTTTTTTGTTCTCTGAAAAGACGTGCAACAGCTTGGGTAGTTTTTCTTGGTGCCTCGGTGAGATGAGCCCATTTCTCTCCCGTTGCAGGAGGCTTATTAGTTTTCTCTGCCGGGTCTGGTTTCTCTCTGTCTGCTGGAGCAGCGGGCCGGCTCATGATTGTCTGTGCAAAACTATGAAGTGATTTCCCAGAGTTATGGCGTGATGCTCTGCCTTGAAATAAGTGTTAGTTTCCAACCTGTAGCTGTTCCAGGGTGTTCTTTAAAGTCTTACATTCATGTAAAAATGAATTTAATCTCATGTTCCATGTAGTTTTTAATTTTCTTTTGAGGAACTTGAAGTCGCACTTTGACGTCTTCATTAAGTTCTGTGACTCTAGGCGGTTGGACCTACCGCTAACTACCATCTAGCATACCCATACTAGCTAGAAAGGATGGACGCAAAAAACTAGCTAGTTTTTTGCATCTATCATGGGTAAATACAAATTTATTGCCATTTCTCTTCAATTATTCCTTTTTTCCTTAATTTGCCATGTCTATCCTTCCGTCCTTATCTTATGTTCATCCTTCCTTACTTTTTCCTTCTTTCCTTAATTCCTTCTTTCCTCACGTTTCTTCTTTCAGTCGTTTCTTATGACCATCCTTTTCTCCTCCCTTCCTCAATTCATCCTTTCTTCCTTCTTTATTTTCTCATGTCCATCCTTTCATTTTTCTTTTATTCGTTTCTTATGTCCATTCTTCCTTCCTTCCAGCCTTTCTTCTTTCATTTGTTTCTCATGTCCATCTTGTCCTCCTCCTTTCCTTCCTTCCTTCCCTCCACCCTTTCCATCTTTCTACCTTTGTTCTTTCCTTCCTCATGTCCATCCTTTCTTCTTTTTTCTTTCATTCATTTCTCATGTCCACTCTTCCGTCTTTTCTTCCTTCCTTTCCTAACCACTGTACAAATATTTTCCACATTCTGAATCTTTTCTATATAAACATACTGGGAACTCTGGGAGTTGGAGTCTGGATGGGATTCTCACAGGTTCAGTTTCCCTCCCTGTCTCTCTCTCTCTCTTTCTCTTTTTCTCTCTCTCGCTCTCTCCATTTTTCATCAATTTTCTCTCTCTCTTTGTCTCTCTCTCCATCTTCTATCTCTCTTTCTCTCATCTTCTCTCTCTCTATCTTATCTTTCCCTTGTTCTCTCTCCTTCTCTTTCTCCCTCTCTATCTTATCTTTCCCTTGTTCTCTCTCCTTCTCTTTCTCCCTCTCATCTTCTCTCTCTCTATCTTATCTTTCCCTTGTTCTCTCTCTTTCTCTTTCTCCCTCTCATCTTCTCTCTCTCTCTGCCTCCTCTTTCTTCTCTCCCATATTGCTGAGGCCACAGTTCCCACAGGCCCCAGGGCCACAGCTGTAGTCCGTCTATTTCTCCCCTTGACCTCTCCGCACTGCGCTGCTGAACAGCTGTTCCACACACACACACACACACACACACTCACAGAGCGCTGCAGGTCAGGCCTGCAGGACGGGGCAGAAGGTTTCGGCGCTCTCAGACAGGAACATGCGGGCTGACATGAACACGAGGTCTCTGCGGTTTGCACAGAAACAGACGCTGCAAATCAAAGGAAGTCAAAGGAAAAGTTGTGCTAACATGACTCAGCGAGCTGCAGGACCACACTGCTGGGTCCTTGAAATCCTGGAAAATCCTTGAATTTCAATTATTTGTTTGGAAAGTGCTTGATATTCACGGATTTACAATGACGTGCAATTTAAGGTCTGGAATCTCTGGAGATGATGATGCAAAGAAGGATTTTACATAAAATCACTGAAAACAGTGTCTTCAGTCAGAGGCTTCTTCCAATCCTCTGTAATACAGACTGCTACAAGAGGTCTATCCTGCCACCTACAATTACTCTTTGAAGAATTTTGAATTAATTTAATTTCCCTTTGGTTTCAGTGAAGAATTTTAAATTTTAACTCTTTTTTAATTTTTTTTACAGTTGAGACCACATATTTTCATACAGCCAGCCCTGTCACAATAAACAATAAATCATATAATTAATTACAAGCAGTTCAATAATTTGCATGATTTATATTTTTCCATTTTCTCTCTTTCTACCAAAAACTGGATGATTAAAGTCTTCAGTCTGGTGCTTTGGCCTCAACTAGCTCTTTTTATCGAAGAATAATTTTGATGGACGAGACTCTATAATTCATTTTATTTATTGTTTCTGATGTTTTGTTTATTGATTTTGGATATTTAAAACATCTTCCAGTTCCAGTGTTAGATTTTCATTATAACTTAAAGTTTATTGATCTTTGAGAATGTTTCTTGTATTATGTAAGTTATCCTGCAGTAGTCAGCCCCGCCCACTCCTCACTACTCCCCAGGGCTGCCTACTGCAGGATAACCTACATGGCGCCCCACGTTGGGCGCCATGTAGGTTATCCTGCAATAGTCAGCCCCGCCCACTCCTCACTACTCCCCAGGGCTGCCTACTGACCAGTTCTCCGTCTAACAGGTCCGGAAAATCTCTGAGTCCTGGGTATTACCCTAAGAGCACTCTATAAGAGATAATCTATTTAAACTGGTAGCGAAAGTGACTCGTCTAGCTCTAACTACCTCCAATCCAGAAGTTATGACCCTTTACAGTTAAGAAACCATCAGCTGAGTAGCCCTCACAGCTGCATAATTCCAATAACCACTTCTGTTAACGGTAGCCCACTTTCTAAATCATAACTTGCACTTGGAATCGGCTAGATTATATTCAGTGACTTAGATGTAAGTCCCAGGGTCATTATTTACTCTCACCAAAGGAAATTATGAAGCCTCCTATTTACTGGAATCATGTACATTAGTTTTACCTTGATTAAAAGAACTGGACAAAGATTAAATGACTCTATTAATTCCAATGTCCACCAACCTCATAAGAATTTTATAGTATAAATTTATTAAGCAAGCTTAAGCAGGGATATGCGACATACAGATCAATAATCAATTGTAAATAGATCAAAAACAGTGTAATAAAATTTACATGTACAATCATACTACTCTGTCTCCTTTCCCTAAGAGTTAAGTCGCAAGTTCTGAAATAGAATTTCAATGAGCAGATTCAACTCATACCCAGACGATGGTGGATCTTTTGGCAACAGGAATTTCTTGCATCCTTGGTTGAGGTCTTTGCCTTGTGTGGAAAAACCCTCCTCAGAAAGGGAGCAAAGCAGAAAGGGTCTGAATCCTTTTGCAGAACCCAGTTCTTTATCCCTGAGGGACCTTTGTCCTTCCTCCAAGACTTGTTGCAGAGTTTGGGAATGCTGGGTTGAGACGAGACCAGCGGTCGAATAAAGAACCAGAGATGGGGCGATGGAACCCAGTCCTTTCTTAGCGGTGTGAAGTCCGAGCTTCCCCTGTGGTTCTGAAGTGCGGTCCGTAGCTTAATCTGCTCCTCGGTGAGTTGTTTCTCCTTCTGCGCCGCTGGACTGGGAACGGCTGGTTCCTCTTTTCAGCCCCTTTTTATGCCTCTCTCCACCATGTGTGTGTATGGGAAGGTTTGGCCTACGTGACTTTCTTCACGGCCGCTGCGTCTCATGAAAAAGTTCCCCCCATTTCTCAACCTGCTTGCTGACCACAGTGGAATTTCCCGTACTTCTCCTTTCTTCCTGTGCTCCTTGGCCATCTGTTCAGAACTGCTTGCGACATTTCCTGTTCTCAGAGCTGTACTGCACATTCGTCTCTTCTATATTCTATAACTCACTTCATCTATTAAAACTCAGTAAACACATTCAACCTCTTGTTAAATTGATTTCAGATGATTATAACTTCATATTCATTGACAATACATCACATCTTTTCCATACATCACATCTTTTCCTTGTTGTTAATTATTAACATAATCATTACATATTTAAATCATTACAGATCATTAATCAGAGATTCTTTGCAGAAAGTTATTGAGTGATTACTTATATTCATGTTATTCAGACTTATTCAACTTAATTAACTTTTAATCAAACTACAGGATTACTTTATTTCTTCCAAGCCATTATGCATCTTTTTCTGCGTGTGCCTGGAAAGATCTCATACCCTTATGCCAGTTTTCTTGACAATTATTATTTTCATTATATTACTTGGAAATGGTCTCAATAAAGCAATATTATTGTTGAATTCAATACTTTCTGGGACATTTAAGTTTAGAATTATTTCTATTTGCTAATTGCCAGACAACTTCTTTGTAACTTTATTTATATGCTGTGATTAAGCATTTAATTTGAGAGATCATTCATCTTAACACAATTTGTTTGGATTGTTTCACTTTAATTACTTTTTATTATTCCTCAGTGACATATTAACCTGTGTAATTGAAATAAAAAATGAAATTTAGGGATTTTTTTCTCGTGAAATTAGTTGGGTTTTTTTCTTTCAGTCAATGTAAGACATTTCAAAACATAAAATTTTTTTTTATTTTAGTTTAATTTATTCCTGCAGCAGAATGTAGAATATTACCACAAAACAATGACTTATAAAAATGACAAATAATGCATAATAGTGAATTTAAACTCTCTCTTTTAGTTCATTTGTATTGTTTTTATCTCCAAAGTCTGGGTGCTTGAAACGTTTAAAAACTTACCTTGAAAATGCTTGAAAAGTTCACTGTGGGAACCCTGACACTGAACGACTCGGCTTCAGTCCAAACCGTCTTCACTTAAAGGCTTAGCCGACCCTTTTGTTGCTCAGGGTAGGGACTGCTGTGACCTTTGACCTCTGCCCGCTGACCCCACCCCACTCAGGCCCTCGGTTTAGTCGTCTGAGACTCATTTAGCCTCCATCTGTCAAACAGCTAACATCCATCAGAGGGAGCTTTGGAGTGAACCTGAGCGATGACATAACAGGAGGAATGTGTGAAAATATTTCTGCGGTCAAAAGTAGTCGAAAAATTTAGATTTCAGGAAGTTAATTCATGATCTAAATAAGGGAACGCGTGACAGAATAATGCAGAAACAAAGCTTAAAAGGAACGACTCTGTTGCATTTAGAGCTGAGTTTTGTTTCTTACCAGATTCAATTTACAATTTTAAACATTTTTTTCTTTCTTCTCTAAGAAAGAAATGACAAATTAGAGAAAATATATATTTTTAAAGTGGCTTAAGAGATAAAGGATAAAACGTCAGAATTTTTAGATTAAAATCAGAATTATGAGATCTCAGAGCTTCAACTTTTTTTAGAATTTAGAGAAATAACTAAGAGAAACAGTCATAATTCAGAGTTATGAAAAGTCAAAATTTTGAGGAAAACAGAAATGAGAAAATGAGAATTTTGAGGAAAAACATCAGAATTCTGCCTTTTTCTCTTAGAATTCTGAGAAATTGTCGTTTTTAAGAGAGAAAAAGTCAGAATTTTTAAATTTAAATTGGAATTATGAGAACTCAGAAATCCAACTCTTTTCATAGAATTTTGAGAATAAATTTCAGAATTCTGACTTTTTCAGAACTTAGAATTGGGAGATTGCTTTTTTCCTTGAAATTATTTGGAGGACAAAAACAAAATTTGGAGGAAAAAATGTTAATTCTGATGTTAGAACTATGAGAAATCAGAGTTCCAAACTTTTTCTTAGAATTTTGAGGAAAAAGGAAATATGAGAAATTTGAGAATTCTGAGAAAAACATCAGAATTCTGACTTTTTTCTTGGAATTGTCAGAAGAAAAGTAGTTCTAAGAGAGAAAGTAAAAAATTGTGATTGAAATCAGAATTATAAGAATTTTTTTAAACCTTTTCCTCAAAATTCTGAGTTATTTTTTTCTGTGGCTCTAATCCTCTTTCACACAAAACAATTTCTCTCTGTTTCTAATTCATCAAGCTCTCTCTCTCTGTTTTGCTCTCCTGTTCCTGAAAGAGAGTCATGATCATCCAGTTCCTGCATGTTTCACACAATGAATGACGTGAAACAAAATTACAGCGACTGGTTGTTAAAATAAAAGATGGTGGAATCCGTTTTATAGACTTAACCTCCCTTCATGGAGACCCGCCTCACTCTGCTTCAGATCGTTTTATTATTCTCTCAGACAGTTTGACGCATGACTTGCTGTAATTACCGTTTAAGACTGTTGACGTAGCTGCTGGGTCAAGAACACGCAACGTTCCAGGTCGGGTAATTTTTTTTTTTTTTCAGGTCGGGTAATTTGTAACTTCTGGGTCAAACGCATTCAGAAGGAATTTAAAATCAGTGTTTGTATTCTGTGCCACAGCTTTATTTATGACATCACATGATTCATATGGCATCATAATGCATGTTATTTAGAACAATCCAAGCATTTAAACGATTAATCAGATTAATCAATTATTCAAATAATAGTCAAATAATTCAGTAATCAACTCCTGATTTTATAGCTGTGACTAATGATCAAATATGTTTCATTTCCAGTGCATGGCTGCTGCTTAAATCCTTTCAAAATAATTATATTTTTAGCCAATATTGTGTTATTTGTGATTAAAACTGAACTTCTATAAATTCTGCGCTGTAGTGAAGACTCCCTGGATTAATTTTACATTTTCTGAATAATGATTCTGTTGGAACCTGTTTAAGTTCTGATGTACTGGAGCAGAAAATCCGCCGCCCGGCCTCAGGTAGCGCCTCGCCGCCTCATCACTCTGTCGCCAATATTACGATTCGCCCTCTGAGTTTTTCTTGCCGGTGAAGACGATGCAGAATATTAAACTGCAGCTGCGGCGACGAGCCGTGACCTCAGAGGTGACAGGTCAGGGGTCAGTCCTGACAAACAGCCACATTGCAGCTCACACACACTCACACACTGATCCTCACACACACTCACACACCGATCCTCACACACACTCAGGTCTGGCGACAGCAGCTGAATCTTAATGCTGACCTCCAGTTGAAATCCATGATCACAATTTCTTTACTTCCTTACGTTCGTCCCTTCCTTCTTTCCTTCCTTTCCTCCTTCCTTCCGTTTCATTTCTTATTCTCTCGTTTCCCCTCCATCTCTCCTTGCTTCCTGTTTTTTGTTGTCTCCTATTCTTTCTAGTCACTCTTTAATTTCTTCTTTCCTTCTCTTTTGGACACATTCTGTGTGTGCTTTCCTGTTGTTCTCCATCCTTCCTTCCTTCCGTGTTGATCCTTCACTCCTTCCTTTCTTCCCATCTTGCATCTCTTCTTCCTGTCTTTCATCGTTTTTTCCTGTTTTGCATCCTTTCTTCTTTTCTTGCATCCTTTCTTGTCTTGCATCCTCTCTTCCTGCCTTGCATCCTTTCTTACTCCCTTTCTTCCTGTCTTCCTTTCTTTCCTCCTCTCATCACCTCTCTGTGTTCAGACGTTTCTCCGTTTTAAATCCTGAATCATTTCGATGCGTCGCATCAGAAACTCCCAGCTTCTCTCCGCGTGGGACGGCAGCGCTCTCGAATATTAAACTGCAGCTGCGGCGACGCGCCGTAACCCCAGAGGTGACAGGTCAGAGGTCAATCCTGACAAACAGCTCACACACCAAACAAACACACACACACAGCTCTGCTGCAGCAGAATGTGAATGCGGACCTCCAGCTGACATCCATCCATGATTAATGAGCCGCCTGGTTAAGTTTGGGCTCCTTAATGAATCCAGTTTGAGAAGTTGAGGAGCCTATAAATATTTGACATGTCTCCTGAATGTGTTTGCATAATTGATGCAGGAATCTAAATTGAATCATAATTGCATCATAGTGGACATTTCGTCCCTCCTCCACCTCTCGCCTTCATTACTTTATTTTATTTTTTTCTGTCCGTTCTCATTGATGTTCCCCTCAGACCAAACGCGGCCCCTTCGCTCCAACTTACGCAACAGACACGCGCAGACGGGGGGCCGACAGACAATCAATGCGATCTCGGGGTGTGACTGACACATGGCACTGATGAACTCACTGGGTAGCATATCGCTTCGCTCGCCCCGCCGCCCTGATTGACAGCTGTACCTTCTCCCTGTCTCTCTCTCTCTCTCACACACACCGTCTCAGACATCACGCTGCTCTCCAGTGTCGTGCTGTGCTGACATAGTCTGTGTTTGATGCTGATGTCAAACTCGCTCACAAATGATTTGCTGTGTTCCTGACTGCCTGTGAGCGCGAGAGTCAGACGGCAGCAGAGCTGGAGAAGGAATCAGAGCCATGAAAAAAACGGTTGCTTAGTTGAAAATGTCAGGAAATTATGCAACTAGGAAGCGTTCGTTAAATATTACAGTAACGGTATCAGCTGATGTTAACCTTCTGTCTCTTTTCTGTAATTTCCAGAGTGATTGTCTGCATATTTTCATTAGGACTGCAGTTGTTTTGGCCAATTGCCGATAAACGAGCTTTAAAAAGCCCGACCTGCCGATTTTGATTTTGGCCAATACTAATTTTTTATCTGAAATGTTTCTAAATATAGCAAGATATTCACTCAGGGGGGCGACTGTTGTTAACTGCAGTTGTTCCAAAATGACCTGGTCTGTCAGACAAACTGCTCTCACTGGAAAGCAGAAGAGGACAGTGGCTGGCTTTTACACATTTATCAAGGTAGATGAGATTTGTGGATAAGATCGATTTCATGAGTATCAGCTGATCAACAATCTCCCAAATTTAAGGAAATCAACGCCAGTATATTGGCCGTCTGTTAAATGAGTGCACTCGCAGTAAATGTGTTCAGATTAGCTCATATGCTACAATATCAGCTGAGGTTAACCTTCTGACCTTTTCCATCGTTTCTTGACTGATTGTCGGTATATATGTAGTTAGTGATGCACTGATTGCAGTTTTCTGGCTGATCGCCGATTACCGATCCCTAAAAACCCTGATTTGCCGATTCCGGTTTTGGCCAATACCAATTTTTTTAAATGAAATGTCGCTGAATATAGTAAGAAAGTCGCTGAGTTGTAAACAGTGAGTGATGATTTTTAAGTGTAAACGTGTAGACATGACCTGGTGGACAAGTTAATCAGTCAAACCTCAATCACTGGAGAGCAGAAAAGGACAGTGATACTCAGAAGGATTGCAGAAGGATACTCATGAAATCGATTTTTATATCATTGCTGAGGTAATTGAGATCAACTTCACTTGCATCAGCCGTTCACCGATCTCCTAAAATTAAGGAAATTGACACCAATAAATCGGTGCACTTCTGGCAACAATATCAGCTGAGGTTAACCTTCTGTCTCTTTTCTCTGTACTGCAAAAACACAAAATCTTACCAAGTATTTTTGGTCTGATTTAAGTCTAAATATCTTAGTACACTTTAAATACAGCAAAACGGACTTACATGCAACTTCTCAGCTAGATAAAGAAGCTTGTTTTAAATAAATAATTCCTTAATGTCAGTGAAAATCTACTAGTTCCACTGGCAGACTATTTCACTTACATGGGGAAAATGTCTTGGCAAAAATTTTAGATTTTAAGTTTATTAAACAGTTTCTAACAGGAAATGTCTTTTGGTTTTCAGGTAAATGTGTGTGTATGGTGGATGTTTAGATCAAACCACTTTAAAGTTACAGTATGTAACTTTTATTAAAACATATTTTTTACATGTTTGTTGAAACTGTCACTGTGAAAAAATAGAAGGGCTCAATAGAAACAACCAATCACTCAGAAGGCAGGTCTTGGCGCTGTCAATCACCCTTGCACGCGCCTGCTCACGCTGAGAGCAGACATGTCATGAGTGCTAAAGCTAGTTAGCATAGCCACGGATGACAGGGGGTAAATGGTTTTCCTGTAATGTTGTGTTGTTTCTCCGCCACCAGCATATTTAGCAGCGAGAACATGAGGATTATTGACAGCGCTAAGACCCTCCTCCTGTCTTTGATTGGATGTTTCTGGTGCAACAAAAGCTCAATAAGGAAGTGGAGGAGATTGATCTTTGAACAGAGTATTTGTCTTCTATTACAGTGTCACAACATTTTTAACAAATATTTTAAAAATGTATAATAAAAGTTACATTCTGCAGCTTTAAGAGAAATAAATCTGGGTGAACTTTAATGACAGGACTCTTCAGGACGAGTCCATGTTCATGAAATCCTCTTCTGGAGCGACTGCTGCCAGAATCCAATCATGCACTGAATTAAAAAAGCAGTTACCTCTCCAAAGTCTGCAGAATAATCAGATGGAAAAGCTGTTGTATCTGCACTGCTCCTGTGGATTGGAGCCTGGCCTCTGATTGGTTGCGTTCAGGGTCCCAGGTGGCTCCAAAACCCCGGCTTTTATTTTGATTTAGAGGAATCTTCAGTGGGAATACATTAGAGTGTTTTGCAGACAAGGAATTAGGTGCAATTAAGTTTCTCCTCACCTATTGGAGGAAGAGTTTTGCTGGTGTTTCTCTGCAGGTGGGACCTTGATAATGGTCAGCGGCGCTTTGAAAATAACAAGGCTAGTGTACGTGCGTGTGTATGAGTGTGTGCGGTTTATGCTTCATGATGTGGACAAAAGTGTGAGTCAGAGTGTGAAGAGACTTCAAGAGTTTGGATAACGATTTATTAGAGAGAGCCTGCAGCGGCCGCGATCTGGATGGATCAAATTAAAGCGTTTCTCTCTCCGTCTCAGTGTGTGGGGGTGGGTGTGTATGTGTGTGAGATGAAAGGCCGTCTCAGTGAGGGGTATCTCTGGCCTTCTCTTTGCTCTTCGTTTCAGTGGCTCTGATGACAAAACGTGTCAGTGTTTAAAAGGGGGACTGCCGCCGCGGAGCATGTGCTGACATGTTTAAATCTGAGACTGTCTCTCACTCTCGCGGCGCTTTGACATACGAATCGTGCAAACCGCAGCGCACAGCAAGGCACAGCTGGGCTCCAGCGAACATCCTCGGAGTCCGGACCCCTCATCCTCAGGATCACACAGTCAAGCGCCAATTACCGACTCTATCTCTGTTTGTGGAGGAAAACAGGCACAAAGAGGGATCTTTGGAGTCATCTTGCTGCCCAACAGACCCAGCTCCAGAGGAAATTAGCAAGTGGGGAGCAGAGTAAACTAGCTTTTATTTTAATATAAATGCATAAACAAACCTTTATGTGACCTTTCACATAAAATAACCATTTTTATTGGAAAGTGACATGTACAAAATGTTGAGTAATTATGCTCAAATTAGCATAAACGATTAACTCATACGTTGCAGAAATCTAAGAATCTAAGGTTTCCAATCTGTGAAGTTTATTTCTTTAAATGCAAAATCAATCTACTCAATGAAGAGTAGAAATAATAGTAAAAGAAAAAGTATAGTGGCGTAAAAATGTACATTTTTACTCAAGTAAATGTAACCAGCACTTCCTACTTTTTGATAAAAAAAAAATAGTAGATAACAAGCTTAACGGTTGGCCCTTTGCACGTGACGTCACGCTCTCCAGAACTCCGCCCACTCCTCCATGACGGAAGTTACAACAACCAATACCCTCCTTTAATGCTAGTCTTGAAACAGACATCTGGTAAACTAATATCGTTTCTTTTTAGTTGATTTCAATTTAAAAATGATCATGGGGTGCCGCGGGGTCGGCTGCAGAAAAAGACAGGAATGCAAATCAAACTAGTCATTTTATTTTATAACTTTTAATGAGGAAAGATGACGTCAATACATAACAGCCGACTCGGTGGAATCGCGGATTTGTAGCGAACACTTTTTACAAGGTAAGAATATTAACGTTAATTTACTTTATAAGTAAGTGTGATTAGAAAAACGTCAAATATTGCCTTTTGGAGAAGGTACGTGTCTAACCGTTAGTAACCATGGAAACAATGCCGCGCCGTCATGTAGCCTAGCATGTATGGAAGAAAACTGGTTAGCATCTCGTCTTTTGTGTTTTTAATGCTGCTCCGGTGTAAGAGGAAACGCTGTTTATGACATGGTGACATTAATCATGTGGCGTGAATTCAGGCACAGTCGGTAATATCTATCAACACGTCAGGAGGGGGGAGTATGGGTCGGTTTCTAAGCTAGCTGTTTCTAGCTGCTGTAAATACTGTGAGCCCCAACCAGGTGTGCTACGTTCACAGACAAATTAGCTTGACTCGAACAAGTCAAGTAGAAACCGTGAATAAACTGGCAAAAACAACTTTGGAAAACAATTTCAGTTGCTCTGTTCCCATCTCTCACTTCCGACGACCATCACGGCCCCTCGAGTGATTTAGTGACGTAGCTGTAAAGAGTCAATAGAAATGAGCTAGTCATGATTTAGCTAACATTAACCGAATTTAACGGCCTTGCTAAACTCACTCTGTTAGCTTGGGGGGGGGGGGGAACGGCAAAGTTTTCTCTTTTTTTTCCTTATTAAGAATATTAGGCAGTGCCTAATATTTCTGAATACTTGTGAGGAGTAGCTGTCGTTTGGGTTGAAATTGACCTCACCTCTGACTGCTGCGTAGACGCTAAACGTAACTGAAAAACTGCCGCGGTCTCTCGGGCAGGGGAAGCATCCGAGAGGATAAAGCCATCATCGCGAATTAGCTTTGTGGCAGGAAGGGTTCTTGTTATGAGGGTGTTTGTAAAATATGCAGCGGGAATCAGGGATGTCAGGAAGTATAGCTGCGAGCAAAGTTTCTGTCTGCGTCACGATTTACATTCCTGCCAAAAGAAAAAAAAAAGTATTTCCCCCCTCCAGAGCTTGTGTTGTTATTAGTCTAAAAATGTACATGTTAATAGGCCTATCATGGTAACAAAGGTTTAGTAGAAACCAAAGGACCAGACTGAGGACTTTTGTTAACCAGTTTTTGGTAGAAAGAGAAAAACAATAAATCATTCAAATTAAAATTACTGAGCTGATTTTATTTTATCATGTGATTAATTAATTTATCACAAACCTATGTGTTCATACAAACTTAATGTTTTTATTTTTAAAAGAAGATTAATCCAAACCAACCTGCTTCTATGTGAAAATATAAACGTTGTTAAATCATGAATTAAATGATTTAACCGCATTCATGGCGCAGGCGTGATTATGGTTGAAAAACTTGTAACGATACAAACATTTTATATCAGCTGATGTTGATATTTATTGATTCTTTTTGTTTTAAATATTTGAAACACTGCCAAACTGTCATGACCGCTCATGTTTTATCCACAGTTTTCACTCCATGCAGTTCTGTTTTTATTTTTAAGCAGCTATGATGTTTCACAGTGGTGAAACTTTAACTTACTCAACAGGTTGTTGCTAGGTAACCATAGAATGAGTGAGTTGCTAGGTAACCACATAATGAGTCAGTTATTTGATTCCACTAAGCTTGCTTAGCTGGTGGCTGTTAAAGGTCTTAGAAGTCTTTCTTCTGCCTACATTTCCCAGAATGCTGTGCATTTCTGGATCTGAGTTCAGTGAAATTATTGAACATTCTAAATCAAAAAATCACTTTATGTATTTCTGCTTAAGTCCAAAGAATACTTCATAAAGAGGAAAAAACTTAAGTCACTCCAGTAGTCAGATTTATTTAGAATTGTCAAACTCGATTGAGATGTGTGTCTAAAATATAGGTCTTAAAATGCCTTAAATTCATTTTAAAAATGTAATTTGGATGTCAATCAGTCTTAAAATTTGTTGAGGGAGGCCAATTTAATGTTATTTTTCTGGCAAGACTTCTCTGTCAGGCAATAGTTTGAGTCACACATAAACATCTTCATAGTTTGACGCATTAAAGGCTAATAAAAGCTAGCTGCTAAGATATCCTTGCAAGCTAGGTAGCTAGCTTTGTTGCCTCTGTCATGGGCATTTTGCCATGCTTCATTGTAATATAGCAAATTCCCTCAACCATTTTTTATTTTTATAGTTTTTGGCTCTGAATTTCATTCAAGGTGGCATTAAAAAGTCTTAAATTTGATGTGCAGAAACCTTGTTTCAGCCCACGTTTAATCCTTGGTTTATGCTTATCAGGGTGAATTAAGATTTAACACATAAGTCAAAAAATGCGTCACAAAGAGGAAAAAAAGCATATAAAAGTGAATAAGTCACAGGGCCAGCCAAACTGAAATAAAAAATGTGATCTATAGTGTGGAAAATATGCTAAGTAGAACCCGATGAAGCAGACTAAAACATCTCAGACGATCTAAGGAAGCTTAGCAGATACATTTTTTGTTGGTCTGGAAAGGATAATAAAGCAACTTAATAGGCTTTGGGAGTCCACTGGGAATCATCATCTACAAATGGGGAAAACATGCAACAGTTGCTTCAGAACTGTTGCATGTTGCCTGGCCTTTTAAAATAACGTCTGGGGAACATTGACAACGCACCCAGGAGGTCACAAATGAAACCAGCTGGCCTCACTTCCCTTCGTTAAGATCAGCGTTCATGATTCAGCAACAATAAAGAAACTGGGTTTTCATCTGGCATCTCTCACTACATCTGGAGTAAAAGTAACACATGAAAAGAACAACGGTGAAACATGGTGGTGTGAAAATTTAGATGTGAAGCAAAAACACATTTCAGTAGAGGGATTATCAGTTGACGTCACGTTGCGTGAGCAGCCGCTTTAATGTGCATGTAGCCTTCAGAACGCAGGAAAGAAAATATTATTCTATCTATTCAAACTATTTACAATAATAATTTACAACTCTCCACCAGCGCAGATCATAACTCTTTCCGGCGTCTGCAGCTACACGAGGTTTTATTTAGCCCATCTTTTCTGTTCATCCTGCTTCATTTTTAATTTCTGATGGTTAACCTTATCACCTTTGTTTTCCCTCTAATTTTGAGTGCCCTTATTGCTCACCATTTTAGTCTTAGTTAGAGAGACTCAACATATCTCATTGAGAGCTAATGATCTTTCTGTGAACAAATTGTTTTAATATTGCTTGGTAGTCCGACTTTTCTGCCATTTCTCGTCATTTATCGACTCCCCTGCATTTAGTGCATCAGTAAGACGCATCTCATTCACTAATGTCAATAACTTATTTTATTATGCTGTGATAAATAGTTGTAGTACGCTGACAACATGCTAGCTAATGTTAAAACAGCAAGATAAAGCTGGGTAACCATAGCAACCGGTGAGAATTTAAATGCCAGCCTGGCTCTTTCTGTAATCAAGTTGTGCTGTGTTTACAAACAAATAATCCCTCTATAAGATGGCAAATACTTGTTCACTCCACTGTAAGATGATGTGTGGGCGTTTTATTCTTTACAGTCTTGGATTCGCTCGCCGTCCAGCCCTCATTTCTCTCGTTACACAGATCCAAAACAGAGAAACAAAACCATAAGAAAATTTTAGAAATCCCTCAAACCTGTTTGCTTTGTAATTCATGCTGCAGCGCTCAGCAACAGGGGCTTTCCAGGGAAAGTCTGACGAGTATGGCTCATCGTGTATTGGCAGCAGAGATATTCTTAATATGGAGGGGGATGTGCAGCGCCTGCATATTGATGGACCGTACCAATTCAGACATTTTCTGAATGTCTGCAGGTAGTTTAGGATTTGTGAAAGTGATTCTGGTGTTGTGATTTGACTGAATTCAGTTACAGTGACAGTGACTGAGAACTGCAGAGAGGAGAAAAAAGTAATAACCGATCCATCAGAGGGAAACGCTGCTGACAGGCAGAGAGACCTTTCATATTGAGGTCTTGTTCCAGTTTGATCTATCCTCACGTCAAGATACTTTATATTTAATGTCATCTATCAGAATAACTTATATGCGATAAGTTTAAATAATAATGTTTAGGATTTATATCCACATCCATGTCTTAAATTACCGCTTGCAGCACTTCTGATTCTATAGACAAATTACATTACAGCATGATTGCATGAATTCTTATATTCAAGGTGAATATGATTTCTTTGAAATTATTCATTAAAAACTACTAGTCTAGGGCAGCTTTGAGTTAGATAGTCTTGTTTATTTCACAAAGTATCAAAACATTCCCTACATCTTTTCTAATGTCTGAATTTTGACCAAATGCCCAGAGAGCTGACTCTTAAACAGATATCTTATATTTGCCAAATAAGAACAGTTTTATCTATTTGTACATTTTGATGAGCACCAGACAAAGAACGGATGTAAAAATGTTTGAGAGATTTATTTGACTTGCCATTCAACGTTGTGCGAGATTTGTATCCTAGAAGGTTGAACAGTATGGTGGCTCAGAAGGGTCAACAAACTCAAAAGCTGCAGTGCAACAGCAAAAAGCTACAACGCAACAGGGAAAAGTCGCACAGCAGTTGTGAAAAGCTGCAATGCTACAGCAAAAAACTGGAACACAACAACTAAATCTACAACAGAACAAATGCTAAACCGAAACATATGTTAGTAAGTTTACCATAACTTATGTTGTGTTGGGACTTTTGCATTTTGTTGACCTCTCTGGGCCACCATAGAAAAGTTATCATGCTTCTATGTAGTCTTTAAGCCTCAAAAGGAAATATTGAACCAAAGCAAACACTACATCCATAGAGGTACAGATGAAGTTTTTGTTGTTGTGGTTTTGTGATAACTTCATTACAGAATCTTAGGCCATTGCAAAAAAAAACTTAATGGACAGATAATCCACATAGTGAAACATGGTGGTGGCAGTATCATTGCAAAAGGTTTAGGCTCCCAACTTGTGAAGCTGATGAAGACCCCAAAAGTCTTGCAAATAATTGCATATAAAGCTAGCTAGCAAAGCATTGAACTAAGGGGTCCACATACCAATATACCTAAAAACAAAATTGAAAACCATGCAACTTTTAGCTTCCTTTTCGGAATTACACCCTCTTTTGTGTTGATCTGTCACATAAAATCCCAGTAAATTACATGAAAGGCTGCAGCTGAAATGTGGCAAAAGGTTAAATTGATATTCTAACTGTTGCAAGACTCTGAAACTGGCTTATGTCATCATTGGCTGCAATAAAATGTGTATGTGTCTGCTGCATCAATCATTTAATGGATTCCTCAACAGGCCTCGCTTGTCTGGACACGATGGCTTGGCTTTACCCTTTCTCAGTGGCCTTTTCTTTAGATTTAATGGTCTTTCTTCACGTCTGAGCCTGTGTCGTTTAATTCATGACATCTAGCTTGGGCTTATCCAAAGGTTTCTGGAGGTTGTTGGAATGTTTCTTACACGGTTGCCAAAGTCATGAAATTAAGACATAGCCTGACTGCTCTGTGTAGTTTGGATGTCAATCAATAAACAATAATTAGTTATGGGATGACATATCCATGCTGTGTGCTAACTCATCTTGAAAGGAGCAGCAGCTTCAGAAATTCAGCAGACAAGAATTACGAGCTCATGTATTAAGACAGGAAGCCAGATTGATAAATATTTAAAAATTAAAAATCCCAAACATAATTTTAGTTTTTCAGGTTTGCATATGACATCGATTAGTTTCTTTATCATCAGATATCAGTTTTTATGATGATAAAATTCCCTCTTAATGATAAATAAAATAATGATTACCTATCAATAGCTTATATTTAATAACTTAAACGACTTGACTTTTCTTTTTATTGCTTATTATTACATAGAGCAATCTTGGAACGGCTTTAAATGATTTAAACTTACTTTAAATAATTACTTAATTAATCTTTTCTAATATCAATTTTATCACTACTTTCACTACAGAATCCTTTTTTACTGACCAGTCAGATCGTTGTTGCTTTACATTCCTGAATGTTAGCATAACCTCGCTAGCGTTTTCTTATTATATGCTTTCTCTATTCTTCAAGTGGTACAAATTACATATGCCTGAGCAGTTTTTGATATCAAAAAGTGCCCAAACACTTTATTATAAGTTTCTTACCCTCTAACAGTGGCATCCACCCTTACCTTGACCTAAGGACTATTAGAAAGATTGATAGCCTTTAGTATCAGCTAAGCAGCTAGCTTGTAACTGTTGCTCATTTTATACTCAGGTAAATTATAAATGCGTGAGTGTTTTGTGATGTGAAAAAGTCTCTAAACAGTATTATACGTTTCTTGACCTTTAACCCTTTAATTGAAGCTAGTCTGTTACAGTGCTAAGATTGTTAGCGCTTACCATCAACAGAGCAGCTAGCTTGTAACGGTTGTGATTTTGTTTTAGTTTTGCTGCCCCATTCCTTTACAAACACCTCCTAAATTTAGTCAGTTGATCTCAGTTTTTTCACTGCTGTACAGAAACTTGTTTATTTAGCCAGACATTTGCAACATCACATGCTAGAATGCTAATTGGAGCTAGCATAAGCTGCCAAATGAACGCAAACTAGGCTAATGAATTAGTTTGTCCGTGTATAGCAGAAGTTATACGGCAATGGAGGAAAATTGAACAAAATTGACACACACACACATATGTGGCGGTGCTCACACAGATGCCAACACACACACACACTTATAAATACACAGCTGTGGGGTAAATAAGTAGAGATGTAGCGACTGAACGGACATAAATGCAAAGTAACACTGCAGATGCTTCTGTAGCTCATGTTTGTCACTCTACCCATGTGAGAACACATTATCTGCCTTAAATGTTTATACAGGGAAACGGCTGGATGGATCCCTGAATAACACACACTCACATTCCCCTTCACCAAACTCTATCTCTGTTAGTCAGGATTGCATTTATCCGGCACATCTGTCGCATTCTCATGGGAACATGCACAACAATAAGCTCCAGCTTACACACTTGTCCTTAGTGGGGGTTTGAGGACTTTTTTTTCAGCTAAATGCTGCTGTTAAACTTTTATTTCTCTTATTTTTGTTTTAAATTACATGACTACATGCGTGACCACCATAGTAATTATCATGTTTTAGTTCAAGGGTGTCAAACTCATTTTCATTTTGGACCATATCAAAAATCTAAATGTTCTTATAGGGCCGGATGACCAGGATGTATTGATAAAACCCTTTGAATTGTTAAATTATCAATAAATATCTGTTTTAACATCCAAATGAAATAATATTGAACATCTTTTCACACTGATTAGTCCATCCAGGATTTTGTAATTGTTTTTCTGTATTTTCTGCAATCAAAATAACGGATTTTGTGGTGCTAATTTAGAAATATTTGTAATTTGTAAGGAATTTTAATAATATTTGTGCTAATGCATAATGCTAAATGTGACTTTTTACTAATCTCCATATTGGTCACAGACTATAACTTGACATCAAGTAAGGCTGAGGCAGCAGTCACTTAAACTTATGCTTTTGGCCAATTTTGAGAAAGATTTCAGTATCTGGAAAAAATGTGAAGATCTGTTGATTTTGTGTGAATTTTGCAGATTTGTGAAAAACTGGAGGGACTTATTGATGTAATTTGGAGTCTCATAAAAAGCTATGGCGTTCCAGATTTGGCCCCCGGGCCTGGAGTTTGACACATGTTGCAGTTGATGTAGTGTTTTGTCATTGCAGTTTGTGAGTCACAGGTAACCAAAAGTTTAAACCAAAGTTTGACAGTTTAATAGTTTATTTACCAATCATTTTTTATCAGTTTGAGCGCCCACATGGTTCTGCTCACAAGCCTCCACAGTTTTGTAGTCCTGGTTTTGTTCCAGACACCCATTATTTAACCGACGCACACGGAAACTCACATTTGGAAGACAGAAATTAGTGAGAGAGTGAGGAGGAGGAGTACATGAAAGAAGTCCTGGAGGATGATGTAAAAGGAGTCACAAAAAGCAGCAAATTGGATCTTTTTTCTCTCTGCTCCTCTGAAGACAATCAGACTGGGTGGGGTTGAGAGTTTTCATCACTCTGGAGAACCACATTTAGCTGATGGAGTGTCTAGTTGTCTATTGGTGGCAGCAGTGAAACAAAAGGAAACCCTGTTGCACCTAAACTAAACTCTGATTTTGTCCTTCTGCACGTCTGTTTCAGTACATTCTATGCTTAAAACTGTGTTGAATTCTTAAACATATCAGCTAGACCTTCTCTTGAAAAGAGCTTCCAACTTCTGAACTGTCAAGTAATTTTTTTGTTTTTATGTGAAAAGGAGACATTAGCTGCGATTCAGTTGACCCTAAAACTGCACAAATTGAAATCATGAAAATACATTTGCTTCATAGAAATGACAATTTAGGGAAAAAAATCTTTTTCACAAAATCTTTGCGCTGGGCTTAGGTGGTTTTTCAGCTGTATAGAAATTAGTGTATTTTCACAACATACAAGTCATTTGATCAACAACTGGATGTTGCTACTGACGGAAATGAAGAAGAAGACGACAGGAAGTGGTAGGAGGATGATGGCAGAGCCCGTTCATCAGTGACTTATTGGGTGTACAAACTTATTCACGTGTGATTGTAATTGCATTTCTTATTTAATGAAAACACCGCAATTGCGAAATTCTCGATGAAATCACAAGTTTTTACTTAAAAACTTTATGCTTTTCTATAAAGAAAAGCATTAATAAAACATTTTCACTCCATGTTTTGTACTATTAAAAAACACCATTACACCACTGCAACCCTGAACTGTTGATATGACAGGACGGATCAGTGCTTTCGTTTTGTTTACGGCAAATTTTGACTCTGCTATCTGAATGTTGCAGCTGAAATCGAGACTCATTGAACCAAGTAACGTCCCATTTGTTATTGTCAACTTTTGATGAGCCGCTTTCAACTTTTGGCCTCAGATTGTTCTTGTTCTTGTTCTCACAGGAGTTTCATCTTGTGTTGTCTTCTGCTGCTATACCCACTCTGCTCTGAGGTTCAGTGCAGTCATAGATGGTGTTCTGCATACTTTGGTTGTAGCAAGTGGTTATTTTTATCCATCAAATCCACCACTCATGAGATATTTAATTATTTTTCTGACTCTAAAAGGTGACCTATTATGCTTCCGTGTACAGCTTACAATAAGTCTATGGTAACACAAACAATGTTCATTACATTTTTTGGACAAAATTCTTAATTGACAGTGAGATTTTAGTCTGCCAAATCTAAATAAGCTGCTGCTGGCCACATCCACCAACTCAACACGTGCACTGGCACGTGAAAATGGCTGCAAACAGATGCACATTTACACAACCGTACATCTTTGAAAAGCAGAAGTAGAGCCTCCTGCACAACCAACCAGAATTTAGTGAGTGGTTTCTTTATGGTCAATCAACAACAAAACACTTGCCTTTTCCAGCAGTCATTGTACTTCAAATGCAATTTTGCATAATAGGTCCCCTTTAATTTAAAACATTCCACATTAAAGATCACCTCAATCTGATTTATTTCCCATTCTGATGCTTCCATTTATGTTGCTGATCCTCACCATAACAGCAACATAAATAGAAATACCGATCACTCCTACTACATTACCACAGTCATGTGCTTCTTAAAATAAATGTAATTCCCACCAGTTTCCTCTTCAGTACCTTCACATCCTGACAGGACGATGCACGTCTCTGAGTAATTATGTGCAAGTGAAAGCTCTTAATGACGGGTTACCATGGCAGTGTTGTAGCATGC
Source organism: Xiphophorus hellerii (assembly GCF_003331165.1). NCBI lineage: Eukaryota > Metazoa > Chordata > Actinopteri > Cyprinodontiformes > Poeciliidae > Xiphophorus > Xiphophorus hellerii. The sequence goes on from NC_045684.1 coordinate 10,005,805, forward strand.
TCTCATTAGGGACTAAAGACCCGATGCAGTTTCTCAACACTCATGAAAAGGCTTCAGAAGCAGAGGTCATCCTATTTGTTTCTGGTTTCATTCTGCCTGTGTTGTATTCTCCGCTTGCCTGACCTTGCTTATTATTACATTTGTGTTTCCAGTCCCTCAGATGTGGGCTGCTAATACTGATTCAGGTGGTTGTTGCACACACAAACACACACACCCCCGCACCCACGCACACACACACACACACACACACCCACGCACAGATGCAGGTTAATGAAAAAAGCAAAGTTCACACAGAAGCACATTGTGTCGTTTTGATGGTTTTTATGCTCAAATAAAACTGAAGAGCTTCTTTATTGTAGAAAATAATACAACACAGCAACAACGGGAAGCAAAGAAAGATGCTTCTATAAGACTCTTCAGTGAAAAGAAAATGATCTGTTAGGTGAATGATGTGGGAAGGTTTTCTTGAGAGGCTTTAAATGGATATAAAGCAACTTTTCAGCCTGTAAACACCTGGAAAAAATGGAGACAAATGCAAAGCAATCTGTATTATATTAAACATGAGGCGGTGGAACTGCCTGCTTAGACTTGTTACATGACTGTTGCTCATTAAACTCCACATTTATATTCATTGCCTTCAGATGCTGGTGTGTCTTGTGGGCTGTTAACTTACTCACGCGGCGTCCAGGCGGACAGATGGCGTTGGAAATATGAGCTAAGATGGCTTCTTCGTCTCCGTCGACAGGTGACGGCACGTCAGTGTGAGGGCGTGCAGCTGTCGCCTGTCCTCGCCGCGCTCGTTTTTGCGAGTCTGCGATAACTGTGAGGATGCTCTTCGACGCGTAGGTGTGAATGAGGGTGGGATTTTTATCGCCGGCCTTTGTGTTCCCACACATTAGTGGAGCGGGGCTTGAGAGGAGACGTTCGGCGGCTACCGGGTTTGTGTTTGGGAGGAAAAAACAGGAAGTCAACCGCTCGATTTAATCCGTATGCAATGCAACACACCTGAGGAAGCATTAGCAAGCACTGTCACACTCCTGCACAAAGCCCAGCCACAGCATCATCAATGGTGCAGGATCTATGTTAGTGTCCTGTAACCTTCACCTTGTATGGATTATAGTTACTTTAGAATTGATTTTATGCCTCTGAAGTCTTTTAACCTCAAACCTGGAGAACCTGTAGGCTCATTTTCATTTTATAACGCATTGCACTTAAAAAAAGGACAGTGTGTACAGACCTGTCGCAATAAATCAATTCATCGCATGATAAATTAAAATGAGCTTCTGATAATTTCTCTTTCTACCAAAAGCTTTGGTTTTTAAAGGACAGTTTTGACCAGAGACTTTATCATTAATTTTATTTGTTGTTTCTCTTGTTTTGTTGATTCATGTTTGGATATTTAAAATGTCTTCCTGTGTTAAATGTTAAGTAGAATTTAAAGTTGACTGATCTTTGAGAATGTGTTCTTGCATTACCATTATGTTACTTCAAAATGGTCTAAAAGCAACAATACTATTGTTTACCACAATAACATCTGGGACAATTTATCATCCAGCAAAAATTGTTATCATGACAGATCTAAGTACATAGCAAAAGACTTGAATTACAAATTCAAGAACCTATTTTAAGGGCGTGTTGTGGTGGCATAGGGGTTAGCGCGACCCACGTTTGGAGGCCTTGAGTCCTCGACGCGGCCGTCCCGGGTTTGATTCCCGGACCTGGCGACATTTGCCGCGTGTCTTCCCCCCTTTCCTGTCAGCCTACTTTCATATATAGAGCCCACAAAAGACCCCCTAGAGGGGAGGGGAGGGGAAGAACCTATTTTAAGTTTGTTTTTTTTTTTTATTAAAATAGTGCATAAATTTGATTATTTTATGTAATTTATGGTGAAAGCACTAATTGTAATGCCAATATTTATTATTTCAGCTTTTTGGGAGCCTTAAAATATTCAAAAATCCATCAAATTTCACCTAGAATTGTCCTCTGTACAAAATTTTGGGATTTCAATGGAACCAAAAGTAGGCATGGCTAAACACAGTGCCTCCTAAACTGAGTGTTCAAACCACACATTGTAGAGAATTGAAACTTGGTATGTTGGTAGATCCCCATCAAAGCAAGGAAAAAAGTAGAGGGAGGCGGATATTTTCGCCATTTCTCAGGTTTACAGACCTTAAACTTTAGCACAAAATCCCCAAGAAGTGTTTATCGGCTTCATCTTTGGTCAGTGTGCAGTTGAGGGATGGGGGATTAAAAGTTATCAAAATGTTGAGTTTTTTAGCATGGGGCGTGACTAAGCGCCAGACTTGCAAATGCATTTCCCTTAATATGATTGGTTGATAATGTTGGCTTCTTGATTTCTGACTTTTGGTTCGATGAACATATCAGTCACCCAATTTGGCCAATGGGCTTGTAGTAAACTGGCACTTATTTTGTCCGAAAAACACTTATTTGATGGAATGAAGATCTATGGTGAGATATAGGTGGGGAGAAAAAGCAAAGAAAAAAAACATGATAAATTTCAAATGGCACACATGAAATTTAATTGTGCCAAAATGGCTAATTTGGAAGCTTTTATTAACTAATAAATCTTTTACTATTTTTGCATGAATTTTGGTGCAGTAAGTGGTCAGATCCTGCTGCATACTTTCAAACACATTTTAAGGTGAAAATGTCTCTTTTTTCAGTTTTATGTTGTGTGCTTTATTAATTTACTTTCACTGGTTAACATTGTTAACTTTTAAACCTCTGGGGTATTTTCTGGAGTCTTACCCACAGCAGTACAAATAAACCTTGGCAATTCCTGAGATATTTTACTTTTATTCTTGACCTGTCATTTTTGGACACATTTCTGAAGAGGTTCCCCAAACGAGTGAAGATCATTTCCGTAAACGGACAGAAAAAAACTAATTACCAAAAACAGTGTGACTTTAACGTCAGCGCAAGAGATAAGCGGTGCCCTATAAGTAAATACGTCATAACAAAGGGACTATCTGTGGTCAGAAAACGCTGAGTCAGTTGTATCTGTGTCAGTCTCAGGTCACATCTGCATTGCAGTGTGATGCTGTTATCTAAAACACAGATAATTTGACAAGAGTTCAGGAAAACAGGAAGACTTTGACAGATAAAAAGAACAAAAACTGGCATCTCCACTAAACCATCCATCTAATATAATAGTTTCCACAAATACCTGTCAAAACATGGAAAAGCAGCATGAACACGCAGACTGATGCCCAGATACACTCGGTTTCTCCACTTCTGTCTCGGTTTATCACACGGAGACGGAGCCAGCTGTGTGGTGGAAGCAGGTGTCACTCTCAGCTCATTACCCCTGGCAGAGTTGATCACCCTGTTTGGAGAGCAATAAGACACACCTCACTGGAGAAATGGAGGGATCAGGGAGCTGCAGGGGCTGGAGGAAGTGAAAAGATGTCGAGTAGGAGGAAAATTAGCTGGCAAAGTGGCTGAAGACAGAACAGAAAGAAACAAAAAGTAGAAACAGGATGTGAAGTGAAAATAGGATTAAAACAACCAACAAAAGATTAGTTTTTCCCTTTTTTCAACTGCCTTTTAAAGTCTTAAGTACAAATGTACTATTAATCAAACAACCAAGATTATTTCTATATCACATTCAGCAACAAGGCAGTTTAAAGTGCTTTACGTCATAAAATCAGAAGAATAAGAAGTCAGAAAAACATCATACAGTCACCAGTTGAGAAACCGGTAACAAACATTACATCAAATTCATCATTACACATGAAATATGTTGGTCAATGTTCGATTTATTATGACTCAAACAGTTGGGGATTTAGCCTTGATTTAAAGGAAATCAGGGTTTCAGCTGATTTACATTTTTAATTTGGACCTAATGTCCCTTTAATTTTTCTTTCTTCAGTGTTACAATTACCATTATTAGTAGATTATTATTGTTATTTTATTATCATTATTATCATATTTTATTGTACCATTTTGTTATAACACCAAGGATAAATATACATTGGCAACAAATTGGTAATTATTCTGACTCACTATGTCCAATTGTTATTAACAATTATCAGTATTACTATGTTATTAACAATTATCAGTATAACAATTGGGGCTGCACTTGGTACCACTGTTGCCTTGCAGGAAGAAGGTCCTGGGTTCGATTCCCAGGACTTTCTGCAGGGAGTTAGCATGTTCTCCCTGTGCATGGTGGGTTCTCTCCAGTTACTCCGGCTTCCTCCCACAGTCCAAAAACGTGACTGTTAGGTTAATTGGTCTCTCTAAATTCTCCCTAAGTGTGTGTGCATGGTTGCTTGTCCTGTCTGTCTCTGTGTCGCCCTGCGACAGACTGGCGACCTGGAACGTTAGCTGGAAATCAGCACCAGCACCTCCCGACCCTGCTAGGGTCAAGGGTGTTAGAAAATGGATGGATTGATTATTACTATTATTATAAATTATACTTATGGGTCAGTAAATTTGATGTGATGTTATCTGATTGATATTTTTATTAATACTTTTGTACACAGAACAAAGATGTTTGCATATATAGTGACAAGCCATAAACATCTTATTCAACAAAACACCTCCAAAAATAAATAATGGTAACAGAAAATAAATATTTACTAAAATAAATACAAGAATAAGTAAAATAAAATTAATTAATTAATTAAAAAAATTAAGCAGCGTGGGGCGTGGCTAAGCGTCTCCTGTTATGAGAGTCAGTTTGTAATCATTTTGTTTTTATATATTATTTACAGTATTTGTTGGTTCTTTAGTACAGTAAGTTAAATGAATACCGCAACATGCTTTCAGTTGCACATTTCTGCTGATGACTGGGTCGATAAGGGATCCATTTCATTAAATTCAGTTCTTGCTTCTTTTCAAATAGAAAGGTAGTGGTAAGCTTATTATTTTGTTCCTGTGTGTTTCTTGTTTTCTCTGTTTTTAAAAACTTATTTGAAGTGAATAAAATAAAACCTGCTGTGTTGTTGAACTCACAGAGAGTTTGTGTCTATTTTGCAGATATGACTACAAGGAGATGCTCCACAACTCCACCTTCTGCTTGGTGCCCCGCGGCAGACGTCTGGGCTCCTTTCGGTTCCTCGAGGCGCTGCAGGTAAAAAACAAAAGAACAAAGAAAAAGAGAAGCACAAACACACTGAACGTCACCTTCCATTACTAGAAAGAGTCATAATTACCCCTCTAACACAGATCAGTTATCTGTCTTATACTGTCAGGACATGGTGACATTTTAAACGTGTAAAAAACTTCTTTTTTTTTTTAAATAAGTTGCATACTGCAGCTTTTACCAGGACAGCTCAGTCTGCCACACTAACCTGAGGAGCCTCACACCTTTCACTGCAGCACGCTGCAGGATTTTGAGGCTTTCTGGATCAGTTATAACTTGTTACTGCTCTTATTTCTTAGTGGAGACAGATTTTTTTTCTTCCTCCAGCCTCACTTATCCCCCCATTCATCCATTTCTCCACTGCACTGTCCTTTACCTCTCCTTTCCAAACACTTCTGTCCACAGAGTGCGCCCTCAGAAGTGTGCTTATCTCACTATCAGCAGCCACACACACACGCCCACCCCCACACACACACGCTCACACACTGCACTTCACTCAAGAGTGAAATATGCCCTTTTCTCTCCTTCCTCCATTTGTCTGACTCAATGATCCAGCAGTTTTGCACAGTCGTGTTGGAGATGAAGGGTGCAGAGTGTGGAGGCTTTTGAGCTTCGCATGCGGACGCCGCTCCGCTTTGAGGTCAGCGTCGTCTTTTTGGTTCACGTGCGGCTGCCGCCGCCGCATCTGTGGAGCCCAGGGGCCGGTGCTGCTTCAGACGACACCTTTATGACCCGGGAGTGACAGGGCTGTCATTACATCAAACTACCAACACACACACACACACACACACACCACCTGTTCTCTGCAGCTCTCCGCCCATCCCTGCATCCCTCTGCCAAAGGTCACATTCAGCCTCAATATCTCCCCGCTTTTCATCTGTTTTTAAGTCTGTGTATCCACTTTCCTTTTGGCTTTTGATCTTTTTATTTTTTATATTCCCTTTTCTCCTCATCAATCCTGCAGCTCACCACCTCTGAGTAATAAACTCTCCCACTTCTGATGTTACCATTTCAAACTGAGGAAGAAGAAAATAGCCACACACAAAGGCTGAACATTTGATATTAGGTTCAAAGAATTTAAACGCTCTGAGCGCGCTCCGGCTCATTGATTTTTTTTGTTTGTTTGTTTGTTTTTATTTATTTATTACTTTGCGGCCTGTGAATGATTTAGAGATCTTTTATAAATCAAGTAAACACACACCAACCAAGTAATTAAGATATTCTTTTTAAACATCTCAGACGTTGTGCGTGTTACTGCTGTGGGATCAAATGTTGTATAATTTGGTGTTTTTTCTCAACTTCTTCTGTTTTCACTGCAGAATAATAAACCACAGCATATCAATAGATACATGTTTGCTCTCTGGGCCTATATATTGCTCCTGATCTGGATTGTACACACGTCTTATTTTTATTCATCAGGTATTGGGTCAGAGCTCTTGTTTTATATTGCGTTGCTGTGATCCCAGCATGTGTAACATTTTCTTCAGGCCTAAATAATGATAAAACATTTACAATATTTGTATTTTCAGAGTTTATTTTTGTCTCGTCTAAAAGCTTATGCATCTGCTTATTCATCTGTTCATTCATACATCTGTTTACTGTCTGTTTACGCATATGTCTGTTAATTTATCCATTTATCCATCCATTTATCATCCATCTGTCAGTTTATCTATCTGCCATCCATCTTTCTATCCGGCTCTCTTTCTCTCTATTTACCCATTCGTCTGTCCATCTCTTTTTCCATCTATCTAGTTTTCTATCATCCATCCATTTATTCATCCATATGTCCAAAGTTTCCCCCAGATAACTTCCTAAGCCTGGCGGTTGGGGCGCTTTTGCTTGTTGTTTTTTAGTTAAAAAATGTTTAACATTGACAGGAAATTTGAAAATAGAATTTGAGAATTATGTGTTATTGGAATATTATTATCTGAACACCAACCATAAAATCTTAAAAAATGCAAACATAAAAACAACAAATAAATCAGCAATGCTTAGCCTGATGGGGGCATAAGTAAAGCCTGGTGGCCCGCCAGGCATATAATACACTCTGTCTGTCCATTCATCCATTGGTGTGTTTGTCTTTATTGTCCATCCTTCATTCATTTTCATTTTGTTTTATTAAAATAATCTTATAAATGTTTTAACTATAGGAACCTTGAAGATGAGTTGTTTGGGAATGCCCAACATTACCGGCTTTAACGGTTCAGCACTTGAATGGATCCAACCTAAAAATTAAAGGGACTTATTATGCAAAATTCCCATTTTGTGCATTTTTGTACTTCCATTGGGGTTTCTGTTGCCTCTAAATGTAGTTAAAGTGCGTGAAAAACACCCAGCAGTTTGAAAAACCTCCCGAAGTTACATCACAAATCACCAGGCTGCCCCTGACCTACTAACCCCAGTTAAGCCCAGAGTGTTACCTCACAACCCCAGCAGAACTCAGCCCGTCACCAAGCAACCAAAACTGAGTTCCAGCACGTTTGGTCAGCTGGTGTTTACAGCTTCCTGCTAGAAAAGACAAGTGTTTTGTTGTTGACTTTGCATTTGTTTGCAGCCATTTTCTCATCTGAGTGTAAACGTTAAGTTGGGGGCAGCAGCTTATTTGGATTTAAACTGACAAGACGCCCTAAAAGGAGCTCAAAAACCAGAATTCAGCAAATTAAAATCTTATTATCTAAGAATAATTTTGTGCAAAAAAATTTATTGAACATGTTTGGTATCGCTTTGAACGTAGACTAAACTTAGGTCACCTTTACACTTCTTCCCCCATATTTCATATTTAGGAATCTCATAAAGATGGGCAAGCTTATTTTGCAGAAAAACCACATTAATGCATCACAGATTAAAAAACAACATGGCTTTCCTCTTTGTGTGTCTCAGGCTGCGTGTGTGCCAGTGATGCTGAGTAACGGATGGGAGCTTCCTTTTTCTGAAATCATCGACTGGAACACCGCCGCAGTCATCGGCGACGAGAGACTCCTCCTGCAGGTACCGGCTCATGTGCAGCTCTCGCACAAAATTGCCTCCTCTGTCTGTCACCTGAAAGCTCCCAACAAATCAGCAGTCGAACCCAAACCCGGGCTGTCAGTCCGATCCGGGTTTGGTTCACTTTAGGATGAGGTGGCTGTAAAGAAAAACTCCAGCAGCATTCAAAGTCCCTCAAAACGTCTCACCACGCCTCAGATTGTTATGAGAGGGCAAATAAACAGACCAAGCCAACGAATTTGGTTGGAATTGCCTGTGCTTCATAGGGAGAAAAGTAATTACATGCCCATTAAATCTTAATTTGAATGAAGTACGTGATAATATTGTTTGGCATGAGGAACTCTGTGTGTGCAGCACCGAATGTGTTTAAGCCATCCTGGATTATTCTTCTAATGTACTGTATGTTATGAATTAAGATATTGTCATGAATTGCGGTGTAGAGGTGGTGAGGCAGACGCTGTAGACCCAGGTAAAGTGAGAGATGATGGTTTTTAATGTACACGACACAGTCCAAGCAACGGGCAGCACGGCCGAGCAGAAGCCAGGGCTCGACGCCGGTAGCAACCGTTAAACCAACGGACAACACGAATGACAGAACGCACATTAGACAAGGACCCGACAAAGACGCAGACACACAGGTGGCATTAAATACACAGAGGGTAATCACAGAACGAGACACACCTGGGAACAATCAAGGGGGAGACAGGACAACACGGAGACTCAGAGACACAGAAAACTCTAAATAAACACAGAAAAACACAGATCCTGACAGATATAATGGCTAGAGTACATAGAACTATGTTTCTATTGTTATATTAAAGTACATATGATTAATGACTATGTGCTACTAATTAATGATAGAAACAGTAGAGGAAATGCTGGATATTCAGAGCTTTCAATTTTTTTATAAAAGGCTTATTTTGAAGATCAAGGGCTTATTTGAAGCCTTTAAAATTTCTTTTTGTTGTCTCGTTCTTAAATAAAATACATTCCCATGTTTTCTTTTTTAAATGACACGTAACTATTGATAATTATTGATTAGTTTTTTGTTTTAGATATCTAAAATACTGTCAAACTGGCACAGTTTTCACTCCATGCCATTATTTTTTTACTGTTAAGCAGTTATGAGGCACAGTGGAGAAACCTTAAACTGCTACTGTGCCAGTTACTGAAAAGGCCGTTGCTAGGTAACCAAAGAGTGAGTGAGTTAGTTGATTCCACCAACTTTCCTCTGCCTACATCCCCCAGAATACTGTGCGGTTCAGGATTATAGGTCAGTAAATATTCTACTTATTGCGATGCAAAAACACAAAATCTCATCAAGTAATTTTTGTCTAGATTCTAGTGCAAATATCTTAGTAAAGTTGAAATAAGACAAACTGACTTACAAGTAACTTTTTAGCAAGATATAGAAGCTTGTTTCATGTAAATAATTTCTTTAATATTGACGAAAATGTACGTGTTCCGTTGGCAGATTATTAGATCATTTTTCCCATGTTCTAAGTTAATTTAATCTGCCTATGGAAAAATAATTTTTTCATCAGTATTAAGGAATTATTTACTTAAAACAAGCCTCTATATTTTGCTAAAAAGTTACCTTTAAGTTAGTTTTGTATTATTTCAAGTTTAATAAAATATTTGCACAAGAAACAAACCAAAAATACTTGGTAAGATTTTGTGTTTTTGTAGTGTGAATATTCTGCAAGACATCCTATCTATTTATATTGATAACGTATCAATCACAATATATATTCTCAGTGATTTATTGTCAGTTTTATTCGTAAACCAAAATAAAAAAACTCTCCAAGGATCTTTTGAAGATCCTGCTTGGATATTTTCCAGCTAATCAACACTTTAGACCTGATGGGGTTAAATTTAAAGGTGAAGTCTGACATTTTGGTAAATACCATATTAGTTTTCTTGCTGAGACCTGGATGTGAAATGAGAGTTGGTGCTCAGCAGGCTGGATCCTGCCATCTCGCTCACAGCTAAAAAGCAAATTAAAGTATCTCCCAAAATACCAAAGCCTTCCTAGAGTTACAGAAATGAAGGCTTGACTCTTGACCTGAGCTGAATCCTGAGTGACAGGACTTGACCTGCTGCTTCAAGCATCAACATCTCAAGTGTTGCTCAAAGGTAAAAACAGCAGATTCATAAAAAAACATAACTTTTTGTCTCTTTCAAAGCCAAAATAGAGGTTTCAAAGCTTACATATTTCTTTGCCAGCTCTGAAGTTAATCTTTTTTCAACTTTTGTTGTATTTCTAGGCTTTTAAAGTCACAAAAAGAGGGGAAAAAATAGGAAAACCTTAAATACAGCCCTAAGCTTCCTGACACAAATGCCTTGTTTTCACTAAGCAGTACAGCGCAGGTCCATTTTACAAGTTACAAGATATATAGGGGATCACATTTGTCATTACATTAGTATGATACAACATTATCTGTGCATGATTTATTTTGTTTTATGTGATTATAAACAACTGATTTTAAGTTAAACTGTGATACATCACATTCTTGTCAGTCTTTCTCCATTTGAAATTTACTTGTTTTTGCTGTTACATCGATCTAAAATAAAACTGGTCTTGGTTCTTGGTTCGATTGAAGTGAACTCTGGTGCGGTTCGAATTCATATGTAAAAAGCCAAGCCTACTGGAGGAAGCAGGAAGCAGATTAAATGCATAGCATTCTGGGTAAATACAACCAAAACAAACACGCTAGTCTAGCGCTAACAAGAGAAATGACTCATGGTTTTTTACCAAAGACAAAAAAGAAATCTGATGTTACTCTATTTTTGTTTACACTTTGTAAAGAAGGAAGTTTTCTCAGGGTTTTTCATGTTGTTTCCTTCAATAGTTTTTCGTGCAGCGCCGCCACAGGTGAGGAGGGGAACAGGTTTTTCAATTAATTTGTTTTTTTTGACACAGTGGGGTGAGAAATCAAACTGCAGCAGCTGAAAATGTAACAAACCCAATCAAATCAAGTCTACCGGACTATCAGGCGTGAAAAAATCTCTATTGTATAGTAAAGTATATTTCCCAATTAAACAATGCACTGTAGTTTGCTTTTCATCTGTTGAATTTCCTGCCTGTGTTTGTGGCATCGCTGAACTTTGCTTGTTTTCACAGATCCCGACCACGGTGCGCTCCATCCACCAGGACAAGATCCTGTCGCTCAGACAGCAGACTCAGTTCCTCTGGGAGGCGTATTTCTCCTCTGTGGAGAAGATAGTGCTGACCACGCTGGAGGTGAGGAGTCCAGGCACGCATCCAAACATATGCTGTGCACACAAAGCCACCTGCTCCTTTGGCCTTCTGTGTCCTCCTGTTCTCTGCTTCTTCCTTTTTCATCAGTCGTTCTCTCAGAGGGCTTTAGAGTCACTGCAGACTGTAATATAAAGCTGGAGTACAAACAGAAGGCCAGGCTGAGGTTTAAACACAGGGAGAATGGAAATACTATACACTTTGATAAAAACATCTTAGTAAAATGATTTAATCTTCATTTAATTTTTACTCTTTTTGTATATTCATTCAAAATATACATTAAAAAAAGATATTTTCAAGAAAATCTCAGAGCTTTCTTGTTAACTTGGCGAATTTAATCCAGTGACCTTAAAATCTTGTAGTGCTCAGAATACTGTTTTATAACACTATCAAGGTGGTAAAATTGAAGGATGGCAGTTCTCTACAATGATGTGTTAGGGTTGCTTTAGATAGGAGGAAAAGGAGTAACTGTATGCCAAAAAACTCTGACATTTTGAGAATAATCTCAGAAATTTTCTAGAAAAAACAAGAAAACTTGCGAGCTTCAAAAGTCAAAAATTAACAAGAAAATAACTGACATTTTGAGATAAATTTCAGAAAATCAAATTGTTTTTATTTTTGAAACTCAGGAATTTCCCTGTTTTTTTTCTAGAAAATTTGCTAAAAAAAAAAACAACCTCAAATTTTGATTCATTTTATTTTTTTATTTTTATTTTTTTTACCAATTCTCTGCTTTTCAAGCTTAAAATTTTTCCTTATGTTTTCTAGAAGATTTCTGGAAGTAATCTCAACATTTCAGAGGTTTGCTAGCAAATTCTTGACTTTTCAAACTTTTTTGGGCAGAGTTTTTCTCAGAATTGAATTGGCAGAATTTATTTCTGTCTACCGTGGCCCTGATACTCCATCCTGATTTTTAGATTATCAGTTTTTTATAATCATCAGAGGATCCTAGCAGCGATTCATAGTTTTCAGGAAGGTTTCTTTCTCTGCGGTTAATAGAAATGCCTCTGCAGTAATGTCATAAAGTACAGGATAATTCTCAGTTTTAAAAAGAATCTCTCAATGATCAATTTTTATGTCATAACATTTTGCAGAACAAAATGTTCCAAGTTTGCTGAGCTCATCTTAACATTGTTGAAAAACCTAAATGAAATTTTCCCATCCCAGAATGTTGGATGATCGTTTCAAGTGATGCTTCAGGTTTTATTGTCTGACGGTGAGTCATAGCTCGGTAGTTTCAGTTGTTTTATATCGGTACGCATTTAGGCCTAAACTAGGCCTGTTACAATAAGCAATAAATCAATTAATTATATAGTAAATCAAAACGAGCTCAATGATTTCCACTTGCATCATTCATCGTTTTCTCTTTCCTGTCTCTCTTTATACCAAAAGCTGAATGACAAAAGTCGTCGATTTGGTGCTTCGGCCTTTTGATTAAGGACAGTTTTGTTTACAGAGGCTTCATAATTCATTTTATTTGCTGTTTCTATTTATTTATTTTGGATATTTCAAATGTCTTAAAGTTCCAGTTTTAAATGTTCATCAGAATTTAAAGTTTATTAATGTTTGAGAATGTGTTCTTGCTTTATTGTGCCATTAGCACTTGAAAACAATATTATCGATTATCGCAATAACTTCTGGGACAATTTATCGTCCAGCAAAATTTTTAGGACAGTAAATTGATGTTGTTGTAAATACACTAACCATAGTTTTATGTTTCATGTTTGGATTGCAATATTTTTAGCATTTTAAGCAAGCATTAGTACATTTTACTTTTACGTTATCTTTTCATCCGTCTAATTTAACTTAAAAGCTTCAAATGAATCTATTTGGCTGACAATATACTACAGAAATATGCTTCTTTTGTTATTATGTGGGCATATTCATCAAATAATATTTAAATTCTCCCATTTTTAAACAGGTGACTCATTCTGTCTAACTTATAATCATAGAGAAAAATCTTGATTCACCTCTTCTTTTCTGTAAAGCAATCAGATTTTTGTGGTTCACTATCCTGTGTTGAATTTAACTCCCAATAATTTGGGGAGAAATCCAGCTATGTACAGATCCAAACTTCCCATTTCCACCCACTCCCAGAGCACACAACCCAATCTGTGACCTCAAAGTCAAACTTTTGATCTGCCTCTACATCTTGGGTATGTTTGCTATCAAGCCTCGCCTCCCTGCGACCAATCTCACACACACCGAGTCAGAGGAACATCTCCATATGTCAAGGCGGCCAGACACACATGGCAGCACCCGGGCGTGACCCTGCCGACACTCCGTCACTCCGCTGCGAAGTGCAAGGTGACACTGCGACAGCTTCTGACTCACTGTGTGTGTTTGGCAGGGAGTGTTTGCTTTAACTACGCTGCCGGCTGAAAGCTTAATTCTAACTAATTGTTCTGCAGAAAAAGCTGCAGAGAGAGAGAGAGGTGTGGAAGAAGAAAGGAAAATAGAATCACAGGTGACATTATGCAAGATTAGAAATACATAAAAAATACACAAGTAAAGAAATAAATTCCTTTTTTTGAATAAGAAAATGATCATAGCAGAATATCTGGATTTTATGTGAAATACATAGTTGTCTGGTTTTAACTTTGAACATTCAATTCTGACACATGAATGTACTGATCCAAATCACTTTTGTTTCATATAAGGGAGGCCTATCATGCAAATTTTATATTATTGTACTATTTTTCTAATGCTTCTAAAGACAGCTAAAGTGCTTAAAAAAACATCCAACTATTTTTGGTACAAAGTTTATGTTTTTTGGTGTGTGGAAAATGAGCAGCTAAAAAAACCTACAGATTGTAACGTCACAAATCAGCTGGCACTGCCTGTTGCCTAGCAACATGAGTTGCAGCATGTTTGGTCAGCTCGTTTTACTGCTTTATGCGCTGTACAATGGCTACTGGAAAAGACTGATGTTTCATTATTGACTTACCATCCAGAAACCACTTCCTGCATTCTTGTTGGATGTGCAGGAGGCTCTACTAATGCTTTTCAAAGATGTACAGTAGTATAATTGTGTATCTGTTTGCAGCCATTTTCACGTGAGTGTAAATGTTGAGTTGGTGGGTGTGGCCAGCAGCAGCTTATTTGGATTTAAAGTGACAGGATGCCCTAAAATGTATGATTTTGTGTTAAAAATGTAATAAAGATGTTTTGTTTGGACCAATCCTAACCTGTTCAGGGAAACATAATAGGTCACCTTTAAAGCAACTTCAGCTTTCATGGATTTCTTGCAGTTTATTCGGTGCTTTTGAGTCCTGATTTAATTGCACAATAGGACAGACATTACAGTTTTTTATAGTTTGACTGAAGGGCTACACAGCGAGCCAATCAGGCAGTGTTTCCCGTCAGCAAGTGGCAACATTTCAACCAATCACATGGTCAGTATCGCTGGATCTGGGCTGCTGGTGCACCCATTAAACTCACCAATTAAAGTCGAGTCTGCAGAAGCAGGATTTATCTATCATGCTCTAATTGGTTGATTGTGGCTGGTCTGAGGTGAGATTGAGTCGTCCATCATGTCCGACTGAGGGCCGCCGTCGGGGGAGGAGCCGCAGCCAAGCGAGCCGAATTGCCCGTCATAAGATGTAAAAGGCTGCGGGGTTTGAAGGTGGCAGGACAGTTTTTTATAGAGAAGTCGACGGGTTTCTGGGGTAATCTGTTTTTCCGAGGCGAACCGTTATCGACTGCCCTCGGGGACGGAGCTCGGGAAAAGTAAAAGAAACTTCCATTGCGCTGCTGTTCTCTGTTTCCTCACATCACTTCCCCTCTGTGATGAATTTTTGCTTTGCTTTGTCCGTGTTATTGCAGCAGCCCTCCCTTCAGCTGTTCTATTAGCTTTTAACAGTGAGAACAGCAATCACAACGCTCACTCTCTGCCTCTTTTCTGAGCTATATATCCGCCTTTTTGAGTTTCCACGCCAACAGCGAGGCAGCTCCTGATTCAATAGCAGCTATAAAACATGGCTGCAAACCTGTGTCTGTTTTACTGGATCAATTTAGCTTGGCTCAAGGGCGCCGCAGCAATATCTCTGTACGTTCGCCCGCCTGTTCAGCAGAAGCCGGGGAAAACGGTGGCCATTTTCACGTCTGACCGTTTGACTGACTGCTCTATTTGGGCCCAGAAAGGATTGAGGCAGGCCTGACAGACTGACGCTTAGATACAGCTGATGACTCCGTCTGCATTGTCCTGCTATCGCGTTCCCCCCCATGGCTTCCTTTTTGTGAGACGGACCGGCGCAGATGCCGCTGATCTAACCTCAGGTTGGCTTGTCTGGGAAATATTACACAAGAACGCACATTTATTTCAGCTTTGCTTTGGGCTGCAGATCTTCAATAGCTGCTTTTAAGGCAGCATGAAGCAAGCAGTTCAGGAGCTTAGCTATGCTTTCATCATACTTTTATGCTGCTTTTGAAATGTTTATTCAAGGTGGTGGAAGGTGTGGCAGAGGGTTTTTTGCATTTTAAGCAATTCTTTGCAACAAAGGTGTGGATTAGCATTTACATATGCCAAAATCTGAAGTCATACATGTGATAATTTCATTTATTGCACAAAGAACGGGCAGACGGTGGCTTTCAGAGTATTTACTAGGTATGCGCTGATTGTCTTTTTTCACTTCTGATACCAATATATGAGGTTTAGCATATCTGATACAGAAAAACTGAGCTGAATTGACTTAAAATGTGTCTGTTTTAAACATCTTGAGGACATAACGAATAAACATTTCCATCACAATAAACATTTAGACAACAAATCTTTAAATGCAACGCCACAAAGCTAACCATCTCTGTAGATAAACGGCAGAATTTCACCTTTAAGTCATCAGCTGACTTTGAAAACACTTGAGTAACATTCTGGTGTGAAAGCAGGAAGCTGTAGCTGCTTCACCTCCTTGTTGTGTGAAAACTCATCTCTGTGTGAAACGCTTTATTGGAGTGATTACAAGGCTCATTGATAGTCCTTTATGATTTTATAATCTGAGAGGCTAACAATCAATCTTTTCATCCACTCGTGTAATTTTAATTTTTATGTGCTCTCTGGGATGCTGCAAAATGTGTGAAGGGGCAGTTTTGTGTTGTTTTTCTGAGTGGATCAGAAAACCTTCCAAATTAAAAGTACATTTCCAAGATTCAAAGAAGCCAAGCTATGAAAATGAAGATAAAATGGTATTATTTTCTCAGAAAATGGCAGGAGTTTTCCTTTTGAAATCATGCTGATGTTAAAGCTTTTATGTTCCGTGGTTGTGATTATACCAAAGAAAAGCTTTAGACCATCAAAGGACTGCATTGAAAGTAAATATCAAGCAGAGTATTTTTTTTTCCTAGTTGTTTCTTTTTCTGTTTGCAGATAATCCAGGACCGAGTGCTGGAGCACGGCTCCAGGAGCAGCCTGATGTGGAACAGCCACCCTGGAGGCCTGTTTGCCTTGCCGCAGTACTCCGGATACCTGGGAGACTTCCCCTTTTACTACGCCACACTGGGTCAGTAACACACAAAACCCAGAGTAGCATTAATACAGCGGAGGAATTATACAAAATTCAGATTTTATGCTTCCATTTGGGTCTCTGCTGCTTCTAAAAACAGACCAAACACTTAAAAAACACCCAAACTTGGGAATAAGTTAATGTCTAGTTGGTGTCTGGAAAACGAGCTGTTTCAAAAACCTCCCATTGTTAAGTCACCTTTGATGGGCAATGTGCCGTTACCTAGCAACCCAAGCAGAACTCCAGCACATTTGGTCAGCTGGTTTTACTGATGTATTCACTATACAATGGCTGCTGGGAAAGACAAGTGTTTTGTTCTTGACTTACCATCCAGAAACCACTTGCAGCATTGTTATTGGTGTTATTTTGTACACTGCGAAAAATACAAAAAAACAAACAACGCCTATAATTTATGGTAAAATACTGACAGTTGTGGGTATTTTATCGTAAATTAGAGACTTTTTTTACAATGTAGTTTAATACACAATTTCTGATTTGGTAAAGGGGCAGAAATGTTTCTCATGGTGGGTTTTTTCTTTTTTTAATGTCAGAAAGTGGCTTTTTCCAAATTAAAATGTTGGAAAACAGAAATTTCCCACTCAGGTCCCATATTTTCTCTAACTGAAATCATAACCAAGATTTTCTGTGAATTTCTTTCCCTTTCTCTTTATTAGTTTTCATCCAAGAAGACGGTTTCCGTATCATTTCTGTTCAAATCCAGCTGTGGCTTCTGAACTTTATCTGATTGGCAACAAGAGATGGCCTAAAGTTGCTGCTGCGGCTCCGTCAGGCTTCTAGTGGGATGGACGAATGGGTCCGTGACGGATATCTGTATTAGTTCTGCTGACACACCAACCCGTCCATCACTGGGTTTAAAGTCAGCAATGCTGCGGCGAGGCCAGATTCCTGCCGCAACGGTTCAACAGAGCCGATATTTCCCCCCTCTGCCACATTTCTGCAACCCTCTCCATCCCTGACTTCCTAACTCCATCATCATCCACTGCTGCAACAAACACACACACACAGCAGAATGAACTCAGCCAGGTTTTACTCCAGATATGGAAATGGATGGATGCGGTGACAGACACAGATTACAATGGCTGCAGCTGAATTTGTTTGTCAAGGAGGAAGCAATTAAACATGGATGGGCTTTTAGGAGACAAAGTGGCTTGTCACTGATGGGTAAATGTGTGAAACCAAAGCTAGATCATTTGTTGCTAACTGGCTTTTCTTCTTCCTCTCAAAGAGCCAGTGAAAGGCTGCCGTCTCTGTTGTCATTCATAACACCACTCTAACTGTAGCTGCGTTTCCATTACAAACAAATCTTTGTCGATATTCTGCTAATGTCTGAAAAAACACAATATTGCAATTGCAGTGTTTCCATTAAATAAGAAATGAAATTAAAATCACGTGAAAAAACTTGTTCACATGATAAGTCATTAAAAATCCTGGCAGCAGCAGATGTAAACATGAGATACATTCATCTATCAGCCATCAGAGGAGACGGCGGCGTCTTATTCAGGCGTTGGAGTGACAAACCTCTTATCCTTGCCTCGCTTTGGGGAAAATGTAGTCTGCAATTTTACAGAAGAAATTTGGACTCAACATGTTCAAATGACACAACTTTTTATGAATTAAGCAAACAGACGCTCCTTCATTGTGAGGCTTCACCAGCTTGAACAAGTCAAAGATCGCTGCCCTAATCTGTCCTCCATGTTATGATGCTGCATTAAAACTTGATGCCAAAAGTACAAAAGCCTGTCTGTGCCTCAAAGCATCCTGGAGTGTATATGCAAACTTTCAGGAAGTGAGAAGCGTAATGTGCTCATAGAGGCTGATAAAAGCCCAGCATCATGTGCCACAGGCAGAAAACGGCACGTGAATCCAAAGTTTAGCAACCCAGACAATAAACTCTGCAGGTTCTGTTTGGGGTTTCATAAACACCTGGCAGCTCTAGACTCATATTTGCAGATTTCAGAAAGTCTGCAGAGGAATCACAAAGACACCGTAGTTTACAAAGTTTGAAAACCACATATGCTAATCTTCTCAGAAATTGCTCAGTGGCAGAGAGACGAGTCGTCTGACGCTATCTCCTCCCCGCCATGCTTTGCTGGTTTGGGTTGGATTAGATTTAAATTAGGAGACGCTGGACGCCCTTTATGATCCGTCTGCCTCCGCGTCTTTTCCTTCCGTATTTTCAGCTTCGATTACTCTGCTCCAGCAGGAAGTCGGGTTGAATCTAAAGTCACATCAGCGGTCGGTTGTCTCTTTATCGAGCTGCAAGATGAAATATTTAATGATCAGGAGATTCAGAGTTTTTCCAAACACATTAACATTGTTGAATATTTTAAAGTTGTTTTGAAAAATGTTCATCCCTGCCAGTTAAACTGTTTGTATTTGTTCCCGCTGACAGCCTCGTCTCCACTGAAAATAGACTGTAAGATTTTGAGAACAAGCCTCTAGTTCTTGTTGGCAATTGGCTCTACACTGCAAAAAATAACTAACTTTTCAGTTTCAGTTTTAAGTTGATAATTTCTTAATAGTGATTAAGTAAAGTGCTAGTTCCACTGGCAGATGATTTCACTTATAACATGGGAAAAATTCAAATAATCTGCCAGTGGAACTAGAACTTTTTCATCAAAATTAAGGAATTATCGAGTTAAAACAAGCTCCTATATATTGCTGAAAAGTTACTTGTAAATTGCTGTACTGAAGCAAATTTCATTGTACAATGACGATAAAGACTGATTCTCATTCTGGTAAGCTGGAACAAACTTTCAGAAAACTGCAAAACAGCTGAAATATCAAGTGCCTTTCAATCTAGACTAAAAACCCAACAGTTTAGAGTCGCTTTTGAATCATAATCAATGAAACATTAATCAACAATCTGAAGTGTAACGATGGCACTTGACAAAAGGTAATGGTTCAGATGTTGACTGTTTGTTCTACACCTTTGTATTTTTCTCTTTTTTTGATGTAAAACACTTTTAGATGCCTTGTTGCTGAAAGGTACCATACAAATAAAATGTGATCTGATTTTTGATTTTCACTTTGCATTGTTGTTGGTTGTGCAGGAGGCTCCACTTCTGCTTCTCAAAGATGTACAGTAGTATGACTGTGCATCTGTTTGCAGCTGTTTTCACGTGCGAGTGTAAACGTTGAGTTGGGGTCGTGGCCAGCAGCTGCTCATTTGACCCTAAAATGTAGGATTTTGTGTAAAAAATGTATTGAACATGTTTTGTATAATCCGTAGATCTAAACCTGTTCAAGGAAACATAACAGGTCACCTTTAAGGTGTCAGTCAAAAGCATTAAAGACTGTGTGTTTCTGTTTGTGTTTCAGGTATTAAACCGTACCCCAAGTTCACTGCAGTCATCCACGCCGTCTCCCCGCTGGTGTCCCAGTCCCAACCCATTCTCAAGCTACTGGTAGCTGTGGCCAAATCCCAGTACTGTGCTCAGGTAAATATTTGCCTGAGCGCCACGTTATGCGGCAAACGGCGGCCCGCTCCACAATTGCATTTTCCAAGCGGAGCAGAACAGCAGAGCTCATCCCGGGTCTGTGTGTGCTGTGAATTAACTCTGGAGGATTGAATTAGAGCAGCAGTTTGTAGCCAGGGTACATCTGTCTCCATGGCAGCCGAGCCCCCTTCAGCACAGCTGGAGATGGCGTGTATTGATTCCCCAGCTTGCTCCTTACCAAAGCGGGAAATGAAATGGAATTTGCTCCTGGATGGCTGGGTTTTGTTCTCTTTTTTTGTGGGAGTGAGAGTGGCTGTGTTTTGGTTTGTTTGTGCAGGAAACGGAGTGGATGAGGAAGTAAATCCAATTCAGTATTTATAGTTTGTAACAGTAGTGAAATATTCAGGGTTTCTAGGGTTTTCAGGTCAAAACTTTTCAGGTCAAAAGGGTTTTCTTTCCCTTTTAGGCAGAAACACAAAACTTCACTGTAAATGTTTTGGAGATGCTCATAAAATGTTCTGACCTGCAATATTAAACTGGAGGATACAAAAAATGGATGGATGAATGAATGAATGGATGTACTAAGAGACAAATAGGCTGGTGGAAAAACTGATAGCTGAACAGACAAATTGAGAAATGGACAGATAAATAATGAATGAGTAAATAATGGATGGATGGATGAACAAATTAAAGAATGGACAGATAATTGATGGATGGATAAATTAGAAGGATGAATGGATGAGTGAACAGATCCCTCATACAGGCTCCCTCTGGTCTAATGAAGGTAGGTTCAGGATTATATCTGGTGGAAGAAATAAAGGGCAAATAATCTCTGTCTCTTAGGGTTCATTCACACCAGCCATGTTTGTTCCACTTTAATCAAATTCTGGTTCCAGTTTGCTTGGGGAGGAGTGAATACACAATCCAACTCTGATGTGGACCAAAAATGACCAAGATTCGCCTAAAAACCTCGGTCTCAGTTCGGCCGAAGTGAACTCTGGTTCGGTCTGAATGCATATATGAATGCGAACAGAAACCGCTCCAAAAGAAGGACGTGAACTATAGCGCAGAGCATTCTGGGTAAATACAACCAAAACAATCGCACAGGTCTAGCGCTATCAGGAGAAATGGCTCATGGTCTTTTACCAAAGACAAAAAAGAAATCCTACTAGTGCTAAAATCTGACGCTGCTCCATTTTGGTTTACATTCCATGAAGTAGGAAGCTGCGCTCATGTCGTCTTCAGAGGTTTTTCTGTCGTTTCCATCAGTAGTTCTTGGTGCAGCACCACCACAGGCGACCGGGGGGAACAGGATTTTTTGAAGGGTTTGATTCGTTGGACATATTGCAGTGAAAGCGAACCGATCAACAATCTCATAAAAAAAACAAAATCGGGGCCGATTTATCAGTGTATCCCTATTTTATTTTGTTGCAAATACAACCTTTGCTACAAATGATCAAGCACAAAAGAGCAGTTATTGCATTTCAAACAATAAAATCTGTATTTTCTTATTTAGTAAAGAAAATGCAGATTTGATTTTATTTAATGTCTAGTATTGTATGAAAAGACTTAAATTAAAAACTCTGCAGAATTTGCAAAAAAAAAAAATTCGATTAATTGTCAGAATAATTGATTAATCGATAATTAATCGCAGCCATATATCAGTCTGCACCCAGCTTTCTGCTTTGATGGAGCTGCTTTCCCGTTTGCCTTCTCCAGGCTGTGCGTGCAGAGCGGAGAGCCGGGTGCACAGCTAAGGGGGGCATTTCTTCCCCTTATCGCACAAAAAAACAAGAGGAGAGCTACTAGTGAGGACGAATGAATGAACAGTGAACACTGAAGGGTAAAACTGGACGACAGAAACGTTGTGAGGAGCGCTCTGACTCGGCAGACCTCCTGCTGCGTGTTTTGCAGTTTCCTCCTGCCGTCGTTTATCCGGCGCACTCAGACAATACTTCCCTGTCGACACCCAGAGAGGGCGGCGAGCCGACAGAGACTCCATCTGTCTTCCTAATCAAACCGCTATAGAAGTGTGTGAGCGCATTAACACCCGTCTGTGTGCAGCATACCTGTTGTTATCTCTCTGTGACAGCAGTATTTACCCCCCCATTAGCTTCTTGAAGGATTTCTCTTTTTTTTTGTTATCTCCATTCACTGAGAATTGGGAGATGATTTAGTGATTTATCAAACAGCTGTACATCATCTTCTTCCTCTGCCAGTGACATATTTTGTACGCTAACTCACAGCTGCTGCAGCCTTATGAGAATGCTTCAGCACACATCCAAATATCTCCCAGCACATTGCTCTGCAGGTCCAGTCAGGGATCAGAGTCCCCCCGGGGCGAGCCACGGTGTGTGTGACGTCGCTGCTGCCTGAGTAACACGAAGCTTTATTGATCGCTGCAGGGAAATTCCTGTGGTTCACCTCCGTTGGGACTGGGGACGCCTCTGAGCGGAACCAGGATGGGAGAATCTACAGACTGGCTGGAGGACATTTCAGCAGGGCAGACGTTCGCTGGCGGACGGAGACTGACTGGGAGACTGCTGCCGTGTCCCAGAGAGTTTTACTCACCTCAAACCAGGAGATAAACGGGTTAAGCATGAGTGGATTTTCACTCCGAACGCCATCTAAATGTGGTTCCCATATCCGTCTGCCGAAGTCAGAGCACTGCAAGAAAATCTCCCAACACACTATAATTAGGGCTATTTTACTCAGGCAGCTATTATTTGGACGATTAATCAATTGTTCTGACAATTAATCGATTAGTCCAATTTTTAAAAACTGCCACTTTCTGCATATGTTTCATCTAATCGCAAATACAAATAAGCAAATAACTCAATCCTTTTTTAAAATAACCAAAATAAACATTTTATTCCCTAAAATTCAACAACACCGCTTGGCAGCAAACAACGCATCAGCAGCTAAAACAATACCTCTAACACCAACGTGTAAAAAAGTCCTTTCTCCTTTCTGCTCTGTTAATTATGTTGTTTTTTATTAATTGGATTGCATAAAGAGTTGTTTTTTTTTACTGAATTTAAACTGGGTGTAACTAAAACTACGTCATTTTGGCAGTTCTGGGTAGAACATTTTTACAGACAGAAGTTTTTTATTCATCTTAAATGCAAAATGCATATAGTTTTTGTACATTTTGGTGTTTTGTTCTTTCTGAAAATGGCATTTGTTTGAGTCTGTACGCTCCAATTAACGATAAATCGATTATTAAATTAGTCAGCAATTATTTAAATAAGTGATTAATCATGATTAATACGATTAATCGTTACAGCCATAGCTATTACTATAAGCATTATTGTTTCAGAGAAGGTTTTCTTCACCCACCCACTCATCCACTCACGTTGTCTTTGTCTGATCTGACATCTGCAACAAAAAAAGTAAAAACATGATTAATCTCTAAGGCTGGAATGTTGTCACAGCGTTTTACATCTTAAGCAACTGAAACAGAATAATGGAACAAATTAAGATGAATTTAATTCTATATCAAACTAAATTTACAACTTAAAAAACATAATACTGCTGAAAAAACTAAGGCAATAAAAAAACTACATGAAATAAACAATTATGGGAAAAACACAAAGAAGAACCACAAAGTACCAGTTTGCCAGGGGAAACTAAACTATATGGCCTCAATAATGCGGAGCACACGCCACAGTTAAGACCAAACGTCCTTCTGACGACTAAAGAGCAAAATAATTTATAAAACGATTAACAGAAAAACCCTGAGAAGGAACAAAACCAGGAACACAGAAGCCCAGACATTATTTAGCTTTCATTTAGTCAAAACTCAGAGCAGACAAACATTTAAAGAAATAAGAAAAGAGTTGTTTTGTTTTTTTTCTGTTTAAGCCACCTGGGTCGGCCTGACCCAACGGACAAACTCAATCATATTTGTTAAATCAAGAACAGCCCGACCCTGCTGTCTGACTTTAACTAACAGCACTTTGTCATGGTCTGCCTCTCCATATCGTTTCTCACCAGCGTTCTGTGTGTGTGTGTTTCTGATTAAATATTAATGAATCCTGCTGTGGTAATTCAGTGAATCGGTTGACCTGCAGGTTGCTGCGTCGCTGTCTGAGTCATCTAAAACATGACATGACCGCAGCTGGGGGCGTGACCTCTGCCCCCGACTGGGAAACGTCCTCGGACGCCGTGATTGGATCGTTTCCCCTCTGAAATGTTAACCCTGCTGCTGCGGCGGCGGTGGCGGCTGCGGCTGCTGCTGCTGCTGCGTCGCGGTGATAATTGGAAAATATTTTATCGCTTCGTTTGCCCTTTGCGGCTCTTTAACATTGAATCAACTCGTAACAAGGTGACATTTTCTGGCCGTGAGCCACATAAATGTCACGTGTTTCGTGGTTTAAATCCGTAGGTTTGCTCCTCTGAGGGTAAAACAGGAATAAATTATTAAACATGCACATAAAGTAAATCACTGTTTCTGACTATAGTTTAGTTTTATTTCATTGTGACTTTTAGTTTGTCTAATTCAGCTAGTGTTAATTAGTTTTTAAGAGTGCATTTGCTAGTTTTTATTCGCTAAATATTTTCACTTTTGCTATTAATTCTTTTTATATATTGTTTTGATTTAGCTACTTTTTATTAATTATTAATAGTTTTATATTGTATCATTTTTGCTAGTTTATTAGTTATTGTTAAGTATTGTTTTTGCTAGTTTTTAGTAGTTATAGTCGTAGTTTTAGTCTTTTCATACTTTGGTTAATTTTTCGGTGCACAATTCAGAAAGGTCAAAGTATTGTGATTATGCTTACATCGATTGATTTATAAATACTCAACAGAAGGTGCAATTTTAAAAAAAAATTAAATCATTGAGTCTGGAGTTTTCTCCCGTCGTGTGGATTTGGGAGAAACGGAGCGCCGTAATTTATTGATAGCTGAGGTAAACTGTGGGGAGAAGGAAAATCTATTTCACATTTCGAAAGGCAGATAAATAGATTCATTGACATAAAAACAAAGGATAATATACCTGTAATTTAAGTGTGTTTTAGTTATTTTGATAAAAGTGTGATATAGTTAAAGTTAGTTACAGTTTTCCCCTTTAATTTTAGTTAACTATAGTAACTTTACAGTAGAAAAAACTAATTTTTTCGGTCATTTTCAGATTATCGTCCTGTGGAACTGCGACAAGCCGCTCCCGGCCAAACACCGCTGGCCCGCCACCTCCGTGCCCGTCATCGTGATCGAGGGAGAGAACAAGGTGAACACACACTCTCTCTCACACACACACACACACACCCTCAGATGCCTCACAGGTGTGATTGCTATCATTTCTAATTACATATTCCCAAACGGTAAACCTACTGTATCTTTATTCACTCTGGGAGTTAATGAGTTTCGATTTGTGCCGCGCTGATCCCATTAAAGGACAGTTTTAGTTTTAATTCAATCTCAGTAATGAGAGTTTTACACTCTGGATGACTGGAGGCAAATCCCTTTGCCTGCTTTGGACCCAAGCTTCAGAACCACGAAGCATTTATTTGGTTTTGATTTATTTGCTTTTGTTTCACATTTTTTACCTTAATTGTGATCTAAATTATAATTAAGAATCAACTTTAGTTTGTTTTAGCTTCAACAAAACTGGTATTTGATTTTAAAATCAATAAAATAAAAGGATCGGCTGAAAACTCATCTGTAGTTGCCTAACAAAAATGATCTCCAGTTTTTAACAAAATCCTACAAAGTCAACAGAACATCTGTTTGACAAAATATTCTTGTTACTAGTCACTTTAATATTATTTTTACTATTCAATAAGCTGATATTGAATAATAATTATTATTAAATAATATTTAAATAATACATATTATTATTTATTATGTTATTTGTTATTATTTTGTTATTCTGTGTTTACTGAGTTGAGCTAAAACTAGATTAAACCAAGTTTTACAGTGGTAAAACTTTCTGCATATTTCCTGCTTAATTATTGTTCAAAGCTTTATGGAAGTTTTATTTTTTTGTCATATTAGAAATTTATATTAAAAAAGTATTCAAAATAAAATTGTTCATTTTTAGATTTAAAAAAATAGTTTAAATAAGTAAAATAAAACTAAAATCTTGAAATAAAATTAAAATAAAAATGTTTTTCTTAGGTTTTTTTTTCCTTTTTTGGTTTTAATCCTTGATTATCCGAAAAATATTCAGATTTTTCTTTCAAAACGTTCTTGTTTAATAAACCTCTAATTTCTCTGGTTTTGTTATATTTATGCTTGGAATAAAAGCTGCATTGTTTTAAAGTTTTTTCTACATCTTTACCAGGATTTTCTGCAGAGTTTATGATTTAAGAAAACCTTAAACTCTGCAGAGTTTCATCAGTAAAACAGTCAGAACGGCTGCAGTTCTTCTTCATTTTGCTTTTTAACTATAAAACATATTTGTAGAGTGAAATTACCTGGAGAACATGTTTATCTTTCCCACTTTTTGTTTATAAACCCCTCATCTACTGAGGAATTGCTCAGTTTGTTGAATTATAGATGTTGATGCTTCAGACTCACCTGAGTGGAAGTGGTTTCCTCTCCGCTGTCAGTCAGCCGGCGGCGGCAGCCGGGTTTGTGGTTTTCCCTCCCCCCCTTGACTCTGAGTGGTTTCTTCCAAGCTGTCAGTCATAACGGGAGGCCTCAGCGTCTGAAAAAGTGAGCAGAATGGGTCCAGCGTTCTGCCTGCGTGTGTGTGTGTGGGCGTGTGTGGGTGTGTGTGTGTGTGCCATGCGGCCTGTGGTTTGTTGTGATTGTGGTGTTTCTGTGTTTACTGCGGCGAGCCAAGCTGTGTTCTTCACCCCACAGAGGGAGACGCAGGCAGAGCTTTATTTTCTCCCTCCCTTCTTTATCCTGCAACTTCCTTATTTCATCGTCTTCCTCATAGACGCACTCTTCATCGTTTCTAATTTATTAGCAGAACAAAACGGTCGTTCTGGTCCAGATATTATTTTTGTTCTAGTTTCTAGTGCAGATATTTCGATGTACTTGAGGATAAAACTAACATAAAAGTGACGTTTTATCAACATATAGATGCTGGTTTTAAGTCAATAATTCCTTAATATTCATTAAAATTTCTAGTTCATTGGCAGATTATTTAACTTGTAAGACTTATAAGTTAATTTATCTGCCAATGGAACAAGTACATTTTCATCAATATTATTATTAACAACAATAATAATAATAATAATAATAATAATAATAATAATAATGGATTTTATTTGTCAGCGCCTTTCAAACACCCAAGGACATTTTACAGCATTATAAACACAAACAGTAGAAAGTGGCTACAAAGACACAAAATATCTAAAATAGATAAAAGCTAACTTGAACAGTTGAGTTTTTAGTTTTGCTTTGAAGGCCAGAAGAGAGTCAATTAAGGAGTTATTTACTTACAATAAGCCTCTATATCTGGCTAAAATGTTACTTTAAGTCAGTTTGTCTTATTTTGAAGAGTTCTAAGATGTTTGCACTAGAAATTAAACCCAAATCACTTGGTAAGATTTTGTGTTTTTGCAGTGCAGTAAAAAATGGCAGCCATTTATATGTTATGTTTGAAGGAATTTCAGCAGATAGATTCGTGTTGGTTGTGTAATTTTGGCACAAACCTGAAACTTGCATTGGCTGTTTTATGAATACAGAACAGGGTGTAGTAGGGGTGAGGTGGGAGGGATTTTTGTGGTTTGTGTGTCTTTTGTTATTGTTTTGTGATGTTTACAAAAAACCAATAAAAAGAGCTTGATTCAAAGCTACCAGAATTGCACAAAGATTTCAAAATTTGCACAAAAACATAACGATTAAACCCTACACAAACTCTTTAGACAGTTTATCGGCTAAAAAGTGAGTTTCACTTTAAATGTAACTTCCTGAAACCCTGATCGGCCAAATATACGATCCCCACTTGTTGCTAAGTGTCCGGTCAGCTGGTCCTCTCTCCTGCTCCGCTGAGGAGCCGGATCGCTGCAGGCGGATTCCCGCTGAGAAGTCTCCCATTCCTGGAGAGCAGCACAAGCCCCAGGCTAATCCATCTCACTTCTAACGTTACAAACACCAGCCTCTCATCCTGCCTTTGTCTCTCTCCCTTGTTTGTCTAGCTGTCACTCTCCTGTCTCCTTGTCTCTTGTTTTTTTCTTCTCTGTGTGGAAAAACAAGAGGGAAAGCGGGAGAAGGGATTGTTTGGTTTCCTCTCTTTGTGGCCACAGGATGAAGTGAGACTGAGGGTGAAGAGCTTCTCACGTTTCCTCTAAGCTCTGATTTTTCCTCTTCGTCTGTCGCTCACACGCTGGAAATACGAGCAACGCTTGAAGTGATGAGAGACTGGACGCTTACGTGAGAGCAAGCTGGAGGAACACTGTTTTTGCAGTGTTCCTCATACACTGCAAAAACACAAAATCTCACCAAATAGTTTTTGTCTAGATTCTAGTGCAGATATCTTAGGACACTTGAAATAAGGCAAAACCAACCACAAAATAACTTTCAACAAGAAATAGAAGCTTGTCAATAATTCTTTAATATTGATGAAAACCTACCAGT